>NW_026571152.1:41637945-41897945 GCF_026225935.1 Boleophthalmus pectinirostris | reverse complement strand
AGGTACAGACGTTTGACCCAGGTACAGTTTGCATTTGACCCAGGTACAAGCGTTTGACCCACGGTACAGACGTTTGACCCAGGTACAAGTGTTTGACCCGGGTACAGGCGTTTGACCCGGGTACAGGCGTTTGACCCGGGTACAGACGTTTGACCCAGGTACAGACGTTTGACCCGGGTACAAGCGTTTGACCCAGGTACAGACGTTTGATCCAGGTACAGGCGTTTGACCCGGGTACAGGCGTTTGACCCGGTACAGGTACAAGCGTTTGACCCAGGTACAGGCATTTGACCCAGGTACAAGACGTTTGACCCAGGTGACAGGCGTTTGACCCAGTACAGACGTTTGACCCAGGTACAGACGTTTGACCCGGGTACAAGCGTTTGATCCAGGTATAGACGTTTGATCCAGGTACAGGCGTTTGACCCCCTGCAGATGAGAGGAGAGCCTCAATTCGTCCTTAGATATAAACCTTTTTCACAACGGTCGTAAGTGCCGCGATGTCCAGTGAACATCACTTCCGGTTAATGGTTTTCTGTGTAAATGTGTGTGTAAAAGTGTGTGTAAAAGTGTGTGTAAAAGTGTGTGTAAATGTGTGTGTAAACGTGTGTGTAAATGTGTGTGTGTAAATGTGTGTGTAAAAGTGTGTGTAAATGTGTGTGTAAATGTGTGTGTAAATGTGTGTCGTTTTCTCCAGCAGCTTCCTAAATCTGCCTCATCACCAAATCTTCAACCAACAAACTCCACAAAGGATAAGACCAGGACAAGATCAGGACTGAGGCCAGGACTGAAAACTGGTTTAATCCTGGTTTAGTCTTGGTTCATTCCTGATTCAGTCCTGGTTCAGTCCTCATTTAGTCCTCATTTAGACCTGGTTTAGTCCTGGTTTAGTCTTGGTTCATTCCTGATTCAGTCCTGGTTCAGTCCTCATTTAGTCCTCATTTAGACCTGGTTTAGTCCTGGTTTAGACCTGGTTCAGTTCAGCATCACAGTTTAAGTCAAACGGAAACGTGAAACGGCCGTTACCTGTTTTTTTATTTTGATTTTGGAGACAAATAATGAAGAAAATAGTTGTTTTTTCCTTTTAGGTTTAGGGTTTAAATTTTTATTTTTGGTTTTATTTTGAAACACGAATGAACGAATGAGACACGGATTATTTCTCTTCGCTTCAACTCTTCCCCTCCATTTAATTTCCTTTGTCCGTGTGTCAGTGTGACGGCCGTTTGAGCCTGAAATCGGGTCCTATTCTCTTTTTTAAAACCTGTAATCACGCCGTGGTCTGACGCTGGGACACTGGGACACGCTGGACACACTGGGACACACTCGGACACACTCGGACACACTGGGACACACTGGGACACACTGGGACACACTGGACACACTGGGACACACTGGGACACACACACTGGGACACTACTGGACACACACTCGGACACACTGGGACACACTGGGACACACTGGGACACACTGGGACACACTGGACACACTGGGACACACTGGGACACACTGGACACTGGGACACACTGGGACACACTGGGACACTGGGACACACTGACACACTGGGACACACTGGGACACACTGACACACTGGGACACACTGACACACTGGGACACACTGGGACACACTGACACACTGGACACACTGACACACTTGGACACACTGGGACACACTGGACACACTGGGACAACACTCGGACACACTGACACACTGGGACACACTGGACACACTGGGACACACTGGGACACACTGACACTGGGACACACGGACACACTGGGACACACTGGACACACTCACTGGGACACACTGGGACACACTGGGACACACTGGGACACACTGACACACTGGACACACTGGGACACACTGGGACACACTGGGACACTGGGACACTGGGACACACTGGGACACGCTGGGACACACTGGGACACACTGGGACACACTCGGACACACTGGGGACACACTGGGACACACTGGGACACACTGGACACACTGGGACACACTGGGACACACTGGGACAACACTGGGACACACTGGACACACTGGACACACTGGACACTGGGACACACTGGGACACACGGACACACTGGGACACACTGGGACACACTCGGGGGACACACACACTGGGACACACTGGGACACACTGGGACACACTGGACACACTGGGACACACTCGGACACACTGGACAACACTGGGACACACTCGGACACACTGGGACACACACGACACACTGGGACACACTGGACACACTGGGACACACTGGGACACACTGGACACACTGGGACACACTGGACACACTGGGACACACTGGGACACACTGGGACACACTGGGACACACTGGGACACACTGGGACACACTCGGACACACTGGGACACACTGGGACACACTGGGACACACTGGGACACACGGACTCACTGGGACACACTGGACACACTGGGACACACTCGGACACACTGGGACACACTGGGACACACTGGGACACACTCGGACACACTGGGACACACTGGGACACACACAGGGACACACTGGGACACACTGGGACACACACTCACTCGGACACACTGGGACACACTGGGACACACTGGGACACACTGGGACACACTCTGGGACACACTGGGACACACTGGGACACACTCACGGACACACTGGACACACTCGGACACACTGGGACACACTGGGACACACTGGGACACTCACTGGGACACACTGGGACACACACACCACTGGGACACACTGGGACACACTGGGACACACTGGGACACACTGGGACACACTGGGAGACACACTGGGACACACTGGGACACACTGGGACACACTGGGACACACTGGGACACACTGGGACACACTGGGACACACTGGGACACACTGGGACACACTGGGACACTGGGACACACTGGGACACACTGGGACACACTGGGACACACTCGGACACACACACTGGGACACACTGGACACACACTGGGACACTGGGACACACTGGACACACTGGGACACACTGGGACACACTGGGACACACTGGGACACACTGGGACACACTGGGAGACACTGGGAGACACTGGGACACACTCTGGGACACACTGGGACACACTGGGACACACTGGGACACACTGGGACACACTGGGGACACACACTCGGACACACTGGGACACACACGGACACACGGACACACTGGGACACACTGGGACACACTCGGACACACTCGGACACACTGGGACACACTGGGACACACACTGGGACACACTGACACACTGGGACACACTGGGACACACTGGGACACACTGGGACACACTGGGACACACTCGGACACACTGGGAACACTGGACACACTCGGACACACTGGGACACACTGGGACACACTCGGACACACTGGGACACACTGGGACACACTGGGACACACTGGGACACACTGGGACACACTGGGACACACTCGGACACACTCGGACACACTGGGACACACTGGGACACACTGGGACACACGCTGGGACACACTGGGACACACTGGGACACGCTGGGACACACTGGGACACACTGGGACACACTGGGACACACTCGGACACACTCGGACACACTGGACACACTGGGACACACTGGGACACTGGGACACACTGGGACACACTGGGACACACGGACACACTGGGACACACTGGGACACACTGGGACACACTGGGACACACTGGGACACACTGGACACACTGGGGGACACACTGGGACACACTTCGGACACACTGGGACACACTGGGACACACTCGGACACACTGGGACACACTGGGACACACTGGGACACACTCGGACACACTGGGGACACACTGGGACACACGGACACACTGGGGGACACACTGGGACACACTCTGGGACACACTGGGACACACTGGACACACTGGGACACACTCGGACACACGGACACACTGGGACACACTGGACACACTGGACACACTGGGACACACTGGGACACACTCTGGGACACACTCGGACACACACTGGGACACACTGGGACACACTGGGACACACTGGGACACACTCGGACACACTGGGACACACTGGGACACACTGGGACACACTGGGACACACTGGGACACACTGGACACACTGGACACACTGGGACACACTCGGACACACTGGGACACACTGGGACACACTGGGACACACTCGGACACACTGGGACACGGCGGCGCTGGAGCAGGTGGTGACATTGTGTGATTGGCGTCATTATGTGTGATTATCACTGCTGTTTGTGAGTGACGTCCTCTCTGTGCCCGCAGCCTACCGCTGCTACGCTCATTATCTGAAGATCGAGGTGAGCCAGTCCCACCCGGTGATGAAGGCCTTCTGCGGGCTGCTGCTGCAGAGCGGGGGCCCGGACGGCGCCGCGCTCAGGCCCAGAGACGCAGAGGAAGGTTTGTACTGCGGGGTTTTCAGATTCTACAAAGTGATCGTGTCAGGGGCAAAGTGAAATGTGATCCTGTTGATCCAAAAGGTAAATTCACAGTTGTTGAACCTGGTATTTTCAGTAAGAATGTAACAAAAAACGTAATATCGTGATATCGTATCGTCAAAGTTTTCACAATAATATCGTGGATCATCACAATATATCGAAGCACAAGTCTCTTTGTTTAAGTAAAATGAGTTATGGTGCAGTAACAGATAAAAAAAACACAGAGGGAACTACATAGACCATGATCCTTTGCTCCATTTCAGTGCAGACGACAAGAAGAAATAACAGTTCTAACACTTTTAAGTCTTAGTTCTTTGGATTAAGTCTTGTTAAGGCATTTTAAGAGGAAAAAGTCGCACATTAACAAAATATCGTAATAAATATCGTACCGTGAGATGTTTATCATGAAAATATCGTACCGAGAGATTTGGATATTGTTACATCCCTAATCGTGAGCCTCGCCTCCATATCATGAGCTTTACCACAATATCACAATAAATATCGTACCGTGAGGTTCATACTGTGGCGATATCGTATCGTGAGACTTGGATATCGTTACACCCTAGACTGGTGCATGTCAATGGCCGTAGTTGTCCTGCCACTAAAAACAGTCTTACCCACTCCACAAAACACCTGAAGGAATGTAGTTAATATGATTAAGTGAGATTCAGGAGCTGGACCACACCTCAGCCGCCCTCTCCTCTCACCAGCGAACCACAACTCACCTCGACCACGCCTCTAATTTCCCATCATCCCAGTTTGTCTCGGCGAACTTGACCCCACCCTCCCATTTCCTATTTTGTCGGTATTTCAGTCATAAGACGCCTACGGGGGGGGGGTCCCGTTCCGGCTGGGCCAATTGAAGACCAAAAAACACACATGAACATACAGGCCTCGTTTATGAACTCTCTCTCAAATAAAACTCTCTGCTTCATGTCATTTTTATCATATTTAAACGATGCTTGTCAGTCTTTTCTCTTCCGTAGACTTTTCGGTTTCATTTGGACTTTTGGACACGATTGTTCTGATTCTGATTCTCCAGTGTCACGACGAGGAACCCGCTGCATTTCACTCACACACAATAAAACAATAAAACACTAACACAGAAAAAGAATAAAACAGTAAAACAGTGTTGAGTGTTTGGGAGTAACGCGTTGTAAAAGTAATGAGTTACTGTGGTGCGATGTTTTTTTGCTGTAACGCAGTAACGTGGTCAGATTTTACTGTACAAGTGTGAGGAACGCGCGTCACGTTTGCGGTTTTAACCTGGACTCAAGTTGGGGGTTTTTCTGTTTTTTTTCTTCAAATAAATTCGCAAAAATCACGGTGAGATCAACAGCGGAGAAACGACATCGGTACGGTTCCGAGTGTCTGTTTCAGTTCTGGTTTAGACCTGCGCCAGTCCTGGTTTAGTCCTGGTTTTTAGTCCTGGTTCAGTTCTGGTTTAGACCTGGTTTACTCCTTGGTTAGACCTGGTTTAGTCCTGGTTCAGTTCTGGTTTAGACTTGGTTTAATCCTGGTTTAGTCCTGGTTCTAGTCCTGGTCTAGTCCTGGTCTAGTCCTGGTTTAGTCCTGGTTTAGTCCTGGTTTAGTCCTGGTTTAGTCCTGGTTCAGTTCTGGTTTAGACTTGGTTTAATCCTAGTTTAGTCCTGGTCTAGTCCTGGTTTAGTCCTGGTCTAGTCCTGGTTTAGTCCTGGTTTAGACCTGGTTTACTCCTTGGTTAGACCTGGTTTAGTCCTGGTTTAGACCTGGTTTAGTCCTGGTTTAGTCCTGGTTCAGTTCTGGTTTAGACTTGGTTTAATCCTGGTTTAGTCCTGGTTTAGTCCTGGTTTAGACCTGGTTTACTCCTTGGTTAGACCTGGTTTAGTCCTGGTCTTACATTTTAAACACAGTAATATTGTAATATAACGAATTACTTTGAAATTACAGTAAAAGTAAAAAAATAAATAACATATTACAGTTTTGAAGTAACTTGCCCAACACTGACACAGTAACACATATCAGATTGAGACGGAGCCCCCACCCCGAGTCTCAACCAGCATCTCTGCCTCGCGTCGTACATTATCAATAAACTTCTTCGCACTATGTCGTTGTTGGTGTGGTCCTGGCTAGTGAAAATCTATTATTACAAAAGACTGTTTGTGCTGATAGAATAAATTTTAGAAGTAAAACCAACGTTGCGTTTGAACGGATTTATGTCCGAGCAGCAGTGAGTTGTTCTTCCTGATAAAAAGCTCAGCAGCGGCGGACTGATATATGAGAAAATAGTCCCTCAACATTTAACGAGGGCCCCTGAACCTGGAGGGGCCCCCAACCAATTCCCCTCAGTGCCACTAATGGCCGAGGCCTGAGAGTAATTTGATTTTCTCTCAGTATGACATTAAATGAGAAGAGTTTTACTTTTAAACAAGAAAACACCGTCAGTATAGAATCTGATTGTCAAATCTATTTAAACTGTCAAAGCATTCGCCCCTTTTATGCTAGAACTATGTTAGACGAGTCAGTTTGACCTTGATTTGAATAACTTTAGCAGAATCACAATCATATATAATGGATGTAAACAAAAATGTAATTGTACCAGCAAAAAAATAAAACTACTTTCACTTCTGGTTTTCTAGTTTAGAAAACCACTGAACTAATAAGACGAGTTTCCAATCCACCATAATTTAAATAAAGACGTGCGTGTCTCAGTGGGAAACAATGGGAAAAACAGACAATAAATAAAAACAAAACAAAACAAAAAAAAAAAACATAACAAAACAGTGCCTTATAGTGAGGGCCCCAAACTTAAGTTCACCTAGGGCCCCCACATTGCTGACTCCGGCACTGTTTAAGACATTATTCTATCAACACAGACATTCACATGGACAGTCTGGTGTAATAATAGATTTTCTTCGGGTGTTTTGTGGAGTGGGTAAGACTAAGAATATTTTAAAAAGTGTCTTCACACGTCTCCAACACTCTGGACCACGAGGAAATGAAGCTCTGTGTCCAAAATTCCAAACCGTTCCCTTCTGTATTAGATCATTTTGGCCGATAGAACGTTGTGATGTCCTCTGAATCCGAGCAATATCCACAAGGCTGGTTTATACTGCGGCTGTAACGCACAAGGTTAAAGACTAATCAGATCTGAGCGGTGGCGAGCACGCGGGGAATAAAGACTGAGGGAGCGACTCAACGTGTCAGGAGAGAATGAGCTGCTGCTGTCAATCAAGAACTCTCCATGACAACGACAAGAGGGACTTTAGAATGACACGCACACAGACATACACACATTCATAAACACACACACATACAGACACACACACATACACACACACACACACATATACACACACACACACATACACAAAGACAGACACATAGACACACACACACACACATAGACACACACACACACACATAGACACACACACATAGACACACACACACACACACACACACATACAGACACACACATACATAGACACACACACACACACACATACAGACACACACATACATAGACACACACACAGACACATACACACACACTGACACATACACACACACACAGACACACAGACACACACACACACACACACACATACAGACACACGTACAGACACACACACACACACACATAGACACACACACACACACACACATAAGCAGAGAAAACATTCATCTGGTGTGTGCGCGCGTGTGCGTCCCTGTGCGTCACCGCAGTTGAGTCGTGCGCTTTTACGCACAGACGCGCACTGTAACAGAACTTTATATCAGAACATGATGTGAGACTGAAGCTCTGAGAGAAACAGGTGATCTGATCCACGTGCACGAGCCCCACGGGGACGCGCCTTACACTAATTATTATTATTATTATTAGTAGTAGTAGTAGTAGTAGTAGTAGTAGTAGTAGTATTCTGCTCTCGGTGTGTGCGTCACTTCCACGCCGCTCACGTTCGTGTTTGGTTTTGTTGTTTTTGTTTTTTTTTCTCTCGTGTGTGTGACATGTGTGTGTGACATGTGTGCGCAGGGATCCAGCTCGTGCAGAAGGAGAAGAAAGTGCACAAAGTGTCGAGCGCCAAACGAGCGCGCGGCCGCTGGCAGCTCCTCTACACGCTGGTGAACAACCCCGCGCTGGTGGGCACGAGGAAGCACTTCCGGCGGCAGAGCGCGGGAGGAGGAGGGGGCAGCTTCGTGAACGGCAGCCTCAAGAAGAGCACCAAGGCCGGAGGGGGCGGGAGCCTGAAGGACGCGGCGGGGGGGAGCGCAGCGAGCAACTAACACCCCGAGAAAAAAACAAAAAAACAAAAACAAAAAAACACACAAACTGGAACACGCACCAAAATATAAAACAAAAAAAAACACAATGAACATACAGGCCTCGTTTATGAACTCTCTCTCAAATAAAACTCTCTGCTTCATGTAATTTTTATCATATTTAAACGATGCTTGTCAGTCTTTTCTCTTCCGTAGACTTTTTTGTTTCATTTGGACTTTTGGACACGATTGTTCTGATTCTGATTCTCCAGTGTCACGATGAGGAACCCGCTGCATTTCACTCACACACAATAAAACAATAAAACACTAACACAGAAAAAGAATAAAACAGTAAAACAGTGTTGAGTGTTTGGGAGTAACGCGCTGTAAAAGTAATGAGTTACTGTGATGCGTTGTTTTTTGCTGTAACGCAGTAACGTGGTCAGATTTTACTGTACAAGTGTGAGGAACACGCGTCACGTTTGCGGTTTTAACCTGGACTCAAGTGGAGAGGTTTTCTGTTTTTTTTCTTCAAATAAATTCGCTAAAATTACGGTGAGATTAACAGCGGAGAAACGACATCGGTACGGTTCTGAGTGTCTGTTTCAGTTCTGGTTTAGACCTGCGTCAGTCCTGGTTTAGTCCTGGTTTAGTCCTGGTTTAGACCTGGTTTAGACCAGGTTTTGACCTTGGTTTAAACCTGGTTTAGTCCTTGTTTAGACCTGCGTCAGTCCTAGTTTAGTCCTAGTTTAGATCCTGTTTAGACCTGGTTTAGTCCTGATTTAATCCTGATTCAGTCCTGGGTTAGACCTGGTTTAGACTTGGTTTAGTCCTAGTTCAGTTCTGGTTTAGACCTGGTTTAGACCTGGTTTAGACCAGGTTTTGACCTTGGTTTAGACCTGGTTTAGTCCTTGTTTAGACCTGCGTCAGTCCTAGTTTAGATCCTGTTTAGACCTGGTTTAGTCCTGATTTAATCCTGATTCAGTCCTGGTTTAGTCCTGATTTAATCCTGATTCAGTCCTGGTTTAGTCCTGGGTTAGACTTGGTTTAGACTTGGTTTAGTCCTGGTTCAGTTCTGGTTTAGACCTGGTTTAGTCCTGGTTTAGACCTGGTTTAGACCAAGTTTTGACCTTGGTTTAGACCTGGTTTAGTCCTTGTTTAGACCTGCGTCAGTCCTAGTTTAGATCCTGTTTAGACCTGGTTTAGTCCTGATTTAATCCTGATTCAGTCTTGGTTTAGTCCTGGGTTAGACCTGGTTTAGTCCTGGTTCAGTTTTGGTTTAGACCTGGTCTAGTCCTGGTTTAGTCCTGGTTTAGACCTGGTTTACTCCTTGGTTAAACCTGGTTTAGTCCTGGTCTTTCATTTTAAACACAGTAATACTGTAATGTAACGAATTACTTTGAAATTACAGTAAAAAGTAAAAAAAAAAAAATACCACATTACAGTTTTGAAGTAACTTGCCCAACACTAACACAGTAACACAGTACTACAGTAACACAGTACTACAGTATCACAGTACTACAGTATCACAGTACTACAGTAACACAGTACTACAGTATCACAGCACTACAGTAATAGAGTAACGCAGTACCTTTAAATACTCTCGCAGCGCGTTCGGCCTTTTTGTGCCTAAACCTGTGGAACATTCTATATCCTAATTGTCTCTTCTTATGATGTTGGAATGACCCGTTTAGTTCTTTTGAAACGACGATTAAAAGTGTTTTTTTCTTTTTACTGAAAATAAAGCTGAACTTGTCACATTTCCAGGCTGTGCGGCTGTTTGATGAGCGGCGCGAGGAACAAAGAGCCTTTTTACGCACGGGCCTTTGTCTGCTGCGTCTCAAAAAACACGCTCCAAATAAACACCACAGCCGCGTTTTGATTTCATGTTTTATTAATTTCACGTACATAAAATAATATCAAAACGTCGGAACCTTTTTTGTTACAACAGTTCACAAAAAGTCACGTGTAAATACAAGACGAGGAAAGCCTAAAGTGGCTCTGGATGCGCTTTTGTGAAACGCTTTGTAGAAACTTACCGTCCGTAAAAAAATAATAAATAATAATATAAAAGATAGAAATAAATTAACTGGGGAAAAAAAAAAAAATCTGCATCCCAATTCACGTGGCTATACATCACAGGTCACAGTTATCTACGCGGTGGAGACTACACTAAACACACATTTCACGCGTGACATGCCATGGACACGTTTGGAAATCAAAAGCACCCGTTAATATCATGTTCAGGAGTAAAAAGCCTTCACGTGACACTACATCAGCTGGTAAATGAGGAATAGTATTTTACTTTCAAGCACAATTTCACGTTTTGTCAGCGAATGTTTCAGGAGAAGCGGTGCCAGATCCAAAAAGGAGCGCGCGTCGCAACCCGGAGGAAAAGGAGGAGGAGGAAGAGGAGGAGGAAGATGGTGTTTTCGTGCTCAGATTATCGACTAAAGAAGCTCATTTGCAAAACTGGCAGTGCGTAAAAGTCCCTGTATTTTTTCTATAAAATATGGCACTGGTGTTTGGGGTTGTGCTCTGGGGTAAGACATCGGTATTTCTTCTTTACGTACGGTTCTTTTCCTTTTACGCACAGTTCTTTGCCTTTTACGCACAGGTGTTTTCCTTTTACGCACAGTTCTTTGCCTTTTACGCACAGATATTTTCCTTTTACGCACAGGTATTTTCCTTTTACGCACAGGTATTTTCCTTTTACGCACAGTTCTTATCCTTTTACGCACAGTTCTTATCCTTTTACGCACGGTTCTTTCCTTTTTACGCACAGTTCTTCGCCTTTTACGCACAGTCCTTTGCCTTTTACGCGCGTGTGCTTGTTTTGTAAACGTAAACTCTGTACATTAGCATGTCACGTACACGTATTAACAATCTCTGACGCAGTGCTTCTGAGGTAAAAACGAAAGAGTCGCCCTTGATCTTAGTCCTCGCAGTCCGTGTTTTTGGATTTACCTGTTGGATGAGCGACTGAAAACTGAACTTTTTTTTTAATTTTATTTATTTTTTTATTTTATATAGCGGAGGCTCCGGGGGAATCAGCGGCTCGGCTCCTTGTAGTTGCCGTTGATTTCCTCGGAGATGGTGACGGCCTCCGCGCCCAGGGGCAGGCGGTCGCTGTACTCCGACCCCACCTCGAACTCCTCCGGGTTGGTTTTGGACGAGGAGCCCGGGATGGACTCCGTGACCACGCTGCCCTCCGCCTCTCCCTCCCGGTCCGCGTCCTCCGGCTCGCCCTCGCCCTCCTCTTCCAACTCGCTGGGGTTAAAATTCTTTTCCGAGCCCACGAAAGACGCGCGGGGGTCAAAGTCCGCGGCCATTTGCTTCTCCATCTGATCCGGGTTCTGCGCCTTCATGATGAGCTTGTAGGTTTTTCCCTGGTATTTATAGAGGAGGTGGCAGCAGGTGGCGCCCAGCAGAGGCACAGTGGCCAGAGCCAAGAGGAAAATACTGACCACCACGATAATGAGCAGAGACGGGATCTTCTTCCTCGTCGTGAAGACCACCTGCACCTGGCAGTCCTGCCCCGCGTAGGTGAGGCACAGGGTGTAGTTGGTGCCCGGCTGTAGATGATGGAAGTGATAGGAGTTAACCCTCTCCTCTATTTTGGACCACTGCACCATGGAGTGTCCGTTTCCCGTGTCCACGCAGAGGTAGAGCATGTCCAGCGTGGTCTTGGAGCCGGAAGACTCAAACACTCGGATCGGCTCTTTGCTGACGGTGTCCAGGTGGTCCCCGGGGCTCAGGTGGAGGTTGGTTTTGGTGTTGAGCTGCAGCGGGTTGAGCTGGACCCTGGCCTCGGTCTCGGACACCTCCAGGGCGATGACCCCGAAGTCGAAGGTGTACTGTTTGAGGTCGTCCAGGGTCCTGTTGAAGGCGTGGTTAGAGATGTACTCGCTGCCGTCTTTCACGCCGCATTTACTGCCCACCGTCGGCTCTTTGGGTTTGGCTCCGGCCCGCTCCACCCCGTGTTTGTCAGAGAAGGCGTCATCGCTCTTTGTCCTCTCTTCAGTTTTGGACCAGTTGATCACGTTGTTCTTGGAGACCTTGGGGGCTATGGGTTTGCTCACCGCGGGCAGTTTGTCTGTAGAATCCGGCTCTGGTTTGGCGATGTGTTTCTGTGAGGCCAGAGCCACTCGGACGCTGCTCTGTGCTCGGCCCACGTCGTTGGTGGCAGAGCAGCTGTAGTTTCCCTCCACTCTTTTGCTCATTCGGGGGATGGTGAGGGTGCCATTTTGAAAAACGTGGAACAGGCTGTTGGTCGCTTTGTCATTGATGGGTTTGTCTGAACTGATTCCGTTTGACGGCAGAGGAAACAGGTAGTTCTGTCCGGCCGTGCTCAGCTCCCACACCAGCTGAGGGAGGGGGATGCCTTGGGCCTCGCAGGTCAACACCACGGTGGCCCCCTCACTGAGCTCGGTGCTCTCCAGGTCGGGCTGGTACGTGATGGTGATGATGGGGGCTTTGCAGCTGAGTTGAGGCATGTTAGTGACCATAGTGCCCTTCAGGTGTGCGGGACTCTCACACACGATATTATTGGGCTCCGGCACTGAGATCTTTGTGGTGGTGATCCAGTCCCTGAGCCACTCCAGGGCGCAGGAGCAGGAGAAAGGGTTGTTGAAGATCTGCAGGTGGGACAGGGAGGACAGCGTGCTGAAGGTGCCCTGGACGATGGTGGTGAACTTGTTGTTGTTGATGCGCAGGGACCTGAGGTCGGCCAGAGTGGAGAAGGCGTCTTTGGGGAGACTCACCATCTCATTATTGTTCATCTTGAGCAGCTGCAGCGCCGTCAGGTTCTGCAGGTCCTCCCAGGGAAAGTTGATGATTTTGTTGTAGCTGATGTCCAGGTTTCTGAGCTGGACCAGAGGGGCCAGCGTGTCCCTCTCGATGGTCACTATCTCATTATGGGCGAGCCACAGGGAGTTGACCTGCGTCACGTTCACGAAGCTCTTACTTTTGAGCAGACTGATTTTGTTGGCGGAGAGGCTCAGGGTGGTGATGTTGGGGGGCAGATCCGCGGGCACCTCCAGAAGCTCTTTGTACGCGCAGTTTGCCAGGTTTTGCACCGCTTTATCCACGCACGTGCAGGGCTGAGGGCAGCACTGCGTCACTGCGACCAGCAGCGCGCACACCGCGAGCGAGCGCACAAAGCGCGCGGGCATTTTCTCCATCTGAAAACAACAGAAATATTTAGTTACGACATAAAATATTTCACAAACAAACAAAAACAGACAAACAAGATCCCAGTGCGCATGACAGTGGAAAATAAATGTTGAAAGATGAAAAAAGATTCTTCTTTCCCTGCACATGTCATGAAGCCGTGCACTGTGTGTGGTTAGAAGTGACGGGATGTTTCTGTTGTTTTGTGGCTCGTCTCCTCAGCCGCGGTTTGTCCTCGTGCACTCGGCTCAGGGCGGGCTCACATCACTGGAGCATCCTACCTGTGAGAGCAACTTCAGATGATCCGTGTCCAGAGGCTCCTGTGAACGGCTTCACTCCAGACTCCACTCGCGCTCCGCGGAAACTCCCTCCCCGAGACTTTGGCTGTGGTCAAGGCGCGGTGAAGCGCACATCTTCCCGCGGAGAGGCTGCAGTCACCGGTGCGCTCTCTCTGACGCTCGCGCTCTGAGTGCCGGAGCCAGTGCGCGTTCACGGCGCAGCGAGCGAGCGCGCGGCCCCTCCCATCCATCTCCTCCAGACGATTAAAGGCGCAGAGGCTCTACGGGATCTATAATTTACGAGACGGTGTTTATAATGTATGAACCGACCCCGAGCTCCTCTTTGACCCGCTTCACTTTGACCTGGTTCAGTTCGCTCCAAAAAAGCTCCAAAAAACTCAAGCAGCAAAACAACATCAATATTTAGTGTTTTTATTAAACTGTAAGTCTAAACTCAGCGCACTGTCCTCGTCCTACAGTTAAACCTACACCTTTCGTCTTTTGTGTCCGGAGAATGAAATTATATTTTATAAATATTTGGTTTATCACACGATCCATTGAGCTGTGCGCACAAAAATACTTTTCACTCACTGACGGAGTTACAGCGCCATCTACAGGTCAGAATAGGCTCCTGTTTATTTTATGAAGGAGCCTAATGTTGCAGTACAGCTCCCTCTGCTGGTGATTTGAGGAAGTGCACTCGGGGAGGTCACGTGCTTCTTAATTATTACACTGAGACAAACTTTATTGATCCACGAGGGAAATGATTTGAACACATGAACATCACAATAAAATATAAAAACAAAGAGGAAAAATATAAATGGTAAAAAATTAAATCTAAATAAGCAGCAAAAAAGAGCAAGAGACAAAACAAAATAAAACAAAAACATTTAATTATATACATGTAAATGTACAAGTTAAAATAAAATAAATAAATAATAAATACAATCTCAGCTTCTTTTTTTCATCTGTTACATAAGGGTGAGTTGTTGTACAGTTGTAGGGAGTATTATCTGTTACATAAGGGTGAGTTGTTGTACAGTTGTAGGGAGTATTATCTGTTACATTGTACAGTTGTAGGGAGTATTATCTGTTACATAAGGATGAGTTGTTGTACAGTTGTAGGGAGTATTATTTGAGTTGTACAGTTGTAGGGAGTATTATCTGTTACATAAGGGTGAGTTGTTGTACAGTTGTAGGGAGTATTATCTGTTACATTGTACAGTTGTAAGGAGTATTATCTGTTACATAAGGATGAGCTGTTGTATAGTTGTAGGGAGTATTATTTGAGTTGTTGTACAGTTGTAGGGAGTATTATCTGTTACATAAGGCGAGTTGTTGTACAGTTGTAGGGAGTATTATCTGTTACATAAGGGTGAGTTGTTGTACAGTTGTAGGGAGTATTATCTGTTACATAAGTGAGTGAGTTGTAGGAGTATTATCTGTTACATAAGGTGAGTTGTTGTACAGTTGTAGGGAGTATTATCTGTTACATAAGAGTGAGTTGTTGTACAGTTGTAGGGAGTATTATCTGTTACATAAGGTGAGTTGTTGTACAGTTGTTGTACAGTTGGAGTAGTAGGAGTATTATCTGTTACATAAGAGTGAGTTGTTGTACAGTTGTAGGGAGTATTATCTGAGTGAGTTGTTGTACAGTTGTAGGGAGTATTATCTGTTACATAAGGGCGAGTTGTTGTACAGTTGTAGGGAGTATTATCTGTATTATGAGGGTGTTCTGTGAGTGTGGGCGGGGCTATGGAGCTAAATATTATAATAAAGCAGAACAGCGACGGCACGTGTCAACTTTATTTTTGTCTTAAAGATTTTATATTTACACTAAACTGACTCTTGTGAACTTTAAGGGCGACTCACATTAGGACTTTAGAACCGTGCCGAGCTCAAGCACCGTCGCGTAGGTTCTATGTTCCACACTCACACTTGCAGAACCGAACCGGGCCACAGCCGAAGACGTCGTCACGCGGCGCTGTTTCTGTTTGTTTACATGTGCTGACGCTTTTAGCAGAGAAAAAAAAAGTCCAGCGGCAGAAATATCGATGACACAGTGAAGCTGATGTTTGTCCTTTTATGACACTCGCTCCTCTGAGTTTACGGAGACAAAAACAGAGCGGCACACACACACACACACACACACACGCACACACACACACACACACACACACACACACACACACACACACACACACGCACACACACACACACACACACACACACACGACACACACACACACACACACACACGACACACACACGCACACACACACACACACACACACACACACACACACACACACACACACACACACACACACACACACACACACACACACACACACACACGCACGCACACACACACACACACACACACACACACACACACACACACACACACACACACACACACACACACACACACACACACACACGCACACACACACACACACACACACACACACACACACACACACACACGCACACACACACACACACACACACGCACACACACACACACACACACACACACACACACACACACACACACACGCACACACACACACACACACACACACACACACACACACACACGCACACACACGCACACACACACACACACACACGACACACACGACACACACACACACACACACACACACACACACACACACGCACACACACACACACACACACACACACACACACACACACACACACACACACGCACACACACACACGCACACACACACACACACACACACACGCACACACACGACACACACACACACGCACGACACACACACACACACACACGCACACACACACACACACACACACACGCACACACACACACACACACACACACACGCACACACACACACACACACGACACACACACACACACACACACACACACACGCACACACACACACACACACGCACGCACACACACACACACACACACACACACACACACGCACACACACACACACACACACACACACACACACACACACGCACACACACACACACACACACACACACACACACACACACACACACACACAGGGCTCGTACGGTAAAGTCACGTGTGTGTGTTGACAACAGATAACGGTATCTGCAGAAATTATTATTCAACTGTTCCACTCTGGAGTGGAACAGTTTGCGTTTTTAAGCCCCAAAACACCGTCACCGTCTAAACGAAAGACACTTCGCATAAAATATTTTGTCATTTTTCCCAGTGGGTCAAGCAGAAGTAAACAACAAGGCCAAAAATTCAAGTTCAATTCAATTCAAGTATAAAATGTATTGAACAGATACATATGTACTCTAGTTTATGAAACTGTTGACCTTTTTTCTGTACCATTTTTGGTTCTAAAGTTCCATATGTTTTAAACAGACCATGTATGAAACATGGAACAAAAATTATTTCCCAAATTTCAAAGACCTGAAAATCATGTAAATAAATGGATGTATTTCATCATATCTTGTGTTATTCCATCTTTGAACTGTTGATGAAGGTACATGATTTTTTTTTTTTTTTTATATTTATTTAAAATGATAAAAATTTGCTTGGAAGGACTGACATATTTTATAGAAATAGTTTCTTTCATTTTTAAGTAATATTAAAGTTTTCAGAAGAAAAAAGTGACAAATGATGTAAAATCCTGCACCTTCTACTTGTTTGTACAATTTTCCCTCCGTTACTTTTCCCTCCGTTACCATGACCTTTCTTAATAAAAAATCTCATGAGTCAAAAAGTAAGAGGTTTTTCAACCTAATCTTGTACCATATGGTAGAAAACTATATGAAGCAAATATTCAAACCAGTTTGTTAAGGATATGTAAGTGAGAACCAAGAGTTATCACTGTTTGGATTTATTGACCAAAAAGTGCTGCATATTTCATTCCCTCCGTTACCGACATGAGTTTTTAAATTTTTTGTCAACAACTTGAAAGAATATCACAGGTTTAACTTGACCCTGTTGGAGTGTAACTCTTTCCTACATTCTGATACTTTACTTATTTCAATAGTCCCTCTAGTTTCTGAATAAGAGACATTTGAATGTCAAAAATCTGCCCCTGTTTCCCTCTGATAACACTGGACCAGACCCATGTGTAAACAGTGTTCTCATGTAAACAGACCCTAAGTCTGAAAAAATAACCTAATAACATAAATGATTGGAAGACCAAACGAACCTCATTGGACTATGTAGCTCCTTTTAACTTTTGTTCACAAACGGTCAAATCCAGAGCTGAAATCATCCAAATGTTTCTAGTGAAGGTGCGTGGAGTTAAAAAACAACAACACTGCAGATCAGATAAGTGCATAATATGGGACCTTGAATGAGTTGATAAGGGAAACATTTCCTCAAAACTCAGACTTTAGACTTTGTTTGTTCTGTTTGACTTCCTCAGGGGGAACCTCCTCTTCCTGTGTGCAGCAGAAAAACTGTGTGAAACGCAGAGGGTCAGGGTCTGCAGTCCTTCTCTGCACAGACTCATGTTAATTATATTATTATTATTAAATGATTCAAAATGTTCTGTTCTCTTCCTTTCAGGGTTTTTCTGATGCTTGTGCTGCTTCCACACATGGATTTTCATATTAAAGTATTTTCAGCCGTCACTTGTTGCCAGGCACAGTCAAAGTCAAAGAAGTTTGGCGGGAACTCGAACACAAAATAAATGTCCATGAAACTGTTGCTTCAGCCAATCAGATTTTGAGTTGTTGTCGCCGGGACCTTCAGTAGCGACGACAACGACACCGGATTCAGACTCGTGATTGGACAGAGACAAAACAGCAAACTGCATCTGCAGCAGCGACGCCAAAACTAATGATTATTACTGTGTATAAATGACATATGATACCAGAGTGAACCAGGACTAAACCAGGACTAAACCAGGACTAAACCAGGACTAAACCAGGACTAAACCAGGACTAAACCAGGACTAAACCAGGACTAAACCAGGACTAAACCAGGACTAAACCAGGACTAAACCAGGTCTAAACCAGACTAAACCAGGACTAACCAGGACTAAACCAGGACTAAACCAGGACTAAACCAGGTCTAAACCAGGACTAAACCAGGACTAAACCAGGACTAAACCAGGACTAAACCAGGTCTAAACCAGGACTAAACCAGGACTAAACCAGGACTGAACCAGGACTAAACCAGGACTAAACCAGGACTAAACCAGGACTAAACCAGGACTGAACAGGACTAAACCAGGACTGAACCAGGACTAAACCAGGACTGAACCAGGACTGAACCAGGACTAAACCAGGACTAAACCAGGACTAAACCAGGACTAAACCAGGACTAAACCAGGACTAAACCAGGACTAAACCAGGACTAAACCAGGACTGAACCAGGACTAAACCAGGACTAAACCAGGACTAAACCAGGACTGAACCAGGACTAAACCAGGACTAAACCAGGGACTAAACCAGGACTAAACCAGGACTAAACCAGGAAACCAGGACTAAACCAGGACTGAACCAGGACTAAAACCAGGACTGAACCAGGACTAAACCAGGACTAACCAGGACTAAACCAGGACTACTAACCAGGACTAAACCAGGACTAAACCAAAACCAGGACTGAAAGACCAGGACTAAACCAGGACTAAACCAGGACTGAACCAGGACTAAACCAGGACTGAACCAGGACTAAACCAGGACTGAACCAGGAACCAGGACTAAACCAGGACTGAACCAGGACTAACCAGGACTAAACAGGACTGAACCAGGACTAAACCAGGACTAAACCAGGACTAAACAGACTAAACCAGGACTAAACCAGGACTAAACAGGACTAAACCAGGACTAAACCAGGACTGAACCAGGACTAAACCAGGACTAAACCAGGACTAACCAGGACTGAACCAGGACTGAACCAGGACTAAACCAGGACTAAACCAGGACTAAACCAGGACTAAACCAGGTCTAAACCAGGACTAAACCAGGACTGAACCAGACTAAAAACCAGGACTAACCAGACTAAACCAGGACTAAACCAGGACTGAACCAGGACTAAACCAGGACTAAACCAGGACTGAACCAGGACTAAACCAGGACTAAACCAGGACTAAACCAGGACTAAACCAGGAACCAGGACTAAACCAGGACTGAACCAGGACTGAACCAGGACTAAACCAGGACTGAACCAGGACTAAACCAGGACTAAACCAGGACTAAACCAGGACTAAACCAGGACTGAACCAGGACTAACCAGGACTAAACCAGGAACCAGGACTAAACCAGGACTAAACCAGGACTAAACCAGACTAAACCAGGACTAAACCAGGACTAAACCAGGACTAAACCAGGACTGAACCAGGACTGAACCAGGACTAAACAGGACTGAACCAGGACTAAACCAGGACTAAACCAGGACTAAACCAGGACTGAACCAGGACTAAAACCAGGACTAAACCAGGACTAAACCAGGACTAAACCAGGACTAAACCAGGACTGAACCAGGACTGAACCAGGACTAACCAGGACTAAACCAGGACTGAACCAGGACTAAACCAGGACTGAACCAGGACTAAACCAGGACCTAAACCAGGTTAAACCAAGACTAAACCAAGGCTAAACCAGGTCTGGCGGGTCTGGTCACCGGGTCTGGTCTGGGGTCTGGTCGGGTCTGGTCTGGTCTGGTCTGGTCGGGTCTGGGCGGGTCTGGTCTGGGGGTCTGGTCTGGGGGTCTGGGGTCTGTCTGGTCTGGTCTGGTCTGTCTGGCAGGTCTGGGCGGGTCTGGGCGGGTCCGGGCTCAGACTTTAGGCGTTTGTTTGATTGTTGGGACTTCCTCAGGGACCCGTCTCGGTCTCGGGAGCAGAAGTGCACTCGGGTCTTTTTATAGACCCAGGGACACGGTGACAATCACGAGAACGGAAACAGAAAGAGTCGTTATGATGTCATTAAAGATGTGACGTGGAGCTGATTATTTGGTTTGTTTCATGACGTGCGCGTTCAGGGTGACGAAATACAACTGTCAAACTGAAACTTTATTGATCCACGAGGCAAATTATTTGGACACAGCAGCTCACACAATAATATAATAACAAAGAGAAAAAAATCAATTCTAAATAAGCAGCAAAAAAGAGGAAGAGGCAGACGTGTGCATTTATATCCTCTGTTCTTCTCTGTCCATTGTATTTGTCATTGTCAGTATCTTGTCATCAGTGTCGGGAAAGTGACTTTTAAAATGTAATCCCCTACAGATTACAGATTACATACACCAAAATGTAGTTTGTAACAGAATTCATTAAATTACTTAAAGTGAGTAATGTAATCTGAATACTTTGGATTACTTGATTTGCTGTAGAGAAACAAAGACGAGGAAATCGTAACATAAGAAGTTTTGTCTGATAAAAGAAAATAAAAAGTCCAGATTTTACTGAACCAAATTAAAAATATTATTGATAGAAGAAGAAACATGTCCACACAGCAGGATTTAGACCTGGTTTAGACCTGGTTTAATCTTGGTTTAGTCCTGGTTTTAGTCCTGGTTTTAGTCCTGGTTTAGTCCTGGTTTTAGTCCTGGTTTAGACCTGGTTTAGACCTGGTTTAGTCCTGGTTTTAGTCCTAGTTTAGACCTGGTTTAATCTTGGTTTAGTCCTGGTTTTAGTCCTGGTTTTAGTCCTGTTTTAGTCCTGGTTTTAGTCCTGGTTTAGACTTGGTTTAGACCTGGTTTAGTCCTGGTTTTAGTCCTAGTTTAGACCTGGTTTAATCTTGGTTTAGTCCTGGTTTTAGTCCTGGTTTTAGTCCTGTTTTAGTCCTGGTTTTAGTCCTGGTTTAGATCCGGTTTAGATCTCGTTTAGTCCTGGTTTAGATTCCAGTAATGAGTGAAATTACCAAAAAAAAAAAAAAAAACTACTAAAACAGAAAAACAGGAAAATCCCTCTGTGTAATCCATTTATTTCAACAAAGTAACTGTAATCCAATTCCCACTCACTGAAACAGTAACTGTAACTGAATACAGTTACTCATAATTTGTACTCTGATTACATAACTCCAGTACATGTAATCTGTTACTCCACAACACTGGTTAAGAATTACTTGCCGGACCCAAATATGCAGAGACAAATAAAGGTATTTTATTAACAAAAATAGTCTTGGAGGGGGAATAGGTTCCAGGGGAGGCAGGACAGGTCCAGGTCCAGGTCCGGGTCCGGGTCCGGGTCCAGGTCGGCTGCAGATTGGTGGTACGTGGTGAGTCTGACCAGAGGTTTACCGAACAGGTGACAAACGGGATGAGACTGGCTCCAAACAGAAGTGCTGAGGATAAAACAAAAAGAAAATGTTATGTTAAAGTATCAAAAGCCTTTGGAATCCTCAAAAACATTCAAAAAGCCTGAGCTGTTCAAAACTAGAATGACAGAAAGATCTGGTACTGAAGAGAAAGTCAGCAGGTCTTTTATGGCAGGCGATGATTGATGGATGAGGATCAGGAGTGGAGCTCAGCAGGTGCGCGATCGGGATCCGCCCAGGAAACGCCAAACAAGGTAAGGAGATAAGGAGAGAGGGAGCAGGGAAAGGAGGAGTAGGAGGAGCAGGATGAAACTCTCACAGGGTTTGGATTTACCACCAAATAAAAACAAGGCCACAAGAAAACGGACATCACAGGGAGGAAAATAACAACCGTGGATCACATCATCAACACCAGCGAGTGTTTCTGTAGACTTAAAACTTTTAATTTAATACGTGATAGTTTCAACTGCTCTTTGTTTGTTTATTTGACCACGTGTGACCCGGATGAACGTGCTGAAGGAGATGGGCAGGATTGATCCACAGGAAGAACCAAAAAGGAAACATTTGTCTGACTAGGAAATCATCCCGAGTTTGCAGAGAACATTTTGTATGTGGAGCAACAACAAAGCAAACTCAGGACGATTTAGGCAAACAAATGTTTCCTTTTTCGTTCTTCCTGTGGATCAATCCTCCCTTTGAACGGAGGTTTGAGTCGCACACATCTGATTCACTTTTGAATTCATGGAGTTCACAAACTTCCAAAGCCCATTTTTCGAGCTGTTTTCCGCTGTTAGGATCCAACAACCACATAATTAACGATGTCCAAATCCCAAAACTAAAATATGACAATATCAGAACCAGAAACAAAAGTGATATGGTTCAAAAGACTTGAAAAGATCGACTTTGACAAGAGACACATCCCACTGGGAAAACAAACATGGAGGTTTGATGCTCAGTTTTTCGGAAAATCCTTCGCAGTATGAAATGAGCGATGACCTGAAGTCTGAGATTCTTGATGCATCTATTGAAGTACGCTAAGTCTATACTGTATAAACATGCTTTACAACAATTACTCAATGTGGCTGCGTGCAACCGCTTGATACAAGGTTTTTAAGTAAATATAAAGAATCATTTTTTTGAGTTTATACTGACATATGTTCTGGGTTGAGTGCTGAACAGTTTTCCTTAGACACTCGAATCACAATTTTATTATGACAAACCACCACAAACCAAGTGTGACAGGTTTTGATTTTGAAAATCTGATCACTCTACACCACTGTTGGGCAAGTTACTTTGAAACTGTAATGTGTTATTTATTACCTATTACTGTCATTTCAAAGTAATTCGTTACATTACAATATTACTGCATTTAAAATGTAAGGCATTACATTACTATTGCATTACTTTAAGTTACTCTCACCAAAATAACTTTTGCGCTGTATATGGACTGAACCAGGACTAAACCAGGACTAAACCAGGTCTAAACCAGGACTAAACCAGAACTGAACTAGGACTAAAACAGGACTCACTGTCAGGACGGGCTCGAAGGTGACGCAGGAGAAAGGAGCGGCTCTGCTCCGCACCTCACGGAGGTAAGAGCGGCTGTCGCCCGATCGCTCTTTATGGACCCTGCTGCTCGGGCTCACGGCCCTGATTTCAGCAACTATTTGCAGGTACAAGACCCGGTGCAAGATTCTGCTACAGCGCGTAACTTCTACCTTCCTTCAGCGTGTCCAGAAGTCCAACTTTTTGTGCGATGGTTTGCATCTTCCTCTGTCTTTTGGGTGCGAGCGCAGGAGCCTTTGTCGGTGCAGAACGTTTCGTCGACACTTCAGAATCACACTGATACAGATTGAACATGTATTTAAATTTGGCAGCTGAACACATTCTGTACTGTACAGGAGACAGGAGTCCCTCAGCCAATCAGGACGCAGCGGGAGGAACACAATAAACATTCATACAATGTAAAAAAAAAAAGGCATGCAAAATTGCACAAAAAAAAAAAAAAAAAAATAAAAAATCTGCGAAACAGCAGGACCGCGAAAAGTGAACTGCGATAGAGGGCGGGACGAGTGTAACCAGGTCTAAAACCAGAACTGACCCAGGTCTAAACCAGGTCTAAACCAGAACTGACCCAGGTCTAAACCAGGTCTAAACCAGAACTGACCCAGGTCTAAACCAGGTCTAAACCAGGTCTAAACCAAACTGACCAGGTCTAAACCAGGTCTAAACCAGGTCTAAACAGTGTGGAGTTCTTTGTCAGTCCTTCCTTTTTACCTGAAAGTCTATGAGGAGCATCTCCAGCGTTTCACGCTGCTGATATCGAGGTGATTTTAGCAAATTTGTATGAAGAAAAACTCACCACTTCAATCCAGGTTAAAAAAAACACTGTAACGCGCGTTACTCACATTTGTACCGAGTAAAATATCATTATTTTTCCCCTGTAAATGCCACATTACTGCGTTACAGCAAAAAGTAATGCATTACTGTAAATTCGTTACTTTTATAACGCGTTACTCCCAACACGGCTCTACACCAGAGTCCTGCACAGGTCCATTTTTGGAGACCCGCACCCGTCCACACCCGAGCAGTTCAGCACCGCACCCGCCGTTAACCCGCGATCATATCAAAGTTAAACCACCGGGACCCGTGAACATTCCAGCTGTTACCCGCTCGGGTCCGTGTAAATCACACAAATTACAAGCTTCTAACTGAAGCGTCCATCAGAATACGAACTGAAAAAAATTACAACTTCAACAATTACAACGAAATTAAATGGTTTCACTTTCCCTTCGCTTTTTCTTCATGACGAATACAAATTCACAGACGCGACTCGACTTGTCAAAAACACGTCGTCACTTCACACACATTAATTATTGAGCAGAAGAAACATTGATCGAGCGCGTTTACGCGTGCACGTTTACACACACACCATGGACTAGACCAGGGACTAAACCAGGACTAAACCAGGACTGACTGAACCAGGACTAACCAGGACTGAAACCAGGACTAAACCTAAACCAGGAGAACCAGACTAGGACTAAACCAGGACTAAAACAGGACTGAACCGGGACTAAACCAGGACTAAACCAGGAAACCAGGACTAAACAGGACTGAACCGGGACTAAACCCGACTAAACCGGACTAAACCAGGACTGAACCGGACTAAACCGGGACTAAAACCAGGACTAAACCAGACTAAACCAGACTAAACCAGACTAAACCAGGACTGAACCAGGACTAAACCAGGACTAAACCAGGACTGAACCAGGACTAAACCAGGACTAAACCAGGACTAAACCAGGATGAACCAGGACTAAAGGACTAAAGGACTAAACCGGACTAAACCAGGACTGAACCGGGACTGAACCAGACTGAACCGGGACTAAACCAGGACTAAACAGGACTAAACCAGGACTAAACCAGGACTAAACCAGGACTAAAAACAGGACTAAACCAGGACTGAACCAGGACTGAACCAGGACTAAACCAGGACTGAACCTGGACTGAACCAGGACTAAACCAGGACTGAACTAGGACTAAACCTGGACTAATCCAGGACTGAACCAGGACTGAATCAGAACTGAACCAGGACTAACCAGGACTGAACAAGGACTAATCCAGGACTAATCCAGGACTGAACCAGGACTGAACCAGGACTCACTGTCGGGACAGGTCCGGAGGTGCGCCCGCGTTGTCCGTCAAGTGACGGCAGGCGAAAGGACCGGAGCAGATCTACGCGCCACATGGAGGTAAGTGCTGCGTTTTGCGGACACGGGCTCGGGCTTCTCCCTCTCTCTTAAATCCAAGACTAGTCCTGGTGTAGTCCTGGTTTAGTCCTGGTTTAGTCCTGACCCGCCCGTGTGTAATCCGCACCACATACCCGCCCGTAAAATTCCAGTACGTTAAAACAGCGCAGGACTCGGACTCGGCCTCCAGCTAAATATAAAGTGTCAATATTTTATAATTTTACCCCAATGTTGGAGCCACTTAAAGTTTCAAATCAGCCCAATGTGAAACCAGCCAAATAATCCTTTTCCATCAAGTACTAAACCCAGAGACTAACACTGTTGGGCAAGTTACTTTAAAACTGTAATGTGTTATTTATTAATTATTACTGTCATTTCAAAGTAATTCGTTACATTACAATATTACTGCATTTAAAATGTAAGGCATTACATTACTATTGCATTACTTTAAGTTACTCTCACCAAAATAACTGCGAAAAAGCTGAACTTTTGAGCCGTATATGGACTGAACCAGGACTAAACCAGAGCTGAAACCAGGACTGAACCAGGACTAAAAACCAGGACTGAACTAGGACTAGGACTCACTGTGGGGACGGGCTCGAAGGTGACGCAGGAGAAAGGAGCGGCTCTGCTCCACACCTCATGGAGGTAAGAGCGGCTGTCGCGCTTTATGGACCCTGCTGCTCGGGCTCACGGTCCTGATTTCAGCAACTATTTGCAGGTACAAGACCCGGTGTAAGACTCTGCTACAGCGCATAACTTCTACCTTCCTTCAACGTGTCCAGAAGTCCAACTTTTTGTGTGATGTTTACATCTTCCTCTGTCTTTTGGATGCGAGTGCACGCAGGAGCCTTTGTCGGTGCAGAACGTTTCGTCGACGTTGTGGATTTTGTCGGAGAGAAAACTTGCAACTGTACAACACTTCAGAATCACACTGATACAGATTGAACATTTATTTAAATTTGGCAGCTGAACACATTCTGTACTGTACAGGAGACAGGAGTCCCTCAGCCAATCAGGACGCAGCGGGAGGAACACAATACGTGCTCATACACTAAAAACAAAAGGCATGCAAAATTGCACAAAACAAAAAAAAACAAAAAAAACAAACAAAAAACAAACAAACAGCGAAACAGCGAGACCGCGAAAAGTGAACCACGTTAGAGCGAGGGACGACTTTAAACCAGGTCTAAACCAGAAGTGACTCAGGTCTAAACCAGGTCTAAACAGCGGGTTGGTCCTTTCGCCCGCGGTTAACTGAAGGTTTATCCGGCTGCGTCTCTGGCGTTTCACCGCTGCTGATTTCATGGTGATTTTAGCGAATTTCTATGAAGAAAAACCCACCACTTCAATCCAGGTTAAAAAAGCATTGTAACGCGCGTTACTCACATTTGTACCGAGTAAAATATTAACATTTTTTCCCCTGTAATGCCGAACATTACTGCATTACAGCAAAAATCTACGCATTACTGTAATACATTACTTTTATAATGCGTTACTCCCAACACTGGAGACTAATGAATCTTAATATTCAGTCCAGGTCGTTTAAAGGAGCCGTGTTTGGTCTGAGGATTAGACCGGGGGGGGGGAAATATGAGATGATTTTGCCGGAGATGTTCCTGTGGCAGAGCTGGTGGGCATTTACGAGGGCAGAGCTGCAGAGTGGCGCCGTTTCAATCGAGTCTGTGCCACGACGAGACTGGAGCCTGGAACTATTGGAATTGCCATCAGTGGGAATTAGACGAGTATCAACGCAGGAAGCAGATTGACAGCACGGTCCATTAGTTTTTAAGAGCGTTTTATAATGGGCTCTTTGTGTAATTTGAGAAACAGAAGAAAATAACGAAATAATGTCACTCCTTGTTAAATGCCAGACTTTGATAACAGCGAAAACAAACAGATTAAAAAGGAAAGACGCGCCCCAGACTCTAGAATTTTCCTGGTGTAGAGGATCTGAGGCTCCTTCGTCGTTCTGGGACCTGCAGAGATTAAAGTCGTCTGAAGGGGGAGACACAAAACTGACTCTTTTGAGCAAAGTCACTACATTTCATCTTTTAATGGTTTTAAACATTTCTGCAAAACACTTTTACTTTTGGCTCTTCAAGTACATTTTTAAACAAGTACTTTAATACTTTGACTTATACTTTGTATTGTGTAGGTTTTCTGGTGGAGGGTCTGTCACCTGCTTGTTTCTATGGAGATGTCACTGCTGGAATGTTCCACAGTGTGACATTAAACAGCTCTACTTGACATTTATTCAATTACAGGTGGTTTTATGGCTCAAAAATACCTTGAAAAACAAACATTTTGATGTGAGCGGGGTCGCCTCTCCACAGATCTGACCTGTAACTCTGGTCTGGTCTCCATGAAGATACAAAGGTTTAAAGCCACACTGTGAAACATTCCAGACAAAGCAATAACATCTCCATGGAGAAAAGTGTTTGACGGACCACGCCTCAACCTCCTGCTCTTCTCCAGAGAACCACAGCTCAGGTCCCCAGGAGCCTTTTCACACAGGCCCCTCCTCACTGAGCTCGGTGCTCTCCAGGTCGGGCTGGTACGTGATGGTGATGATGGGGGCTTTGCAGCTGAGTTGAGGCATGTTCGTGACCATAGTGCCCTTCAGGTGTGCGGGACTCTCACACACGATATTATTAGGCTCCGGCACTGAGATCTTTGTGGTGGTGATCCAGTCCCTGAGCCACTCCAGGGCGCAGGAGCAGGAGAAAGGGTTGTTGAAGATCTGCAGGTGGGACAGGGAGGACAGCGTGCTGAAGGTGCCCTGGACGATGGTGGTGAACTTGTTGTTGTTGATGCGCAGGGACCTGAGGTCGGCCAGAGTGGAGAAGGCGTCTTTGGGGAGACTCACCATCTCATTATTGTTCATCTTGAGCAGCTGCAGCGCCGTCAGGTTCTGCAGGTCCTCCCAGGGAAAGTTGATGATTTTGTTGTAGCTGATGTCCAGGTTTCTGAGCTGGACCAGAGGGGCCAGCGTGTCCCTCTCGATGGTCACTATCTCATTATGGGCGAGCCACAGGGAGTTGACCTGCGTCACGTTCACGAAGCTCTTACTTTTGAGCAGACTGATTTTGTTGGCGGAGAGGCTCAGGGTGGTGATGCTGGGGGGCAGATCCGCGGGCACCTGCAGAAGCTCTTTGTACGCGCAGTTTGCCAGGTTTTGCGCCGCTTTATGCACGCACGTGCAGGGCTGAGGGCAGCACTGCGTCACTGCGACCAGCAGCGCGCACACCGCGAGCGAGCGCACAAAGCGCGCGGGCATTTTCTCCATCTGAAACCAAAACAACTTTATTTATAAAGCACTTTAAAAACTGTACAGCTGCCCAGAGAACACTCTCAGAGTGCTGTACACAAACACAGGACAGACAAGGACAATCACAGTAGAATAAATTACACAAACACAATACAACTATTAAAAACATAGAAAACTGTAAAGTTTTCAATAACAAGAAATGTACATGTCACTTGTTAGAAGCCAGTGAAAAAAGGAGCGTTTTTAGGAGTGATTTAAAAAAAGGTCCAGACTCGGCCTCTAAACTCTAAAGGCGACTGGCTTCACAGTCGAGGGGCAGAAACAGAAAACACACGGTCCCCACAAAGCTTACGTTTAGTTTTGGGACGGCGAGCTGGAGCTGGTCTGCAGATCTGAGAGTGCGAGACGGGGACATAAGGGTGGATCAGGTCAGTGAGGCAGGAGGGCGCTGGGCCGTGCAAACACTTAAAAGTAAATAAAAGAATTTTAAAGGGCCCGTCTCATGCAAAATCAACTATTCAGAGCTTTGTACTTTCTAACAGTGATGTGTGGGCTTGTATACACTTCCATTCAAAAGTTTGGGGTCACTTAGAAATGTCCTTATTTTTGAAAGAAAAGCACTGTTTTTCTCAATGAAGATAACTTTAAACTAATCACAAATACACTCTATACTTTGCTAATGTGGTAAATTATACTTAGTTTTGCAAAATACTTATGAGTTTACGAATATTATATCCAGACCAGGACGAGACCAGGACTGAGACCTGGTTCAGTTCTGGTTCACTTCTGGTTTAGTCCTGGTTTAGACGTGGTTTAGTCCTGATTCAGTCCTGGTTTAGACCTGGTTGAGTCCTGTTTGAGTCCTGGGTGAGACCTGGTTTAGTCCTGTTTTAGTCCTAGATCAGTCCTGGTTTAGTCCTGTTTTAGTCCTAGTTCAGTCCTGGTTCAGTCCTGGTTTAGTCCTGTTTAGTCCTAGTTCAGTCCTGGTTCAGTCCTGGTTTAGTCCTGTTTTAGTCCTAGTTCAGTTCCTGGTTTAGTCCTGTTTTAGTCCTAGTTAGTCCTGGTTCAGTCCTGGTTTAGTCCTGTTTTAGTCCTAGTTCAGTCCTGGTTCAGTCCTGGTTTTAGTCCTGTTTAGTCCTAGTTAGTCCTGGTTCAGTCCTGGTTTAGTCCTGTTTTAGTCCTAGTTCAGTCCTGGTTCAGTCCTGGTTTAGTCCTGTTTTAGTCCTAGTTCAGTCCTGGTTTAGTCCTGTTTTAGTCCTAGTTCAGTCCTGGTTCAGTCCTGGTTTAGTCCTGTTTTAGTCCTAGTTCAGTCCTGGTTCAGTCCTGGTTTAGTCCTGTTTTAGTCCTAGTTCAGTCCTGGTTCAGTCCTGGTTTAGTCCTGTTTTAGTCCTAGTTCAGTCCTGGTTTAGTCCTGTTTTAGTCCTGGTTCAGTCCATTATTCATGTTTTTCCATTTTTCATTTAAACACAAAATCAAAAACTGAAAAAACGAATCATGATCTGTTTTTTTCATTTTGGTTTTGGAGACAAATAATAAAAGACTGACTCACAGATTGTTCGAGCTCTTTATCGTTGGTTTTCCCCCGTTTCTGTATGAACCTGAACCCAAACATTGTTAAGTGAGGAGGCCCCACAGTGGAACAAACGCCTCAGTCTGAAATCATGACTCACACTCTTATTTCTTTGGCATATGTTTCCACGGCGACGCAGATTTACAGTTTTACAATGGGCTGAACCAGGACTGAACCAGGACTGAACCAGGACTGAACCAGGACTGAACCAGGACTGAACCAGGACTGAACCAGGACTGAACTAGGACTGAACTAGGACTGAACCAGGACTGAACCAGGACTGAACCAGGACTGAACCAGGACTGAACCAGGACTGAACCAGGACTGAACCAGGACTGAACCAGGACTGAACCAGGACTGAGGACTGAACCAGGACTGAACCAGGACTGAACCAGGACTGAACCAGGACTGAACCAGGACTGAACTAGGACTGAACCAGGACTGAACCAGGGCTGAACCAAGACTGAACCAGGACTGAACTAGGACTGAACCAAGACTGAACCAGGACTGAACTAGGACTGAACCAGGACTGAACCAGGGCTGAACCAGGGCTGAACCAGGGCTGAACCAGGACTGAGTGTCGGGATGGGCCCGGAGTTGTGCCCACATAGACCGGTGGGTGATCAGAACTGAGACCGGGACCAGACCAGGACTGAGACCGGGACGAGAACAAGACTGAGACCGAGACCAGACCAGGACTGAGACTGGGACCAGACAAGGACTGAGACTGGGACCAGACCAGGACTGAGACTGGGACTAGACAAGGACTGAGACTGGGACCAGACCAGGACTGAGACTGGGACTAGACCAGGACTGAGACTGGGACCAGACAAGGACTGAGACTGGGACCAGACCAGGACTGAGACTGGGACCAGACAAGGACTGAGACTGGGACCAGATCGGGACTGAGACTGGGACCAGACCAGGACTGAGACCAGGACCAAACAGGACTGAGACTGGTTCAGTCCTGGTTTAGTCCTGGTTTAGTCCTGATTTAGACCTGATTTAGTCCTGGTTTAGTTCTGGTTTAGTCCTGGTTCAGTCCTAGTTTAGTCCTGGTTTAGACCTGGTTCAGCCCTGATTTAGTCCTGGTTTAGTTCTGGTTTAGTCCTGGTTTAGTCCTGATTCAGTCCTGGTTTAGTTCTGGTTTAGTCCTGGTTTAGTCCTGATTCAGTCCTGGTTTAGTCCTGGTTTAGACCTGATTTAGTCCTGGTTTAGTTCTGGTTTAGTCCTGGTTCAGTCCTAGTTTACTCCTGGTTTAGACCTGGTTCAGCCCTGATTTAGTCCTGGTTTAGTTCTGGTTTAGTCCTGGTTTAGTCCTGATTCAGTCCTGGTTTAGTTCTGGTTTAGTCCTGGTTTAGTCCTGATTCAGTCCTGGTTTAGTCCTGGTTTAGACCTGATTCAGTCCTGGTTTAGACCTGATTTAGACCTGATTCAGTCCTGGTTTAGTTCTGGTTCAGTCCTGGTTCAGTCCGTTATCCATTTTTTCGATTTAATTTCACGCTGTTATTTCTTTAGCATATGTTTCCACGGCGACGCAGGATTTACAGTTCACACCGACCACAATAACGTCTGTGGAACGGCGTCGCTGCATATTTTAGTTCACAACAAAAACAAAAGGATAAAACGAGAGGAGACGGGGCCGAGGAGCAGACAGATCGATGCAGTTATGTGAGAACGCGATGCCAAATACGGTCTGGCATTGATTAGACGACGTTCCAAGAGAATATCTGAAATTCTACCTCGCAAATGTTGGAACGAAAATATTAACCCTACAAAGCCTCACAAAATTCTAATGTTTTGATATTTAACTCTTTATTGGACCTTTGAACAAAACGTAAACAAAAAATAATGATAACTTTGACCATTTTATAAATCTGTTTTTAAATGTCTGAACTGGATGATTTTTATTTTGCCATGTGGAGGAGAGAAAACAGTTACGGTCTTTGTTCAAGCTCAGATCTACATCACATTTTCCACCGTACACGTGTGTGAAATGATTATAAATATATGTCAAAAATAAATGAGTGAATCCTGTGTTTCCTCTGAATCAGTCAAATATAGATTATTGGTGATTTTGTGAGTGAAATAAGAAGAGGCAGGACAGTTACACCAAATAAACCACTGCACCTTTTATTTATACACAAGTCATGTAAAGATCCAAATTCCACCATTGTGCAATAATTGAAAATATATTTTTAAGGTGACATCTAAGTTCCATTCATCCATTTTCTTCCTCTTTATTCAGGGCCAGGCTGCGGATGCATCAGTCTAAGCAGGGACTCCCACACTTCCTTTTCCACACACACTTCCTCCAGCTCCTCCAGGGTTGATCCCCAAGGTGTTCCCAGGCCAGTCCAGAGACAAAGTCCCTCCAGTGTGTCCTGGGTCTTTCCCAGGGCCTCCTCATGGTGGGACATGAACACCTCCTGAGGGAGATGCCCAGGAGACATCAGAACAGAAGCCCGAGCCTCAACTGGCTCTTCTTGACATGGAGGAGCAGCGGCTCTACTCCGAGCTCCTCCTGTGTGACTGAGGTCCTCACTCTATCTCTAAGGGAAGCACCCAGACACCCTGCAGAGGAAACTCATTTGTGCCGCTTGTATCGGCGATACCCAGAGCTCATGACATCTTAGTTATGAAATACTAAAAATTGTGTGGTGTTAAATTTGCACAGAATTGCATGAATTATGAAGATTGCATTAAAAATGTCATTGTAGTGATGATGAAGAACAGAATCAAAAATACCTACTGTATCAAATTTGATACAATTTTAACATGATTTTTCTATAAAATGAAAATAAAAATATGAAAACTTCATAGATTAATCTAAGAAAGTAAATGTTCATATTGAAGAATCACTAAGAATATTTAGGCAATTCTTACACTAACCTTTTCAAAATGTACAAAGTTGTTCCAAAAGCAGAGAAAGTCACGCCTGCTCTATTTCCTGAAAACCATGGACAGACCATGGACAGTATTTAATTATATACAACAGGTTTTCAGGAAAAATATTGATTAAGTGTGTGGACAGAGATCTCAGAATGATGATTTCTCCAGTGTCTCCATCCAAGTCCTGACCAGGCCCGGCCCTGCTGAGCCTCTGAGATCTGACGGGATCAGGCTTTGAAAAACTGAGGCCAAAGGCCACAGAAGCCGGCATGACTCTGCCAAAACCACATCAGGAAAAAAAGAACAAGATGGTAAAAGCAGCACAGACTTAAACCCCATGGAGCTGGTTTGGGATGAACTGGACTAAAGAGTGAAGCAACCTACAAGTGCCACACATTTATGGAAACTTCTCCGACTGACTTGGGAAGAACTTTCTGAACAATATTTGATTTCTGTTGTAAAAAGAACGAGCCACGAGTGTGTTCAGCTGAGATAACTGAGCCCGGTCAAGCAGAAGTAAACAACAAGGCCAAAAATTCAAGTTAATTGCATCTGATTATAAAAATGTATTGAACAGATACATATGTACTCTAGTTTATGAAACTGTTGACCTTTTTTCTGTTCCATTTTTTGTTCTAAAGTTCCATACGTTTTAAACAGACCATGTATGAAACATGGAACAAAAATTATTCCCCAAATTTCAAAGACCTAAAAATCATGTAAATAAATGGATGTATTTCATCATATCTTGTGTTATTCCATCTTTGAACTGTTGATGAAGGGACAGGATTGTTCAAAAAAAATTATTTAAAATGATAAAACTTTGCTTGACATATTTTATAGAAATAGTTTCCTTTCATTTTGAAGTAATATTAAAGTATTCGGAAGAAAAAAGTGACAAATGATGTAAAATCCTGCACCTTCTACTTGTTTGTACAATTTTCCCTCCGTTACTTTTCCCTCCGTTACCATGACCTTTCTTAATAAAAAATCTCATGAGTCAAAAAGTAAGAGGTTTTTCAACCTAATCTTGTACCATATGGTAGAAAACTATATGAAGCAAATATTCAAACCAGTTTGTTAAGGATATGTAAGTGAGAACCAAGAGTTATCACTGTTTGGATTTAGGCAAGGCAAGGCAAGTTTATTTGTACAGCACAATTCGTACACAAAGTAATTCAAAGTGCTTTACAGAATAAGAAATACATTAAAATCATAATAAAAACAAATCAAAACATAAATAAACATGAAGATTAAAATTAAAAAAGAGAGACATAAATTGGAGAGAAGAGTGCAGAATGAAAACCTTTCAGTTATTTGCACAGTTAAACAGAAATGTTTTGAGTCTGGATTTAAACAGCGTCACAGAAGAGTCTGTCTCACATGTTCAGACTGTTCCAGGTTTTAGCTGCATGAACCTGAAACTCTGACTCCCCTTGTTTAGTCGTGACTCTGGGCACCAGCAGGAGTTGGTCCCTGAGCTCCTCAGAGTGTGAGATGTTCATATGACACTAACATGTCACAGATGGACTTTGGTGCTCGGTCATGGAGACACTTGTACAAACAGAGCTGCTTTAAAGTCTCTGAGCCACAGGAGCCAGAGCAGAGACCTGAGCACAGGACTTATGTGCTCGTACTTCCTAGTTCGAGTCAGGACCCGAGCTGCAGTGTTCTGGATGTTCTGGATGTTCTGGATGTTCTGGATGTTCTGGATGTTCTGGATGTTCTGGATGTTCTGCAGCGTCTCACAGCTCATTTGGAGAGACCAGTGAGCAGGACATTACAGTATCTAACCTACTGGAGACAAACGCATGGCCAAAAAGTGCTGCATATTTCATTCCCTCCGTTACCAACATGAGTTTTAAAAAAAATTTTGTCAACAACTTGAAAGAATATCACAGGTTTAACTTGACCCTGTTGGAGTGTAACTCTTTCCTACATTCTGATACTTTACTTATTTCAATAGTTCCTCTAGTTTCTGAATAAGAGACATTTGAATGTCAAAAATCTGCCCCTGTTTCCCTCCGTTACCACTTGACCGAACTCAAATACATATTTTAATGTGTGTGTTTTCTGCAGATGCTCATCAATAGAAAGTTTCAGGTTGAGGTGTTGGGTTTAAAAGAGAGAAAAACTCAAATATGTATAACTGCAAATGATAAAAAAGTTCATCACAAAAAATAACGAGAAGGAGAAACATGTTTTGTTTACCACATTTATTTCAAAAACAGTGAATGTCCCGTAGACTTATAACGGCCGTCCACTGGAAAACCACATTCTACCATCTGAATCCAACTTAAACATCAAAGGAAGACTCTTTTTAAACAAAACAAGAGACAATTAATATAAAAATAGTTTATTATAGCACAGCACAGCATAATCATACTAAAAAATAAATACTATAAAGATTTTAAAGCGCTTACAAAGTACAACGTCAAATTTCTGGACAAAGGAAAATTAAATTGTGGGTTTTTATTCTTTTTCTCAAAACAACTGTTTCTGTTTGACTTGCATATTTAGGCTGAGTTCTTCTCTCCAACTATAAACTCTGTTCCAATTTGTGATGTCACGCAGTCATACAGGAAGTGCTCCACTGCGTTTTTAAACCTAATACGCGTTCAGTAGAATCATTTGGAAGATTTCAGCCCTGGAACTGCCGATCTCTACTGAACTACTGAAGGTAAAAGTGGATTTTAAGTTGAAAACTGCCACTTCATGACATCACAAGTTGGAACAGAGCGTTTTGAGCTTTGGAGATGTAGACAGACGAATAAAAAAGAGTTACAAAGAGAAACACAACTCCACCTCTGTTTTTCAAGAGGGAACATTAGAACATGGTCTGTCTGTCTGTACTGGTGTTGTAATCAGTGTTGGGGAGTAACAGATTACATGTACCGGAGTTATGTAATCAGAGTACAAATTATGAGTAACTGTATTCAGTTACAGTTACTGTTTCAGTGAGTGGTAATTGGATTACAGTTACTTTGTTGAAATAAATGGATTACACAGCGGTGTTTTCCTGTTTTAAACGAGAATTAAACCAGGACTAAACCATGTATAAACCAGGTCTAAACCAGATCTAAACCAGGTCTTAAACTAGGTCTAAAACCAGGTCTAAACTACATTTAAACCAGGGCTAAACCAGGACTAAACCAGGTCTAAACCTAGGACTAAACCAGGACTAGACCAGGACTAAACCAGGACTAAAATCAGGTCTAAACTAGTGCTAAACCAGGACTAAACCAGAACTAAACCAGGACTAAATCCTGCTGTGTGGACGTGTCTCTTCTTCTACCAATACTATTTTTAATTTGGTTCAGTAAAGTCTGGACTTTTTATTTTCTTTTATCAGACAAAACATCTTATGTCACGATTTTCTCGTCTTTGCTTCTCTACAGCAAATCAAGTAATCCAAAGTATTCAGATTACATTACTCACTTTAAGTAATTTAATGGATTCTGTTACAAACTACATTTTGGGGTATGTAATCTGTAATCTGTATTGGAATACATTTTAAAAGTCACCTTCACAACACTGGTTGTAGGGAGTATTATACCCAGTCCTTCCAACAAATAAATATATATATATATTAAAATGTTTAAAAAGTGCAATGTCAAAAGAAAATTAACCTTCATTTTTGTAATCACAAAAAATTAAGTTGTGAGTTAAATATTTTTTCAAATTTTTCTGTATTAATTGTTCTGTTTTTAAGTTGGATTTTTTTTTCTGCCACACACACTTGTTGGTAAAAGTGAAACAGGCACATACTGTATGTCATACTGTATGTATTCAGTCATGTTTTACTGTTGGGCTGAGGTCTGACATTCTTTTTCCAGTTTTTCATTCCAGGGAGGAGCAGCACGTCTGTCCACAGAGGACAGTCGGGTTCATGACCTGCTCAGTGCAATTGTTAAAAAATAGAAATGTATTTGATTTAATCTCTACACACTTCTCAAAACAAAAACAAAACACCGACATTCCGCCTTCCTGTCTTTCTTTGAGATTTTAAAGGCGCACTGTGTCTTTTTATGACGGATGAGATTAATGTGATTCTTTGAGGTAAAAAAGTCATAACTTCTCATAGAGACGGTGGGAGACCTTCCAGAAAAAAAAGTTACATCCATCCATTTTCTTCCGTTTATCCGGGGCCGGGTCGCGGGGGCATCAGTCTAAGCAGGGACTCCCAGACTTCCTTCACCCCAGACACTTCCTCCAGCTCCTCCGGGGGGAACAGAGGTGTTCCCAGTCCAGCCCAGAGACATAGTCCCTCCAGCGTGTCCTGGGTCTTCCCTGGGGCCTCATCCCGGTGGGACATGCCTGGATCACCTCCCAAGGGAGGCGCCCAGGAGGCATCAGAACAGACGCCCGAGCCTCAGCTGCTCCTCTTGACGTGGAGGAGCAGCGGCTCTACTCCGAGCTCCTCACGTGTGACTGAGCTCCTCACTCTATCTCTAAGGGAGCACCCAGACACCCTGCGGAGGAAACTCATTTCTGCCGCTTGTATCGTCGATCTCGTCCTTTCGGTCATTACCCAGAGCTCATGACCAGAGGTGAGAGTAGGAACGAAGACTGACAGTAAATCAAGAGCTTCGCCTTTCGACTCAGCTCCTCTTCACCACAACGGTCCGATACAGCGACCGCATCACTGCCGACGCTGCACCGATCCACCTGTCAATCTCACGTTCTGTCCTCCCTCCCCTCACTCGAGAACAAGACCCCGAGATACTTGAACTCCTCCACTTGAGGCAGAGACTCTCCACCACCCCAGAGACGACAAGACGCCTTTTTCCGGGCGAGAACCATGGCCTCAGACTTAGAAGAGCTGATCTTCATCATCAAAAAGTTAAATAGCGGATCTTTAAATTAGATGGCCAATATTACGTAAACGCCGAGTCAGCCTTTAAGTCTCAGAGGTCGACTCACTCTTAGATCCGAACCAACAGAAAATTACTTTAAGTACTTTTGTTGACAAACCAATAAATAAATGAACCTAAAATGGAGAGGATTTTATCGATTGGTTCAACTGTCGAATGAAAATTCACAGGATCTTTGTCTTATTGATATTTTGCTGTGACGTCATGCTGCTGGTTCTGTATGCATGTCTGTGGTTAAATGTTCAGCACTTACCACGGCAACACAATGCAAATATTAGTAACACTAATGCTGTAAATCGTTTGCTCTGGCTCTGCTCTAGCTGCGATCACAAAGTTATCACGTGATACAGAGGCCGCGCTCCTCGTGCAAACGCTCGTGTACATTGGCGTGCGCCCAAGAGAGAAAAGAGCACTACTGCGGGTAAAGCCACAGGAAGTACCTCGCTGCTAAAGGCAAATCTGGTGTCATGCAGCATTGAGCTCGGCCCGTTGACTTGAACGGGCGGCCATGCTTAGACCCCGGGGCCTGGTTTCTACGGCAGCTCTTACGTTTTTTTGAGAAACTTATTTAAGAGCACAAATCAGCTCAAAATCACCTGTTGTAGTTCTAATTAAGTCAGTTCTTTGTGGTCAAATTGTGATAAATAATAATCGTAATCGAAACTCAGATTAAAATAAATTGAGTAACAAACAGAGCAGCGCCGTCAGTGCCTTTAGTCAGCGTCACTCCCCGAGGGAATGTTGATGACATCAGCTGGAAGAAAAGCGAAAGTTCTTAACAATTATTTTCAAGATTTTAGGATGCTAGAGGTAAACAGTTGCGAAGAGCAGCGCCAGCGTTAGACACACGCACTGGGACACTGACTGTGCTGCGTTTTTCAGCCTGGGCGTGTGAGCTCGAATGTCTTCTCCGGTGTCCGATCTGGTGTCTTCTCCGGTGTCCGATCTGGTGTCTTCTCCGGTGTCCGATTCGGGGACCCGTCCGCTGTCCACCTCCCGCGTCTCCTGGACTTTGAGCAGATACTCCTTCACCACCTTCTCGTAGCCCTGCTCCCGGGACACGCACTTGTAGCTGCCGTAGTGCTCCTGGGTCACGGCGGGGATGAGGTGGAGGCAGTGGGACTTCATCTGCAGACAGGGGCTCCGCAGGGCCCCGTGCTCCCAGTGGTACTCTGCGTGGAACGAGTCGATGGGGCACGAGAGGTAAAAGGGCACGTCCAGAGACACGACGTGAACCGACAGGGAGGTCTGTGCCTCCCGTTTGCTGCGCGACTGCGACTCTGAAACACAAACAGAAACGTTATAATCCCAAGAAATACGAATATTAACTAGACTTTTTATAGATTTCAAAGGGTCCATATTTGGATATTCTCTGATCTGTTTCCTCAGCACAAACAGACCTGGAGTTGTGTTTTGTTTCAGTCACACATGTTTAACGCACAAACCTGCACATTTAGGCTCTGCTCCACCTTGTGATGTCATCATGTGGTAATACAGAATGTGCTCCACTGTGTTTTTAAGACTAATACACCTTCTCTAGAATCATTTGGATGATTTCAGCCCCGAAATTGCCGATCTCTACTGAACTAAAGGTAAAAGGAGCTGTTAAACTACCTCTTCATGACATCACAAAGTGGAACAGAGCATTCTGAGCTTTCGAGATGTAGACAGACTAATAAAAAAGAGTTGCTCAAACATGTGTGAATGACAAAGGGGAAATTCAATTTGTCAACTGGACAAAAGTTTATTAGCTCTTTAGTTGTGGTCAGACGCTGTTGGACCTTTTATCTGCCTGAAGGGAGGAGCTAACTACACTGAAACTACTCTGAAACGAACACACACACTTGTTTACAGTTTCTATTTGTAGCTTGGCCTATTCATGTGGACTGAGTGTGGAGTCATATTAGCAGAATAATTCAGGCCCATGATGAAAACAAAGAGCTCCAGTGTCGGACCAGAACTGAAGAAGCAGCTTGGATGAACTGTCAATGTTTTCAAACTAAATAAACGTCATAAATGTCCAGTTGACAAAGTGAATTTCTCCTTTGCTGTGGATTCTACCTGGACGACTGAGGGATTTTGCACGTTTGTGAATGAATAAAGCACAACTGAAGGTTTAGTCCAATCAGGTTCATTTGGTCTTCTGATAATGTATGTTATTAGGTTCTTTTTTCAGACCAAGAGTTTGCAGATCGTCAAAACCTGTTTAAATCAGCTGACTGGACACGTCACAGTGACCACTCTGAGGAAGGCCGCTAGTGAGCAGTCAAAACTGTCAAGTATCAAAAACAAACTCTTGGTCTGAAAAAAGAACCTAATAACAAAACTCCAGGTAACAACTTTATAACATGATTTAAAGCTGTAGAAGTTTATTACCATCAAGGTGGGACCAGGAGACATAACGATCGTGTTCTCCACTGAAGTCGAGCCTGTCTGTGCTTGTCTCGTAGGAAGTATTATACGTCTGATGACCTAGGCCAAGAAAAGAGGATCTGAGCTGGCAGTGCGGGGCTGACGCTGCAGTGTCCTCCAGTTTCTCAAGTCAAACTGCAGGACTTTGCTGTGCCGGCCCAACACTGCCAGTGCTGTTTCTTTATCGCACTGATACTGGTTGATCTGGACCACAGACGGCGTAAAGAGGTGTTCTGAGTGAGTGTGACGTCACCCACAGCGTTTGGCTCCAGTCAAATGAAGCTCATCGGGGCTGAACTTATAGGAGCAGATTCGGAGTCGAGTTTCATGTTTGGAATTACGACTGTGAGTATCTTAGCAATCACAGAGCTAATCGGGAGTGAGGGTGTTGCCCCTTCCCGTCCGCCCGGCTGGTTTAGCAGAGAGCGGACACTTAGCAACGCTGTCAATCAAACCTGTCGCTAACGGAACAGCAGAACTGACCTTGGCGAAATACGCACATGATTTGACTGTTATTAATGTTCATATTTTGATCTCTATCTGATCCTGGTGTTTTTCAGACCAGAAAGACTCACAGCCGCAGTTATGGAGAGAGGGAAGTACACGCCGGCTAGGAGGTTAGCTATGTCCAGTTACAGCCATGTTAGCTGTGTCTTTGGTCTATGGTAGTGTGTCCAGACGTCCCTATTTACCCGGGACAGTCCCAGTTTTGAGTCCTCCATCCCCTGTCCCAGCAGATTTATACAAAACCACTGATTTGTCTCAGTTTTATACAAGAAATGTCCCAGGTTTTCTCTATTTTGGACCAGTCTGATCTAAACCAGGACTAAACTAAGACTAAATCAGGACTACATCGAGTTAGTCAGGCTGAATCCACCTAGTGCCTCCACACAATTTAATTCTCTCCAGCTCTAGGTCAGGAATCTGAATACACTAGACGATTTGCAAGAACCTCAGAAGTTGTAGACGCAATCAAAAAAATCAACTGTGAGCTGTGAAGACATGACGTCAAACTGGTGGCGTCTGTCTGTGTCCCTTTTGTGTTTCAGCACAACAATAAACAAAGCGGCGAGATGGATGTAGACGAAGACAGACATTCTGTGTTGGCAACGATTCCCCAGATCAAGGATTTAAAGCCAGAACCCAGATCAAGGATTTAAAGCCAGAACAAAGAGAATGTTTGGGGAAACGTTTAGGGAAAGACGTTATTGTCCTTTTTCCTATGGGATTTGGAGCATTACAGACGTCACGACCAAACAGCAGCAATTGCGAGGTCTGATGAATCAGGCTAACACTGAGTCTAAACCAGGCCTAAAACAGAACTATCACAATTTTTGACTAATCTGATCCTGCCAACAGTAAAGAGGAGCATAAATTGTCATTTGTTTTACCATAAAACAGAAATCTGTGTTTGTGAATGACAATAAAGCAAGAAATGCAGAGTCTGAAGTTCCTCAGGTCATGACTGACACAAGACGTGGTAAACATGCTGTTTTTACTATTTTATTTATACTAACCCAACCTGGGTGTTTCCCAGTTTGGAATCTTGAAAATCCAGTTTATGGTCTGTGGTTTATTTTGTCTATGGTTTGGACAAAAGCTTAATGTTTACCTTTTGGTGGACACACGGTGTGGTTTCCAGTCATTACTTTCTGGATGTTCCCTCTGCAAGAGAAAATGCATTCAGTGTGATCATGAAGTTTGTTAAAGCCAGTGTTGGGGAGTAACAGATTACATGTAAAGGAGTTAGGTAATCAGAGTAAAAATTATGAGTATTCAGTTACAGTTACTGTTTCAGTGAGTGGTAATTGGATTACAGTTACTTTGTTAAAATAAATTGATTACACGGCGGTATTTTACTGTTTTCATATTTTGGGCTATATCCCTTTTTCTTTTTTTCTTTTTTTCAGTAATTCCACTCATTGCCGAACACTAAACCAGGTCTAAAACAGGACTAAAGCAAGAGGACTAAACCAGGTATAAAACAGGTCTAAACCCAGGTCTAAACCAGGTGTAAATCAGACCTAAATCCAGGTCTAAACCAGGTCTAAAACAGGATTTAACTAAATCATGCTGTGTGGACGTGTCTCTTCTTCTATCAATAATATTTTTAATAAGGTTAAGTAAAGTCTAGGCTTTTTATTTTCTTTTAGCAGATAAAACGTCTTATGTGAAGATTTCCTCGTCTTTGCTACTTTACAGCAAATCAAGTAATCCAAAGTATTCAGATTACATTACTCACTTTAAGTAATTTAATGGATTCAGTTACAAACTACATTTTGGGGTATGTAATCTGTAATCTGTAGGGGAATACATTTTAAAAGTCATCTTCTCAACACTGGTTAAAGCGTAAAAAGCGTGTGTTTGTCCAGAGGAGCACTTACGGAGCGGCCGCCGTGCACCTGGACGCCGCCGTGGACCAGGCGCAGTACGGGTCCTGAGCCAAAACGCAGTCCTCACACGAAGAGCCGTACTCACACCACTGCAGGTCCACGGTCACGATGGAGGACGGCAAACCGACCACCAGTTTCTTCTGCACACAAAAACACACACAAGAGGCTTTGGTCAAGAGGCACTGTTCACATTTACGTCACAAACCAGGAAGACATATGTAAACATGAGATGACAACTTCCTTTGGGCTCTGTTCGCAGTAGTACTGTATTTTTCGGACTATAAGTGTCACTTTTTCTCATGGTTTGGGTGTTTCCTGTGACATACTCCTGTGACTTATATATTAAAATGCTGACAATGAAGTGGGGAGAGGTTCTGGTCTTGTGTGTGAGTATCTGCTGCTCCTGTTCCTCCTGCACCACTGTCACTTGGCTCTACTGCGCATGTCTCCTGCAGAAAGAGCCTCTTTAACATTTAAACAAACTTAAAAAGATGACTGAGAAGACTGAACACAAATTCCCCCCAAAACAAAATCATATTCTGCAGATTACGAGCAGCGAATCGTGAAATCTGCAGCTGAAAACGGAAATTGAGGAGCAGAAAGAAAATTTGGATATATTTCCCAGATACTTTACTGAACAATGTTTGGAATTCCATAACCCAGAAAACTAGTTAAGGTTGCGTTTAATTGTTCCCAATATATCGTATTTTTCGGACTGTAACTTGCACTTTCTGTCATGGTTTGGGTGTTTCCTGTGACTTATTCTCCGGTGTGACTTATAAATATATTAAAGTGTTGAGAGTGAAGCGTGGAGAGGCTCTAGTCTTGTGTGTGAGGATCTGCTGCTCCTGTTCCTCCTGTACCACTGTCACTTGGCTCTACTGCGCATGTCTCCTGCAGAAAGAGCCTCTGTCCTGCTGCAGAAAGAAAGTTTGGAGTGAGAGAGAAACTTGTGAGGGACATGGGGAAAAGCGGGGATGGAGACCAGACTTCAGAAAAGACCCGAATAATTCTAACTGAACTGATGCTGAGTCTGACGACAGCGACACAGAAGAGTTTGCGTCTGTTACCTCCGGAGGTTGAGTTGTTCAGAGTGACACCGAGGATGAAGGAATTGAATGATTTAGTGATTTGGAGTGAATGGAGAGTTTGTTAAACTTGTTTGTTCTTGTTATGACTCACTTGGTCATTGCATCAACAGATCAGTGTTGATGCAAACAACTTCTCCAGCTAAACTCTACAAAGATGAAGTCATAGTGTTTGTCACAACAAAGGGACAGTGTCAGCATCACCTCCAGTCTCTCTCTCTAAAACTTCAAATCACAAGAAATTCGGGTATAATGGACCAACTTAAACAGCACAGTCAATAACATCTGCAGCCTTTTACCATCAAAAACATAGCAAAACAAAGTTTACTTCAGACTTGGAAAACTAGATACTGAATGTTCTGTTCACTGTCCTCCAAACGAGTGTGAGACGCTGCAGAACATCCAGAACATCAGAACATCCAGAACATCCAGAACATCCAGACATCAGAACATCCAGACATCCAGAAATCCAGAACATCCAGAACGCTGCAGCTCAGTCCTGACTCAAACTAGGAAGTACGAGCACATAAGTCCGTCTCAGGTCTCTGCTCTGGCCCTGTGCTCAGAACTTTAAAGCAGCTCTGTTTGTACAAGTGTCTCCATTCGAGCACCAAAAGTCCATCTGGACATGTTCAATGAACATCTCACACTCTGAGGAGTCAGACCATCCTGCTGGTGCCCAGAGTCACGACTAAACAAGGGGAGTCAGAGTTTCAGGTTCATGAGCTAAAACCTGGAACAGTCTGAACATGTGAGAACTCTTCTGTGACGCTGTTTAAATCCAGATAGTTTAACTGTTAACTGAAGAATTTGATTTTATGTACTGTACTTTGTGTGAATTGTGCTCTTCTTTATTTCTCTCTTTGTTTTTACTACAACTTGACTTTACACAGGAAATGTCGGCTCCTGGTCTCCAATTTTATAAAATGAATTTCCCCCAAAAAGTGTGACTTATATGTGTTTTTTTATTCTTCATTACGCATTTTTTGGCTGGTGCGACTTATACTCTGGAGTGACTTATAGTCCGAAAAATACGGTAAGTCTGACAATATCTAGGAAAAATTAGAAAATGTCCCAGTTTTCTTCATCTCCATGTCATTGTAGTGTTCCGTTATGTTCGACTAATCAACAATTTCAACCATACCTCAGTTTTCATCATTTCTCCACTGAGACAAAACCCTGGGTACATGGGATTGGAAGAGACGAGGCGCCAAACTCCAGATGATTCCAAACAGCACATACACTACTGGTCAAAAGTTTTAGAACACCACATTTTTTCACTTTTTTTCCTGTTTCCTGTCGACCAAAACATATTCTAAACTTTTGACTGATGTGTCGACCTTTGTCAGACATAACAGCTGAACACACTCGTGGCTCGTTCTTTTTACAACACAAATCAACATTGTTTAGAAAGTTCTTCCCAAGTCTTTTACAGAAGTTTCCATAAATGTGTGGCACTTGTAGGTTGCTTCACTCTTCAGTCCAGATCATCCCAAATATTTTGAAATATTTCAAAGGACTCACCTGAGCAACATCCAGATTTCGGGCAAACCGACGCATCAGCTGCATTTTCACCTCCGTAAGTTTCACTCTCTGAAAGTCCGTCGCTGTCGCTGTTTTCCACTTTATAATCAACTTCATCGTCATTTTGAAATCAATAAAAGTCACTTTCTCTAAACTTATCCATAAAATACGTCCGCTCCTCATTATTTCTAAAACTGTGCGCCGCAATCTTTCCATTGCTCATGTTTCGTGTTGTGCTTTTTTTTTTTCCGGAAGCTACAATCGTCACTACTTCGATTAACTTTGGAAAAAATCTGCGAAAACACATCCTTGAATCCTCTTGGTCAGTGTGGGTTGTAGTGGCCCCGACCGATCACAGCCTCTGTTTACATATGAAAAACAGGAAACTTTTCTAATGGTCGTCAAATTACGTCTTTAGCAGTGTTGGGGAGTAACAGATTACATGTACCGGAGTTATGTAATCAGAGTACAAATGATGAGTAACTGTATTCAGTTACAGTTACTGTTTCAGTGAGTGGGAATTGGATTACAGTTACTTGGTTGAAATAAATGGATTACACAGGGATTTTCCTGTTTTCACATTTTGGGCTAAACCAGGTCTAACCAGGTCTAAACCCACACTAAACCAGGTCTAAAACCAGGTCTAAACCAGGAAACCAGGACTAAACCAGGCTAAACCAGGTCTAAACCAGACTAAACCAGGTCTAAACCAGGACCCTAAAACTAAAACCAGGACTAAACCAGGTCTAAACCAGGTCTAAACCAGGTCTAAACCAGGTCTAAACCAGGTCTAACCAGGTCTAAAGCAGGACTAAACCAGGACTAAACCACGTCTAAACCAGGACTGAACCAGGTCTAAACCAGGTCTAAAACAGGTCTAACCAGGTCTAAAGCAGGTCTAAACCAGGACTAAACCAGGACTAAACCAGGACTAAACCAGGTCTCCTCCTCTTCTATCAATAATATTTTTAATTTGGTTCAGTAAAGTCTGGGCTTTTTATTTTCTTTTAGCAGATGAAACTTCTTATGTTACGATTTCCTCGTCTTTGTTTCTCTACAGCAAATCAAGTAATCCAAAGTATTCAGATTACATTACTCACTTTAAGTAATTAATGGATTTGTTACAACTCATTTTGGGGTATGTAATCTGAATCTGTAGGGAATACATTTTAAAGTCACCTTCACAACACTGTCTTTAGTGAAACAGTGGAGGTGTCAAAACACGTCAATTAAGGAAACAGGGGGGGGAAAGAGTTAAACTGGTGCTGCTGATCACATTTACTTCAGTGGGTTTGATCACAGTCGGTCGTCGAGCCCAGTGTCCCAGCGAACTCCACCTGAAGTTGTCATTGCATGTTTCCGAATGTCTTCCTGGTTTGTGATAGGGATGGGCATGATTAGTCGATTAATTGATAATGATCATTAAGAATTTCATCGATTACGTTAATTTTAATCGACAAACCGAATGTAGGTTGCTGTGTGTAGTGAGACCAAACAGGTGTGTACATGTGTCTCTGCATCAGAAGGAGCGAGACACAAACACAGACAGTTGGTCTGCAACGAACCGAAGCACAAATGCGTATTTAACGATGATTTGTACAAGAAATTTCACGCTTTCCGTTTGCAGGACAAGTGTGAGTCCATGTGCACAGTGTATAAAGCAGCACATATGTTTCTGTGTCCAGTGGAAAAAAGTTTTGCCAGGTGAGAATCGTGCACTGTCGATGACGAGGCCCCGCCCCCCTCCCCCCGTACGGTGTCCTGGTTTTGACAAACACAAATATGGTCCACTGAGTCATGTCTTTTAATCCGACAGAAATTGACTGCATCAGCGACACAAGAGCTGGTAGTTTTATCTTCGCTTAGTTTATGCAAATTAGTGATGTGGTTTTAAGTTTTGTTTCTGTGAGAGTTGAACAAAACTGAATTAAACACATTATAATGTCAAACGGGCTGATGTGGCTCTAGAGTCGTTACGGTTTATATGTCGTAAAGTTGAATTTATTTATGCAGATAGTAGTGCAGATAGTAATAATAATGATGATCATTTTAATATAAAAACGTTAATGATTAATCGATAATCGATCGTTAATTCTTCCGACGATCGATTAAGAAAATTTCATCGAATGCCCGTCCCTAGCTTGTGACGTCAGCGTGAGTAGAGATTGTGGTAAATAGCCACATTTTTATAGAGCACGTCAAGGCACAAAGCGTTTTACATCAGGGAAACACTCATCCATTCACACACCAGTGCAGACAGACACTGGGGGCGAGGTGGGTCAAGTGTCCTTTCCCAAGAACACAATGACAGCATTCATGTGCGGGAGCTGGAATCACACCACCAACCTGTGAGTCAGTGGATTTGAACGCTCACCAGTGATGTTTACGTCGAGAGCGGGATTTAAACCTGTCAGCCTTCAAATCAGAAAAACACTCCGCACCGACTGAGCTTTTTAAAAACATCTTTAGTCACAACAAAGCAGTAACCTCACTCATGTAGATATTAGTTCCGTTTCCCATTTCTGCCAGTAGAGGGGGACACACACCTCCTCCGTGTCAGGATCCTCGTTCATACTTACGTCACAAACCGGGAAGACGTTTGGAAACACGCGATGAAAACTCCCGGTGTGGTTCCCGACACTTCGCTCGCCGACCGACTGTGATCAAACCCACTGACGTAAACATGATCAGCGGGAAAATGAAGACTGCGGACGTATGTGCTGTTTGGAATCATCTGGAGTTTTCGCGTGTACCCAGTGCTCTCGGAGTTGTGTGTCAGTGGAGAAATGATGAAAACTCAAGTGCGGTTGGAATTGTTGATGAGGCGAACATAACAGAACACGACAATGACATGGAGACGAAGAAAACTCGGCCTTTGGAAGTCGTCATCGCATCTTTCCTGGTTTGTGACGTAAGCGTGAATAGAGTCAAATGGCTAAAGATAATGACAAAGAACTACAACAGTGTGAAAGTAAAAAAAAAAAAAAAATGCATAGCACACTCGGATGACGCCACACGCCAATGTCCAAAAGCTTTTCTAAAAATTTTTTTTTTTTTTCAGGAATAAGCTTTCGTCAGATCATCTCCTTCCGTCCACCTGTTGTGCAATATCTAAATACAGTGCAGTGAGTTTTTTTGTCTTGGGTGTCCCAGCATTTTTTATGTCTTGCACTACTACTTACGCACATATTTCATCATCATCATCATCATCATCTTTATTCCACACTCAGTGATATTACAAAACAATAAACTTTTATGTTTTTAAAAGACACTCACACCAGTGTCTCCACATGTTGGACTGATATTGAATTGCACTGACTCTTATATCTGTGAGTGACATTATATTACATTATATTATATTATATTACATTATTGTTCAGTCTGCAGATAAAACTGTACATTGAAATTCTAAGTGCAGCTTGCAAAGTGTTCACTCATGCAGTAACAAACATTTCAGTCGCACTCAGCCATCGTGGCTCCTCAAAAGCTCCGTAAAGTGTCATTGTAGGCACCTGCAGTCTTTACAAAGTGGCTTTTTTGTAATTAATCCAGAGGTGAACTGTACAAGGGTGAACAATATGATTTAAACACTAACAACTTTACAGCATTTGTACAAAAGCCAAAATAACACATCAGAGTATTTCCCTGAGCATAGAGCATAGATTTACTATTTACTAGAGCCCGACCGATATGGATTTTGTTGTGGCCGATATGAAACCGATATAATGGAAGTTGGAGCTGCCGATAGCCGATATAATCACCGATATATTTAGTGATGTAAAAATTCACTGTAAATCTTGAATTGATTAAAAAACTTAGGTTTGGCTCTAGTGGATTCTAAATTGGGTTTATTTAGGCAACATTTATTGTTATTTTGACTCTTTACATCATATTTACAGACAGTAGGTCGGCCTAATGGCATTTTTGCATCACATTCTAGCTGCTAGTGATGGGATTCCAGTTTTTTTTTTTTTTTTGGAGAAACCGGCTCTTTTGGCTCGGCTCACTAAAGCAGCTGGCTCTTTCGGCTCCCAAGCGACTCTTGAGATGTTTTGTTGCAAGCAGGACTAAACCAAAACTGAACCAGGACTGAGTGTCGGGACTCGGTTTCTATCTCTCTCCTCACTGAGCCCAAGATTAGTCCTGGTTTATTCATTTTATGCTGAACTGCAGCCAAATATGCACTTTTTTTTATCCTATGCACACGCAGATTTCTGAAAGTTTCGTTTTCAGCCGCTGCTGCTGTCAAACTACGGGTCGACATGCGGCTTGAAGAGAAAAAGTGAGAAAAAGAGAAAACACGGCTCCCAATAAGAAGCAGGCTCCTGTTGTTCGCTCTAAGAGCCGCTTCGATCGCGACCGACCCATAACTCCTAGCTAGTAAACTATCGCTATTAGCCTTTAGCCGTGAATGCTGCGCACCGCGGTAATTAAATTATATGCATAAATGTGGATCATTCACACGTCTATTCACAGCTCATTTACATATCAATGCAGGTTCAGTAACAAATACACGGCCAATATAGTCACTTTACAATAGACCAATAGAAAACAGCCTGTTTATGTGTGGGAGCTACAGCAGCTAACCGCTAACAAAACCTAAACTAGCTTCAAAGTCGATGTATTTCCAACACTCAGACTCACACAGGCTCCTCCTCACATCACAAGTCTGCACTAATAAATGTCCTTTTAATCCAGACTCAAACCGATTGTCCGAAAAAGAATATAAACTCAGTGTTGCGCACGTCTGCGGGTGTAAACAAACACACGTGAGTGAAGTGACGTCACTCTGGTGGTGTGTTCAGGGACAGTACGGACACAGACAAATTATACCGCAGAGATAAATACTGATGCGGAGCCACATATGAGGACATTTATCTGTCTGTAAATTGGATTAAATGAACATAATGTAGAGAGTCTAAGCTTTATAACGAGGTACAACATGCCCACGTGAAATATCGGCCCATATCAGCGAGCATATCGGCCGATAGCCGATATGTCTCCAGGTGCCCATATTGGCCGATAATATCGGCCAGCCGATATATCGGTCGGGCTCTATTATTTACTATTTCTTTCCTCTATTTTGTATTTATTTATTTTTTTGTACTGCGCTGTGCATGTCCCACGTGCATGTCTGCACTGGAGGGTGAGTTGATTTTTATCTCGTTGTGCAGGTGTAAACTGTGGATTATACATGTGCATAGTGACAATACAAGACATTCATTCACAGAGACAATTCCCCTCAGTGCCACTAATCGCCGAGTCCTCAGAGCAATTCGATTTTCTCTCAATATGATATTAAATGAGAGGAGTTTTACTTTTAAACAAGATCTTTAAACTAGATCTATTTAAACTGGCAAACCGTTTGCCCCTTTTACGTTAGAATGGACGAGTCAGTTTGACCCTGATTTGAACATAATTACAGCATAATCATAATCATATGTAATGGATGTAAACAAAAATGTAATTGTACTAGAAAAAAATAAAACTACTTTCAATTCTGGCTTTCTAGTCGGCGACTGAACTAATAAGACGAGTTTCCAATCCACCATAATTCAAATAAAGATATGTGTGTCTCATGAACAATATGAAAAACAGACAATAAATATTAAAAAAACAAAAAAAAACAAAACAAAACAGTGCATTATAATGAGAGCCCCACACTAAAGTTCACTAGGGCCCCAAAAGCACGAAAAAAGATCAAAACGTAATTTAAAAACAAAAAAAGCTTTTGGACATGGGCCATCTGAATGTGCTGTGCATTTTTTTTCACCTTTAAGTTGCTGTTCGTTGCATTTGCACCTCTACAAGAACTTTGATGTCTATTTTCTGTTTCATTTGAAAAAAAAAAAACAAACTCCAGCAGCTCGTTCTGCCTCGTCATTTACCTTGGCGGAGTCCAGTTTCATCGACAGCACAGTCGAGGTATTTGGGAGACGCGTTTCCGAGACGACCACTGGCTTCGGTCCCGCCTCCAAGACCTTATGGATCTTCCAGAATCTGTGCAGAAAGTGAAGCGCCTTTAATACCTTTTGCCTCCAGCAGGTATTTTTAGTTTATTGTTCCACTGATAAATAAAACAGGAACAGGCGGCTAAACAGGGAAGCTCTTAACAATAGAACCCGAGCTGCGCCCAAACAAAAACAGAGCTATATATAAAGGAGTCGACAAAGGCAGTGTGACCCACAGCGTTCAGCTCCAGAGGTAAATGAAGCTCACAGAGGCCAGCAGTTATAGAAGAAAATTTGGAGCCAGGTTCATATTAGGAAAATGAATTAAGTTACAGACAAAATAGCGAAATAAAAACCCCAGGATCGGATTAATACGAACATTTTAAAACCAAAAATCGATCCTCACAGCAGCAGGTACAGACAGAGAAGTGACTTTTTTCAATACAAAGTGAATTGGAACCAAAGATTCCGTGTATCATTCATTCATTTGTTTTTCAAAACAAAACCAAAAATCTGAAAATGAAAAAACAACTATTCTCTTCATTATTTGTCTCTATTTTGTGCTTAAATGAATAATGGAAAAAACAGATAATGGACTGAACCGGGACTAAACTGGTCTAAGTCGTGGTCTCAGTCCTGGTCTGGTCCTGGTCTCCAGTCCCGGTCTGGTCAGGGTCTCAGTCCCAGTCTCAGTCCCGGTCTCACTCCCAACTCCAATTCTAATACATGCATCAAGAGTTTCAGACTTCCGGTCATCGCGCTGTCCATACTGGGAAGGATTTTCCAAAAAAAGTGAGCATCAAACCTCCATGTTTGTTTTCCCAGTGGGATGTGTCTGTTGTCAAAGTCGATCTTTTCAAGTCTTTTGAACCATATCACTTTTGTTTCTGCTTCTGATATTGTCATATTTTAGTTTTGGGATTCGGACATCGTAATTATGTGGTTGTTGGATCCTAACAGCGGAAAACGGCTCGAGAAATGGGCTTCGGAAGTTTGCGAACTCCATAACCCCAAAAGTGAATCAGATGTGTGTGACTGCAAACCTCTGTTCAAACTGTTTCTCTTCCCAACGGAATTGAAAAATAGTGAAAGGTGAAGGTGATGGGCAGGATTGATCCACAGGAAGAACCAAAAAGGAAACATTTGTCTGCCTAAGAAATTATCCTGAGTTTGCAGAGAACATTTTGTATGTGGAGCAACAACAAAACAAAATCCTGATCTTTCGATCAACCTCGGTTATGAATTTAAAAAGTCAACACCAAAGCAAAAGGCACCAACTGTTCACCAAGAAACACCTTCCACTGCAAAGAGACCAAGACGTGATGTTGCTGTAAAACCACAAGAACAAGAAAGTGCAGCTCAGTCTGTTTGTCTTCTGCTCCTCTACATTAACAAACGGGATTTTGTTTTGTTGTCGCTCCACATATAAAATGTTCTCTGCAAACTCGGGTCAGTCAAATGTTTCCTTTTTGGTTCTTCCCGTGGATCAATCCTGCCCATCACCTTCACCTTTTCACTTTTTCAATTCCGTTGGGAAGAGAAACAGTTTGAACAGAGGTTTGAGTCACACACATCTGATTCACTTTTGCATTTTGTGGAGTTCGCAAACTTACGAAGCCCATTTCTCGAGCCGTTTTCCGCTGTTAGGATCCAACAACCACACATTACGATGTCCGAATCCCAAAACTAAATATGTCAATATCAGAACCAGAAAACAAAAGTGATATGGTTCAAAAGACTTGAAAAAGATCGACTTTGACAATAGACACATCCCACTGGGAAAACAAACATGGAGGTTTGATATACATTTGATAGATTTGAAAATCCTTCCCAGTGTGAATTGAACAATGACTGGAAGTCAGATTCATGATACGTGTGTTCTAATGGAACAAATTATCTTCCGTAGCAGAGTGTTCACTTTCTGTTTGGCAGCGAGCGGTTTATCTCTGTCCATTATATAAACAGTCTAGTGCCAAACCAAAGAAGGACGTACCAGTGGCCAGAAGCAGGACGTTGTAGACGCTGTCGTCAGCTCCTCGGACCTGGTCCACTGTGATCTTGGTGTAGTTGTAGCTGCTCACGTAGAACGGGGCTTTATAATGCACAGAGTGGACCCAGTCNTGCAAGAAACATGCTTGTCCATGTTGATGGAAACGTTGAGATGCTACCCGATGCAAATGTAATAGATGCAACATACATAAAGGAAATTCAAGAAGCAGCTGGAGTCTACGAACAGAGCGCCTGGAAACAACGTGGTGCTACAAAAGATGCTACAGGAATTTGGAGAAATCATGAAGGACGCATTCTGGCTCCAACACCGTTGCTTCGAATGCTCTTTGAAGAATACCACACCCCAACTCATCGAAGTTATGAAGCCATCTCGAAACATATTGATTTATGGTGGCATCCTCATTTGAAGCCGATTATGCAATATTGGATAGACGAGTGTCACGTTTGTCAGACTATGAACCCGAAGAAGTCTTGCAAGCCACCTCCAGGAACTTATGCTCTCCCAAATAAGCCTTTTGAAAGAATCGTCATGGATTTCACAGACATGGGTCCTGAGATGAGAGTCCGAGGATACCGTTACCTGTTGGTTATAGTCTGTGAGTACACCAAATGGGTTGAAGCATTCCCCTGTAAGACAGAAACTGCAAAGGAAGTCGTCAAGACATTTAACTACTGATGTTTTTCCACGTTTTGGCATTCCAGATGTCATAAGATCTGACAATGGGACACATTTCACCGCCAAAATAGTCCGTGATGTGCTAAAGGCTCTTAACATCACCCAGCGCTTTGGAACTGTCTATCACGCCGCCAGCCAAGGAGTCTGTGAACGAATGAATGCAACTGTCAAGAGAAAACTTGCAAAGGTCTGGAAAACTACAAAACTTGATTGGGTCACTGCCCTACCGTTCGTCCTGATGGACATCAGAAACAGTGTAAATAAAACTACATCATATTCTCCTCATCTACTACTGACTGGAAGAGAAATGCATAAACCTGAAGGCCCATTCACTGAAGATGCACCATTCATAGACTGGGACAAACAACATCACGCATATGTCCAACAGCTTCAAGAAATAGTGATGCAGCTGCATAAATGTCGACAAAGAACGCATGACTTACAGGTCAGAGCCAATCCAGATATAACCGTCTCACCAGGATCTTGGGTGTACGTAAAGGTACACAAACGGAACAACTGGACACAGCCATATCAAACTGGTCCGTATAAAGTCATCCAGTCCACTGGGAGATCTGTACAAGTTGAAAAGGGAACATCTAAAGTGTGGTACCATTTATCGCACTGCTTCAAGTCACCAGTAGACCCAAATGATCGAAGTCTAACCCAAATCCAAACTGACATTGCCGCTACATCTACCATCCAGGATGAAGATGGGGAAAACCAACGAAATCCGGACACTGCTGGAACCAGAGAACCTAAGAAACAACCCTGTCCACCGTCCACCACTGAGGCTCCAGAGGAGGAGGAGAAAAAGGGGAGAAAACATAGAAGGGGAGTATAGGCCATGCTTTTTGAGAAATTCTCAGTGTCTATCTTTGATTATGCTAATCTTTATCTGTTGTATCTGCTTTATAGTACCTATCCATAGAAGCCTTGGAACTGACCTCGGACAGCCACAGCCAACAATCAAAGAAACAACTGAGCTGGCGACCAACAATACGGGTAAGGGTCAAGGAGCACTGAACAGATTAAAAAGAGAAACACCAAAACTTGCGAAATTTTGTTATGAGGGACAAACTTGCAATATCCTATTTGACGCATGCGAAGTTTTCGACTGCATGTTAAATATCCCAGCTATAGATCACGTATTCAATGTACAAGTTCTTTGCAAAGATACTTGTCTGACAGGAAAAAATGGTAATTCAATAGGGTTTGCCAGAGTTATAGCCAGTACTGATGAGCAACACGAAACAGAAAATACTTTCAAAACTGATTTACAACAGAGAATTACTCTAACAAAAAACAGGAAAGATGATGCAGCTTTCCAAGCAGACTTAAAACATTGTAGAGGGCGTAAATCAATTACACAACGATGTAATCCTTTGTTATTATCAATTCAAAATTCAATATTTAATGACGCTGGTATATATTCTATAGGGTTCCTGTGTTCTAAAATCCCTTCTGTGCCATGTAATAGGAAAATAAAGTTAAATTTCGAAGGATACATACAAATAACAATTTTAAAGACTAATAAGCCTGCTTCAGAAAATGATTTAATTTCCCTAACTGAAGCAATAAAAATCGAAACAGGACAAGATTTGAATGAAAACACGTGGTTAAAATGGGTGCAGTATACTGCCCATACTGTGACTACAGAAGATTGTATTGTATGTTCTGCGGCCAGACCTAGGTTAACCACTACATCCTTACCATATTCTAATGAAACAGACCTGACCTGTATCCTTAGACTCTTTACTAGAAAATCGTTTGATAAAACTGATGAATGTTATCACCTCCATCACAAACTACCAGTAGTAACTTCAAAAGATGTACCTACATCTTGGACGATGGGAATTGCTAGATATACCTGCTTCCTTAGAGATACTGTTATAAATACGGGTACAAAAAAGGCTGACAAAATTGAAATAGAGAGTTTCTCAGACAATTTCTGTAATCAGACTTTGTCTTCTGATAATTATAAAGATTTTGTCCTTTTAACCAACCACTCTATTGCCCGTGCTGATATTTGGTGGTTATGTGCAGATTTACGCTTATATGCCATTCTACCAAAGACGTGGTCAGGCATTTGTGCACCGATTATGTTATTTGTTCCATTTACTATTGGCCCTGCAAATTCAGTTATGAGTCTAAAACCGACTAAATTGTCACACAGATTTAACTTAAAATATAACCATGTGTCCAAAAGGTCCTCTCACCGGGTTAGACCCAAACTTAAAGGATCTTTTAATGATGATATTTATATAAGCGCTATAGGAACCCCAGTAGGTATCCCAGACGAATTCAAAGCACAACACGAAATTGTGGCTGGGTTCACCGCAGCTTTATTTCCTGCAGTAATGGCAACTAAAAATGCTATCTGGATAAATTACCTCTACTATAATCAACAAAGATTCATAAACTATACGATTGAGGCACTAGAAGGCATTGTAGAACAATTGGGCCCAACTTCACTCATGGCCTGGCAGAATCGAATCGCCCTTGATATGATACTTGCCAAAGAATCATCAGTATGTAGTATGTTTGGGGCAGAATGCTGCACCTACATACCAAACAACACTTCTCCTGATGGGAGTATTACCAAAGCTTTAGCCAAACTCAAATCATTATCAGCAGAACTGGTTAAGAACTCTGGTGTACCTGAAAATACTTGGTTTAACTGGCTCTATAAAATATTTGGCCCTTGGACGGCTACTATAGTATCTCTTGTTACTACTATTTTTGATTATAATGGCAGTATTAGTCGTAATTGGATGTTGCATCATTCCGTGTATGAGATCGCTGGTAGAGCGTTTGATTACTTCTGCCCTTACACGAAATGCTCCTGTTACTCAAATTTTATTACTCTCTACTGATTCTCAACTTTCACGTCCCGAACCAGATGACTGGGTTTGATTAAAACCCTACAGATTAAATCATTGATTTAAATAAGAGATTAAAACAGCTTCTAAGTAAGTGCTCCTTGTCTCTTCCGCTGTCCGAGAGTCATGTATTGATTATGTATTATGCTATTCAGTGTGTTATGTTAGTAAAACTTGAGATATGTTGAAATCAAAAAGCTAAGGCTAAAATGATATTTACTCACACATGGGGTTTTTAAATTTGGATAAATTGTAGGTGGAGGTAGCGCCTTGCTTCTCCATATTGGTTGAGTGATCACATGTTTAATGTGATCAAATAGGGGAGATTGTGGGTTTATTTTCTTGTGTTGATGCTTTACTGTTAATTGAATCATATCAAAATGTTTCTTGTTATGTTTTCTTTTGGTTGCTGCCCCAAACCAAGGTCCAAAGGGGGGCATATGTGAACCTGGTAGCCTGATCAATATGTCTGCAAAATGTCCTTCAAAACAAGTTTTATCAAATATGTATGTGGACTTTCTTGTTTAAGTGAGCTAATCAATAAGTTAATATTTCAACAAGATGTCATGTATAAGAGCTGTCTATTCTGCTGTCATTCTGAGACGCTGGTGACCGAAATCCTGTAATCATTTGAATTGAGTTCTGTAAGCTGCCTGCGCTAAAATAAAGACATCGTAGATCTTCCTATCTCCTGAAGTTTTTTGCTTAGGAGTTTACTTGCATGTCACGCTCACTGCAACCTGCCCAGGGACGACAGGTGGAAATGAGCACTGGCGCTACAACCTGGTACAAACACTCTCCTGTTAAGATTAATATTTATTGTGCACTGTCCCTGTCTCTTTAAATAAATTAATTAAACTAAATCCCGCCCACAGATGAGAACGGCCAATAGGAAACAGCCTCTGTCCTCGTCACTCACACAGGATCGATGCTTCTGCCTCGGCGTCTTGGGGCTTTGTTGTGAAATTTTAATTGTTGAATTTGAGAGCTTGAAAATATCTGTGCTGAATATGTAAAAGGTGATTTATTTTTTATTTTTTATTTTGAATTTGAAACGCATTGAAAAAGTACGCTTAAAATTTCATTCAGAATAAAAACAATTCAAACATGTTTTTTCAGAGTTAAACAATTCAAAGTGAGAAATTCAGGGAGATTTAAAATTCTAATACATGCATCACGAATCTCGGACTTCCGGTCATCGCGCTGTCCATACTGGACAAAACTAAAATATGACAATATCAGAACCAGAAACAAAAGTGATATGGTTCAAAAGACTTGAAAAGATCGACTTTGACAATAGACACATCCCACTGGGAAAACAAACATGGAGGTTTGATATACATTTGATAGATTTGAAAATCCTTCCCAGTGTGAATTGAACAATGACTGGAAGTCTGAGATTCATGATACATGTGTTCTAATGGAACAAATGATCTTCCGTAGCAGAGTGTTCACTTTCTGTTTGGCAGCGAGCGGTTTATCTGTGTCCATTTATATAAACAGTCTAGTGCCAAACCAAAGAAGGACGTACCAGTGGCCAGAAGCAGGACGTTGTAGACGCTGTCGTCAGCTCCTCGGACCTGGTCCACTGTGATCTTGGTGTAGTTGTAGCTGCTCACGTAGAACGGGGCTTTATAATGCACAGAGTGGACCCAGTCTGACATCTCCGGGTGGTCCTTGATCATGTTGACAGTGGCCAGTGGGAGATTCTTGCTGTTTTTAACACACTGCACAAAAAAGAGCAAGAGGAGGAGGAGGATGAAGACATTACATGCGTGTGTGGGTTGAGAGGCTGGTGCAGGAGAAAGTAATCAGAGGAGAACTGCAGGGAGCGGAGGGCAAAGCTTTATGAAAACAGTGCTAAGGCATCCACACACTACAGGGTTTTTTGGTCTTAAACGATTTTTAAACATGCAGCAAAAAGTTAAAAACTGCATCGAGATTTGTCTGCAGATCGATCACAGGAGATAAAGATGTGAGCGTGATATCGTCAGCTGTTTCCCGTCGCTCTGAGACTCTTAAATGTTCAAAGATCAGACTCTGCACTTCTAGTTTAGATTAGGGATGGGCATGATTGGTCGATAACTGATCATTAAGAATTACGTTGATTATGTTATTTTTTTATTGTTTTTTTCACTTTTATTGCCACAAATCAATTCACATCAACAGTGTCCTGAGACCAGGCCTTCACACAATTTATATATTCACTCTTTTTTTTTCTCCCTCCTCCCCCCTGTAGAAGAAGAAAAGAGAAAAAAAATGCAAAAACAAATAAAAATAAAAATGTAAAAACATAAAAATAAGGCATATTAGGGCACACGTGTCTTATTTGAAAAAGTCAATAATTGTATAAACTTGTCTGATTTTTGATTTCCACTGATCGGGGGTTGGTATTTCAGGTTTCATCCAGTAGATAGTGATCATTTTTCTTGCAGTCATCAGAAGAAGATGATGTTCGTTTTTAGATCGACAAACCGAATGTAGGTTTCAGTGCGAGGAGACGAGTCTGAGTCTGACATAAACACTGGAATCTTGGCCTCACAGTCCCACGTTTGGGCTCTGGCTCCTCTGAGACTCTGTTCCACTAAATGAGAGCGTTTACATGCACATCACTGTCCCGGTTTGGTCACGGTGCATGTAAACGCAGTATCCTGGTTACGGCAACATAAAGAGCTGCACTAAACCTGCACACGTACGATCTGTGAAAACATGAAGCATCTCCAACACGACGCACACACAGAACAGACTCACCATCAGCAGAACACCCCTCTGTCACAGAAAGAACACTCATATTCCACTGAGTCGTGTCCTTTAGTCCGACAGAAGCTGAACCACATCAGCACAAGGAAAGAGCTGTTTTTATCAGAGCGATTAGTTTATGCAAATGAGTCATGTGGTTTTAAGTTTTGTTAGTGTAAAACATAAACAAATGTGTCAAAGCTGCATTAAACACATTATAATGTCAAACGGGCTGATGTGGCTCTAGAGTCGTTCTGTTTATATGTCGTAAAGTTGAGTTTATTTATACAGATTAGTAACAGTAATAATAATGATCACAATTTTAATATAAAATTAATAAAAAATGTATCTTTAATTCTCCTGACAATCGATTAAGAAAATGTAATCGAATGTACATCCCTAGTTTAAATACACGTCAGAAATTATGTAAATCGCCGCTGTGGTGGTGCAGTCAGTGTAACTACACGTATCGCTGCAACAGTTTAAGCACCATCACACTGGAAAAGAAATAATGATCAGAGGAATTATATCCTGCAACACCAAGTCTGTGATTTATATATGATCACCTGTCCCTGTGTGGGTAAAACAAGCCGGGCTTTAAAAACACGTACTGCAGAACACAGGAGAACAATCAGATGTAAAAACATGAACTATCCTGTGGCGGCTCATTTTGTTGATTTTAACCATCCTGTCTCTTCCTTAAGATATATTGGCATTGAACACGTGGAGCTGCCCCCTAGAGGTGGGAATCTAGAAATGCTCCTGTCAAAAAGAGAAAACTTCTGGATTCACCAACTGAAGACTCTCGCTCCTCACGGACTGAATGTGGAGTTTGATCTACGATGTTTTTTGTGAGAGACTTAAACTATTTCTGTATTTTATAGAATGTTTTTTATGTAAATATCTAAACTGTTTTTCTTGTTGTAGAGTGGGCTGAACTCACTGGGTGACCTCACTTTGGGACCTCCCATTCATTGGAGGGTATTTGGGCACCTGGACTGGCAACCATTTTGTGTGCTGTGGTCCAAAACATTTTGCCGAAACGTTATTTTGGACATTGGCCAACCGAGTGCTATGCATTTTTTCACCCTAGTCTGGCTGCTCCTTGCATTCGCACCTCTACAAGAATTTTAGTGTGCGTTTTCTGTTTCTTTTGACACGTCAGAACTGTGTCATTATTATGTGTGAAATGTGGTGCAAAACTTCAGATACAGGATTTTTAAAGCATAAAAAAAGATCGGAGATAAAGTCCACAGGAAGAAGAGTCACTGTCACTAATTTAATCTGCAGCTTCAGCTCGATCCGTGCGCTGTGTGGATGTAAACAAACACACGTGAGGAACTACTCCCACCTTTTTACTTTTAAACAACGACTCAAACCCGACTTACAGCGTAATTTTGTGGACTGGGGTGATTACTTGCGTACGACAAATTCTATGGATAATGTGAATGAAAATACTGCAGTTTAACTTTACAACTTTAGGTGTGGTGAGTAATAATTACTCTAGTTACACTGAGTTTGTATCTTGCGTCTCTGTGTCCTTCACTGCGTCTACCCCTGACTAGGCCTGTAACGATAATCAATAAATCAATTAATCGTACGATAACTTTTAACGAGCTTGATAACTTTTCTGACCACGATAAATTCTGTTTGCATGCTTGTTTGTTTTCCTCATCTCTCTCTACTAAAGAGACTGAATGTTAAAAGGTTTCATTGTGGGCCAAAATATCGCAGATGAGGGCGGGAGTGGGACTGAAAATTCTGTCCCGTGCAGTCCTCTAGAAACAAGCGCCGCCGTCAGAACCAAAACAGTTCATCGCCGTGTCCCAAAACAAGTCATGAGAAATGTCTCAAACCCCAGCAGCCGACATACACCCATGCCCGACCGACACAACCAGCCTGACCCCTGGGGAGAGCCCGAAGTCCACAGAAATCCCACAATACACCGACGCGACACGAGACAGGACAGCGGCTCCCTCAGGGTGAAACAGGATCGCGAGGCTCACAGCAGCAGCCACAGAGAAAGGAGCCACAATATTCTGACATAAATCAATGACTAAAATCACTTTTAAGGGCAATTTTGTTACAGAGACTTAATAATCCATGCATTTATTGTTTTGGTTGTGTTTGGTTCAACAGTGGTTTATTCAAGGGCATTTTGTGAACAAGTCATTATATTAGTTGAAAATGGTCTCAAAATGTCAATATTATCGTTTATCGCAATAAATTCTTGGTCAATTAATCGTCCAGCAAAGTCCATTATGGTTCCAGGCCTATCGCCGATGCTCTGTTTTATTTTCTTTTACTGTTTGCGATATAAAAGAGCAGCTCGGAGTCGCACTGACGCCACAAACATGAGGAACACACACACACAAACACACACACACACACACACAAACACACACAAACACACACACAAACACACACACACACACACACACTCACACACTCACACACACACACACACACACACACACACACACATGAGGAGCACAGCGGCTTCAAAATCTCACACAAAAGCTCTGTTTGCACAGGTTTAGTTTTACCTGTGAACCTTTGGTGATGTGTAATAATTATGGAGGACGCCTGAGATCTTAATCCCGTGTGAATGCTCCATGTCTGTAATTTGTAAAGCACCTTCTATATTTCACCAAACAAAGACGTCCGGTGATAATCCTAGTCCCGTGTGAATGTGCACCTCAGTGTTTGTTGTTGTAATTGAGCCTTTTCTGTCTCTTTCTTTCATCTTCTTTCCATGTTTTTTTCTCTTTCAATCCCAATCAATGTCAGTAAAATAAAATCATTTCACGGACTTTGTTTATCCCGTGCGAATGTGCTGCGATTAACACAGTGGGAAAGTAATTACCGTAATAATTACCAGACGCTTCCGTGAACTTGGGGAGAAGCAAATTGCAGCCACAATTAGGCAAATTCTCCTGCAGTGTGTGGCGGCCTTTAGACTAAACTTTGTACAGGAAAAACACTGCACCTGTCTGGAATAAACTCACTTTTTAATGCACTATAGAAACTGACTGGACGCTGAAGTGGAGTCAGAATAAACTCATAGTCAAGAGTGTTTATTCGAGATAAATGTTGTGGGTTCCTTCTGTGGACATCTGCACATCACACTAGAGCAGAGCGTTTTTTCTATTTGTACCAAAATGACTACGAGACGCTGAATCGTTTGTTTATCACTGATTAAAGGGACAGTTCGGAATTGTTGATGTAGGGCGTCATTTACTCGTGATCCAGAGTGTTGGAGACGTGTGGAGACACATAGAGCACACGAAGAAGCCTGTTCCAGTTATGGCCACGTTCACATCATCACAACTAAGGCTACGTTCAGTCTGCAGCCTGAAGTGACCCAAATCTGATTTTTTGGCCCCTGTGTTCCTGTATCTGATCTTTTAATGACAGTTTGAACGACACAGATCCGATGTTTTCAAATGCGACCCAGCGCATTCATCCACCTACACGTTATCAACAAGCGACAAATGTACACAAACGTTCTTCTCGTCAAATGAAAATTGTTCATGAACTCTGTCACTGAAGTGAAGCACATCTCCACTCACCACTCTTCGCTCCATCTCCGCATCCACACGTTCCTTTCAGCGGACTGAACCACAAAACACCACGGCCAAAAACCTCATCCTTCTCAATCTCCTCCTTAAAACAAGTAAGTTGTTCATGTTCTGGCTCCGGTACGAGAGGAACTTTAAAATCTCCAGGTGCTCGATGCTGCGTCCATGTTTGGACAACTTCTGTAAACACAGAGACGCTCGCTGCGGTTGACGTCGTCGTGTCTCCAGTGTCACATGTGGGACACTTTTGGGCCGTTTAATGTTCACACTGGAGTCACATACAAGTCACATTTAATTGGAAATGTGAACGACCTCGCAAAAACATCGGATTTCACAAAAAAATCCGAACTGAGCGTTAAGCCCTGCAGTCTGAACGGAGCCTAACTAGAGCAGAATAAAACTCCGTTGCTGCTGAGAAAAAGCGACGATTCATACGATACAAGGTTAGTTTTACTTGTAAAATTATTCTATCAACACAGACATTCACATGGACAGTCTGGAGTAATAATAGATTTTCTTTGGGTGTTTTGTGGAGTGGGTAAGGACTGGATGGAATATTTTTAAAAAGTGTCTCCACACATCTTCAACACTCTGGATCATGAGGAAATGAGGCCCTATGTCCAAAATTCCAGACTGTCCATTTAAGAAAATAAAACCACAGAAGGAAGTACAGAGGTTGATTGTTAATAGTGTTTTCAAAATTAGTGATTAAAATTACTCAAACATGCACGAATCACTCCAAAAACAACTTCAAAAGAGCAAAAGGTGAAACAACTAGAACATGATTAAAAGCTCTGAAAAGTTGATTTAGCAGAAAAAGTCTGATGTAATCTGTTACTTAAACTGTGCGATGCAAATGGACAAATAACAGAACAAACTTAAATAGACTTCTCTCTTAAGTTAATGCCAACATCAACTTCCTTTTACTGAAATTCTAAAACAGGAATTATTTACAATGCGGCTGCAGCAGAAGATTAAACTACAGGGTCAAATAAAGTTTCAGAACCCTGCATTAGGTTTCAGCTCCAAAAGATGATTTAGGAAGAAATTAGGAAGAAAAAGGAGATGTTTCAGAGGTTGCTCAAGCTGCGTGAAGTTTCTGCATGAAGTTCTGAAGCTCCTGCAGATGATTTGGTTTTCCTTAAGACGCCTCTGAAGATTCAGTTGTGAAGAAAACACCTGAACAGCTTTGGGCGACATCTTTGTTACTTGAGTGAAGAAATGTTTGTCCTGCATTCTTCAGTCCAGTGTGACAAAGGAATAGAAGAAGCTGATGGTCACAATATTATGGAAAAGGAAGGTTCAGTGGATCCACCAAAGCCCTTAATCCAGCAGATTATGAAGAGAAACAGATCAGTGAGTTTGTCTCCATCAGCACCATGTGTTTCTTCGAAGCTCTTGATCTGCCAAAAACACTTTGATGATGCAGACTTTTAGAAAGTGATAAAACTGCATTCCAGGAAAGTTGTAAATGATGTTGCTGAAAGGAGGTGAAGCTTATTCAACATTTTAACTGAAGCGAAACAAACAATGAAGATCAGAAACTGTTTCTACGGCAGGAGTCAAACACACAGGAGCATCTTTAGTGACGCCAACAAACACACAGAGGAGCTGGACTTTATAAGACACTTTTATGGAGTCATTTTTATGCAAGTTTCAGTTTGTGTTTCCTGAATAAAATGACAAATTATTCGAATAGGCCTTATTTATTTGGTTCTATGTTATAGTTTAGGCTCTACAGGGCAATTTTCAAGTGTCTTGAGCAAATTCTAAATATTAATGAATTTGCATCAAATTTGGACCCACATATTTTGGTCAAATATGGAACCAAATGCAGGGTTCTAATCTAGAGAATCGAAAAACAAAAGTTTTGGACCATGCTAATCTGTGTAGTGTGTTGCAGAATGTTTCGAGGCTGTGACTGTAATTTGATGTTTGACAGATCAGATCACCTGTTATAATTCCAGCTGAGTCAGTTCTTCATGGTCAGATTGTGTTGATCAAAGCTCAGATTAAAGTCTAATTTGAGTCAGACAGAGCAGTGCTTACAGTTAGCATCACACCCCAAGTATCAAGAGCAAAATATCTTAAGTCCAGCATGTCCAAACTATGGCCCATGGGCCAAATGCGGTCCTCAGACAATTTTTTCTTGGCCCTCAGGCTTCCAAGAGAATTGGTCCGGATTACTTTGCATCAATGAAAAAATAAGTTTTTATTGCAAGTTTGTGGAAAATCGACCTTGATAAAGTGAATATTTAATATTTAGTTTGCGGTTTTAAGGATCTTAGCCTGAATAAAGACTGATGGCTCATTCTAATGAGGTAAACATGCACATATTTTAATTATTCACTTTATTGCGCCACTCGAGTCTACGGCCCTCGATCGGCCCTCTGCCTCCACTGTGTTTAAATATATGGCCCTTGATGAAAAAAGTTTGAACACCCCTGACTTAAGTGTTTTCTGTGTGAGTTCATGTACGGTAATATAATATAACAAAACAGTAGTGTTTTGAAAGTAAAAAGGAAGTGTGTTTAAAATCAGATAGCACTTCTCCACTTCTGCACTCAGCACTTGTTCGTGGAAAAACATTTCCGTGGTTCTGTGAGAAACATTTACCAGCTATTTAAATCTGCGAAAATGAGAAGTTACACAAGCAGAAATAAACGGAGTGTTAAAATAACGAGTGTGAAGAGGGCAGCTCTGGAAACTCACGTGTCCGGGTCGTGGAGTGGGGATCGCTTTGTTGGAGCCTTTAAAGGTGGAATTCTCGAAAACCTCCTCGATCATCCCGATGGTGTAGATGCACACGGCCGTGGAGTTCCTAAAAACACACACGAGTTAAACACGAGTGACTGTGTGTGTTATTTATTGTGGTTATTTATTTGTGGTAAGTCTCATGTTCTGGATCGTGGTCACAAACTAAATGTACTTCACTGTTTTACACGGTGACACTGGTACTCTGGCAGCTCCGTATAATCCAACAGTAGGTTTCTCTTTAGACGATTTTATTTTTGTAAAAGCTTTTGACCCTCTGGTGAGTTCAGAGCGGAGGGTGGGGATACGAGGCCCTAAAGCCGCTTATGAACAATGCAGGATTACTCAAAATAAAACCCTCAGTGAGCTAATGACAGAAACACACTGGAACACTGTGGAACAATGCTTCAAAAAATAGATTTTGCGTAACCAGTTTGTTCTAAATCCGACCTTGTGCTTGTGTTTGCTCTGTAATTACAAATCGATGGCGCCTGTGGCCAGTGGTGTCGTTATTTTTGTTGATGTTATTTTATTTTAAGATGTTATATTGATCGGAAACGAGTTAATAAAAGAAACAAGTGAATTAATTTCCACGTAAATAAACTGTGGTGTCCAACAGGAGCCGATGTGGCCGTAAACGTCATCACAACAAAGCGCCGCATGGACTAAACCAGGACTGAACCAGGATTAAAACAGGGATAAACCAGGCTGTGGGTCCCTCCTATGGATAGAACCAAACCAGGACTAGACCAGGACTAAACCAGGACCAGACTAGGACTAAACCAGGACTAAACTAGGACTAAACCAGGACAGGACTAAACTAGGACTAAACCAGGACTAAACTAGGACTAAACTAAACCAGGACTTAAACCAGGACTAAATCAGGACTAAAACAGGGACTAAACCAGGACTGTGGGTCCCTCCTATGGATAGAACCAAACCAGGACTAGACCAGGATTAAACCAGGACTAAACTAGGACTAAACCAGGACTAAACTAGGACTAAACCAGGACTAAACTAGGACTAAACCAGGACTTAACCAGGACTAAATCAGACTAAACTAGGACTAAACCAGGACTAAACTAGGACTAAACCAGGACTAAACTAGGACTAAACCAGGACTTAACCAGGACTAAACCAGGACTAAACTAGGACTAAACCAGGACTAAACTAGGACTAAACCAGGACTAAACCAGGACTAAACCAGGACTAAACCAGGACTAAACCAGGACTAAACCAGGACTAAACCAGGCTGTGGGTCCCTCCTATGGATAGAACCAAACCAGGACTAAACTAGGACTAAACCAGGACTAAACCAGGACTAAACCAGGACTAAACCAGGACTAAACCAGGACTAATCCAGGACTAAACCAGGCTGTGGGTCCCTCCTATGGATAGAACCAAACCAAACCTCCTATAAACAGCTGCACATCACACTCGTGAGCAAACAAAAAAACAAAACAAAAAAAAAGTGCCAAAATAACGCACCACTGCAAAATTTGACATTCACAACCAATTAAAAAACCGCTGGAGCTGAAAACGGTTTAGATCGACCCTGTAGATCGTCTTAAAAATAAGCGATTAAAGATTCTTCAAACATGAACGAATCATTTTAAAAACTCCGAGAACATTCAAACAACTATAATGTGGTGAAAAGCTGTGAGAAGCTGATGTTGCAGACTGGTTTTTCCACTCGAGGTGAGACTGCTGTCAGCGCGTTCTAACTCTGCTGATGAAAGAAGAGGAAGTCCGCACCAGCTGCTCGTGAAAATGGCGTAGACTCTGGTTCTGTTCCAGTCGTCCTCGTGCTGAACGTAGATGTCCTGCAGACGACTGAAGTACAGAGACTCCTCCGGAAAACCGCACACCAGCCGAGCTTTGATGAAAGACGTCCACATGTTCTGAAAGAAACGCTTGGATCCTCCTTCGTCCACCTGACACACAAAACACAAAACACACAAAACATAAAACAAAAAACAAACACAAAAACACAAAAAACACAAAACAAAAACAAAAAAACACAAAACACAAAAAACACAAACAAAACAAACACACACAAACACAAAACATAAAACAAACGAAAACACAAACAAAACACAACAAACAACAAACAAAAAAACACACAAAACACAAAAACACAAAAAACACAAAACACACAAAACACAAAAACACACAACACACAAACACAAAACATAAACAAACAAACACAAAACACAAAACACAACAAAACACAAAACATAAAACAAACGAAACACAAAACACAAAACAAAAACACACAAACAAACAAAAACACACAAAAACACACAAAACACAAAACATAAAACAAACGAAACACAAAACACACAAAACATAAAACAAACGAAACATAAAACAAAACACAGTGTTGGGGAGTAACAGATTACATGTAGCGGAGTTATGTAATCAGAGTACAAATTATGAGTAACTGTATTCAGTTACAGTTACTGTTTAAGTGAGTGGTAACTGGATTACAGTTACTTTGTTGAAATAAATGGATTATACAGAGGTGTTTTCCTGTTTTCACATTTTGGGCTAAATCCTCCTTTTTTTTTTTTTTTTCCTCGGTAATTCAACTCATTGTTGGACACTAAATCAGATCTAAAACCAGGACTAAACCAGGACTAAACCAGGACTAAATCAGGTCTAAACCAGGTCTAAACCAGGTCTAAACCAGGACTAAACCAGGACTAAAAACCAGGTCTAAACCAGGTCTAAATCAGGTCTAAATCAGGTCTAAACCAGTACTAAACCAGGACTAACCCGGGTCTAAACCAGGACTAAACCGGGTCTAAACCAGGACTAAACCAGGACTAAACCAGGACTAAATCCTGCTGTGTGGACGTGTTTCTTCTTCTATCAATAATATTTTTAATTTGGTTCAGTAAAGTCTGGACTTTTTATTTTTTTTTATCAGATAAAACATCTTATGTTATGATTTCCTCGTCTTTGTTTCTCTACAGCAAATCAAGTAATCCAAAGTAATCAGATTACATTACTCACTTTAAGTAACTTAATGGATTCTGTTACAAACTACATTTTGGTGTGTGTAATCTGTAATCTGTAGGGGATTACATTTTAAAATTGACCTTCCCAACACTGTTCACAAACAAGAGCACATGTTTCTCAGCTGATGTATCTGTGGAGTCAAAACAGTAACGTCTGACCAAAAAAACATCCACACCCAACCACAGTCCTGACCACAGCCGAGGACAACAAGTGCAAAAGCAAAAAAATATTTAACATCTGACATAAAGAACTAAGATGTTTCTGTATTTTCCTGCATTTTGCACTACAAAAGCACAACAATGACGTCTGTGTTAAAGGTTGTATGGAGGATTTTTTTTTTGTTTCAAACTGTCAGTGAAAGATTAAAATACCATTACAGAGACGCAGCAGCTTTGTAATTATGATGACCAAAAAAAAAAAAAGAACGAAAATCTAACTGTGGACGTGTTGAGGCCAGATAAACATCAGCCAATAGAAAACGAGGCTCCCTCATTTTCTATTGGCTGATAGGTTGTCAATCAAACTCCCTAGTATAAGGCTACGTTCAGACTGCAGCCTGAAGTGACCCAAATCCGATTTTTTGGCTTCTATGTGACCTGTATCCGATCTTTTAATGACAGTCTGAACGGCACAGATCCGAATTTTTCAAATGTGACCCAGGACACTTGGATATGTGCTCCTGAAACCGATACATATCCGATCTTTTGACATGCGACTTCAGTCTGAACGGCCAAAGCGCATCCATCCGACCTACACGTCATCAACAAGCGACAAACGTCACTATTCTGCGCTGAAGCAGGCGGAAACCGGAACTGTAAAATCGCCAGGTGCTCAATGCTCGCGTCCATGTTTGGACAACTTCCGTAAACACAGAGACGCTCGCTGCGGTTGACGCATGGGGTTGACGTCATCGTGTCTCCAGTGCGCATGCGGGACACTTTCGGGCCGTTTACCGTTCACACTGAAGTCACAGACAAGTCGCATTTAACTGGAAATGTGAACGACCTCGCAAAAACATCGGATTTCACAAAAAAATCGGAATTGAGCATTAAGCCCTGCAGTCTGAACGTAGCCTATCTGACTCGTCGGAGCGCGGGGATTACGTGGTTTATGCAGCGGTTCTTAGAGGCTTTTTCAAACTGTCGCTTCCTCGCATTTCGCACAAAGTTTGTCGCGACGGCGGACGAGAATCCACGACCGGTTCGCCGCAAAAGAAAGTCCGTTTTTGAGGTCGCTGAAAGAAGAAGAGAAACTGAGGTGATTCTTGGAGATCTCGTCCAGCGATGGCGCGACCGAAGCAGACGAAGGGTCTAAAAACTGACTGACTTCTGAACGCGCACAAGGACTGTCGCTGTATTTCTCTTCCCTTAAAAAAATCCTCTATACAACCTTTAAGTTTAATCCTGCTGACCGCCGAGCTCCAAATAGAAAGTGAAGCACGGACGCACTTCCAGCTCCATCGGCTCTGGCTCCAGTGCACTTTGTATTGACAAACTGTCGCTCGTCACTGAAACTGCTGCTGTCAGACTCATAGACCGTATAAAAAAGTGGACTAAGTGAGTGTGACGTTCGGCACAAGAGCACATTTGGATTCAGTCTCTATAAAATGAGTAGGATTTTTTCTGAACTGACAAAACAGCGAGATAAAAACACCAGGATTAGAGCTGCTCGATTATGGAAAAAGTCATTATCACGATTATTTTGGCCAATACTGAAATCATGATTATTCAACTGATTATTTTTTATTTACAAAATGCATTTACTCAGCATTTCTCTCTCAAAAAAAAAAACACTTTGTAATTAATAATTTGCGCAAAACTTTCAAATTGAAAATAAATATAGGCTACAAATATAAACCTTAGAGCAGTTTTGTGACGTATAAAACATAAAATTACTCTTCTTTCTGCTCCTTTTCATTCATTTCTTGTATGTTTGATGTTGTGACACTTTTTATACTTCATGAATTAAATAAATAAATAATAATAAATAATAAAAAAATTAATAAAATAAACTTTGATCATGAAATAAGGCAGAAAAATAATATAAATGTCTCCAAAATAAACTATATATCCAGCTGTTCTACAATCTCTATATTTAAAAAGTAAAATCAATATACTTATTTATATAAAAATAAACTTTGTTAAGCTTTATTGTTTCAACCCGATTATTTTGGAGTTTGGAGATCGTTTGACACACAAATCGAAAATCGTGATCAAAATTCTATTAATTGCACAGACTTGACCAGGATCATGTGTCGCGGGTTAATACAAACATTTTAAGACCAAAATGTCGAGACTCACAGCAGCAGGTACAGACAGAGGAGCCACAATATTCTAATATAACTCAATCTGATAACATATTTATATATCATGTATATGTTCATTAATGTGTTTTGTCCCTATTTCAAATAAAGAAAAAAGAAAAAAAGAAAAAGGGAGCTGGCGTGAGAAGGAGCCACATGTAAACCTTTGATTTGGAACACAGCAGTGAGTCTGTCCATTTATATAAACAGTCCACAAACTCCACATTTTGGTCTTAAATGTTCATAATAATTCACTCTACATGATCCTGGTGTTTTTAAGATCAATTTTAAACCTCTTTAATTTGTTTTTAAGTGTTTGATTGGTGCTGCCACGCTGGACTTCCCTGAGCTCCTCCATCTGTACACTCCTGCGCAGCTCTCAGATCGGCTGATCCGCTCCACCTGAGCCAAAAACCAACTCCTCCTGAACCAAAAACCAACTTCCTCCTGAACTAAAAACCAACTCCTCCTGAACCAAAAACCAGCTGGAACCTCAGAGGGGACTGAGTCTTTGCGGTGGCTGCACCAAAATTACAGACTGAACTGCCTTTGTGGATGAAACAAGCCTCTTCTGTACTGTTTTTAAATCTCTTCTTAAAACGCACATGGTCACTTTGGGCCTTTGACACACTTTGACTTTGAGATGTTGTTATTTTATTCGATTGTTTGATTATATTCTGCAGCACTTTGGTCAATCTGTGTTGTTTTTAAAGTGAATAAAGTTGCAGTTGCAGTTTTATTTCGCTATTTTGTCCGTAAATCCATTGCTATTCCTAAAACAGAACTCTAACTGCAGCCTCAATGAGCTCGATGACGTCACGCTCCTTTAGTCCACTTCTTTACAGTCTGGACCAGAAAAGTTATAACAGGGGTGTCAAACTCATTTTGGTCCGGGGACCGTATCCAACCTACTTTGATCCCAAAGGGGCCGGATCAGAAAACTCATGTCATATAAACCCCAAAAATAACAATAAGTTCAAATATTTGTGCAGAGAAACGCAAATCTATTACAGAAATCTTTTTTAATTGATGAACTCTTTCTTAATATAATATTATAATATTATGAACAACCTGAAACTTGAAGAAAAATTCAATTTCAACACAATGTTTTAACATGAACTTGTTTGCAAACAAGAATAAGTCAATTTTTCTTGTAAAATCCTGCACTCGGCTCCACTTTTCTCATGTTGGACATTTTTCTGATGAGGGTGTCACGGTCAACAGTCAAAACGATCGTCCTTTAAGAGCGTTTGGAAAGAGACAAGTCTTCATTTGTGCTGCTCTGGTGGGAGGGGCCACGTACAGAGACGCTGGAGACGCTGCTATGCTCAGCCCCGCAGAAAATTACCAATATTTTAATAGAAAATATAATTAAAATATTTAGTAGAAAATCACCCAAGGGCCACATTAAAAGTCTTGGAGGGCCGGATCTGGCCCCCGGGCCGTATGTTTGACATCTGTGCAGTACAATAAGCACTGGCGTAACCACATGACAAACAGAGCGCTGGACCAGTGTTTAATCTGACTGTCGCCACAAATGAGGTGGTGTCGTGTTCTTTGGGTGTGGCCATTACAACATTGTCTGATGAGTTTTTCTCTGACGTTACCCACCTTACACACCCGCGCCACCCTCGAGATCCACTGCTCGGCCTCGGGGTTGGTGTCCGAGTTCTTTTCGCGAAAAAACACGTAGATCTTCTCGTTGTCTGGGTCGTTCTCCCGCTTCACCCACGAGGAACCGATAAATGTGGGCTCTACGACAGAAAAAACACACAAACGTCACGTGTAAATACAGATTAAAGGGCTCCTCTGTGATCTATGTTCTCATGTTGTTTCCTCATCATAAACAGACCGGGAGTTATGTTTTGTTTTATTCACACAAACCCTGCAGATTCAGGCTGAGTTTTTCCCTCAAACAGAAAACACTCAAGCAACAAGAAGTGCTCCACTGTGTTTTTAAACTCTACACACCTTCACTAGAATCATTCGGATCATTTTCAGCCTTGAAATGACCAATCTCTACTAAATTAAAAGCAAGAGGTAGCTGTTCACTTGAAAACTACTGCTTGGAACTGAGCATTTTGAGCTTTGAAGATAGAGCCAGACGGATGATTAAGAGTTACTCAAACACAAAACAAACCATATATTTTGGATGAGGTAACAGCGTTGGTTTGTGGCTAAGTTGTGGCTCAAGAGTCACGTCTGTGTAATACAGGACGCAAAAAACACATTTTAGTCATGATGGACAGGCCCATGGTGTTGTTGAGGACATTTACAATATATCAAAATATAGATTATATACTTGATCCAGGGTTTGTTTGAGTAGAATGTTTAGAAAAGCAGAAGGAACGACATAGATCATGATCCTTTGCTCTGGTTCAATGCAGCCAAGATGAAAACATGGCAGTTATTAAAGACATTTGTAGTTTTAATTCCCTGATATATGACAATAATGATTTGACAGACTGACGGACCGAACTAAACCTTTGCCAGTGCACCTAAAATGGTAAAAGCATCCTCTATGATCCTCTACAATCCTCTATCATCCCCTATGATCTCATACGACCCTCTATAATCCTCTACGACCCTCTAAGATCCCCCAAGATCCCCTACAATCCTCTGTGATCCTGTACGATCCTCTACAATCCTAGATCCCTATGACTATGACCTCATACACCCTCTATGATCCTCTATCCCTCTAAGATCCCAAGATCCCCTACAACCCTCTACGATCCTCTAACTATGATCCTTTACAATCCCATACGACCCTCTATAATCCTCTAAGATCCCCTAAGATCCCCTACAATCTCTCTCTGATATCTCTACGATCCTCTCCATCCATCTAATCCTCTCGATCTAAATCCTCTACGATCCTTTACAGTCCTCTATGACCCTCTAAGATCCCCTACAACCCTCTCCCTCTAAATCCTCTATGATCCTCTACAATCCCTCTACGACCCTCTATAATCCTCTAAGATCCCTAAGATCCTATCCCTACGACCCTCTACGATCCCTCTATATCCTCTATGATCCTCTACAATCCCCTATGCACCCTCTATAATCCTCTAAAATCTCTAAGATCTAGCCCCACGATACAAAGGATCCTCTAAGATCCCCTAAGATCCCCATACGATCCTCTACGACCCTCTAAGATCCCCTACAATCCTCTGTGATCGTCTACGACCCTCTATAATCCTCTAAGATCCCCTATGACCCCGTATGATCCTCTACGACCCTCTACGATCCTCTATGATCCTTTACAATCCCCTGGCACCCTCTATAATCCTCTAAAATCTTCTAAGATCCCCCACGATACAAAGGATCCTCTAAGATCCCCTACGATCCTCTACGACCCTCTAAGATCCCCTACAATCCTCTGTGATCCTCTACGACCCTCTATTAGCCGCTACAATCCTCTACAATCCTTGACAATCCCATACAACCCTCTATAATCCTCTATGACCCTCTAAGATTCTCCAAGATCCCCTACGATCCTCTATGATCCTCTACTACCATCTACGACCCTCTAGGATCCTCTACGATCCTTTACAATCCCATACAACCCTCTATAATCCTCTATGATCCTCTATGATCCTCTACGAACCTCTGCTTTGTTTGTAAAATGTGCTATAGAAATAAAGTGGATTTGGATTTGAGAAATTGTGTCTCGTCCCAACACTTCTCCCCACTATCGCACAGAAACTGTACACACGATAAATATTTTCAGATGTGTTTTCAGATTCTAAAATGTCATGATCCCAGACAAGGGACAGTTTTTTTCATTGTACATTTCAAAATACATTGCACTTTGCCATCAAATATCTAAAAAAAATAAATGCACAAATGTTGAGCCTGATCATTTCTACGACTGACTGCACCAAAAACTCACTGTATTACAAAACAAATCTGCATTTTATCAGTAATAATTTTAGCTGACCCGCATCTGTCTTCTGAAACCCAGAAATTTGGCCCCAAAATGCAAAGAACCAGTTTTCATATGTTGAACGACAAAACAATCAATGAGTGTGTTTACATGCACATCAGTATCCTGGTTATTATCCATAACCGGGACACTCATATCCCTGTTTACATGATCAAATGGAGTATCCCGGTTTCTTGACATAATCTTAGAAATGCACAAGCGCAAAAATTTACTTTGTTTAATTTAATAAACCAGGAAAAATACAAAAAACCATGAGCTCCTTTAGTGTCGGAAGGGAGGTTTAACCAGCGCTAAGAAGCTATGACCCACTGCACAGATCAAACTGAACTTTTCCAAACACTATTTACAAGTTACACACTGCAGATTTTTATGAAAATATTCTGCATAAATAAACTCAACTTTACACCATATAAACCAGAACCACATCAACCCGTTTGATAATATGATTTAGCTTTGATCACATTTGTTTACGTTTTACTGAAACAAAACTTAAAACCACATGGCCAATTTGCATAAACTGTCTTTCCTTGCGTCCTGATGTGGTTCAGCTTCTGTCAAACTAAAGGACACGACTCAGTGTAATATGGGTTTGGTCAAGTGTTAACGGAGGGAAACAGGGGCAGATTTTTGACATTCAAATGTCTCTTATTCAGAAACTAGAGGAACTATTGAAATAAGTAAAGTATCAGAATGTAGGAAAGAGTTACACTCCAACAGGGTCAAGTTAAACCTGTGAGATTCTTTCAAGTTGTTGACAAAAAATTTAAAAACTCATGTCGGTAACGGAGGGAATGAAATATGCAGCACTTTTTGGGCAATAAATCCAAACAGTGATAACTCTTGGTTCTCACTTACATATCCTTAACAAACTGGTTTGAATATTTGCTTCATATAGTTTTCTACCATATGGTACAAGATTAGGTTGAAAAACCTCTTACTTTTTGACTCATGAGATTTTTTATTAAGAAAGGTCATGGTAACGGAGGGAAAAGTAACGGAGGGAAAATTGTTCAAACAAGTAGAAGGTGCAGGATTTTACATAATTTATCAGCTTTTTTCTTCTGAATACTTTAATATTACTTCAAAATGAAAGGAAACTATTTCTATAAAATATGTCAGTCCTTCCAAGCAAATTTTTATCATTTTAAATACTTTTTTTTTTTTTTTTTAAATCATGTCCCTTCATCAACAGTTCAAAGATGGAATAACACAAGATATGATGAAATACATCCATTTATTGACATGATTTGCAGGTCTTTGAAATTTGTTAAATAATTTTTGTTCCATGTTTCATACATGGTCTGTTTAAAACGAATGGAACTTTAGAACCAAAAATGGTCCAGAAAAAAGGTCAACAGTTTCATAAACTAGAGTACATATGTATCTGTTCAATACATTTTTATATCAGATGAATTAACTTGAATTTTTGGCCTTGTTGTTTACTTCTGCTTGGCCGGGCCCATATATATGTGTTTTTTCTGTGACAGAGGAGGTGCTGATGATGGTGAGTCTGTTCTGTGTGTGTATCGTATAGGAGATGTTTCATGTTTAACTTTACAGCGATCAGGTCATACGAGTGCAGATTGTACATGTGCAGGTTTAGTGCAGCTCTTTATTCTACAGTCATTTCCCTCATGTATGGTCACTTTATTTATGTCGGTCACTTTATTTATGTCGGTCACTTTATTTATGTCGGTCACTTTATTTATGTCGCTATTGTTGTGCTGAAAAGACTGAAAAGTGTTTGTCTTTTGAACTCAAGCACACTCAAATTTATGTTGCAGTAACCAGGACACTGTGTTTACATGCCACAGTATCCTGGTTACTATCGGAATATACCAGCTACAGCAGGGGTCTCAGACTCGCGGACCGGGGGCCAACTGCGGCCCTCGGAAGGATTTTTTGCGGCCCTCCACTTAATTCCAAAGAATAATGTCAGTGCGGCCCGCGGTAGATGTACGCACAATCCCACCCCCCCACCGCGGGCCACACTGACAGATGAAGCTGCAATCGGTGCCCGTGCAGATTCACAACAACAGATTATTAACGCAGTTTACATCCCAAAACTCAACTTACAGCAGCTGTGAAGCAACGAGTCTAAGTGGATCTGTTAATACGAGTACACGTGCGCGTACGGCGTTTTTTTTTTTTTTCGTGCAACCGCTATTTATCGAGTACTCAATGCGGCCCAGCCTCACTCAGACTTTATCTAATGTGGCCCCCAGGTAATTTGAGTTTGAGACCCCTGAGCTACAGCATCCTGGTTTCTAATAACTGGGATACTGCCTTATTCGGGACACTGAAACAGGAATACATGCACCACGATGAAACCGGGATACTCAAAAAACCCGATCACAACCGGGACAATCATGTGCATGTAAACACACTCAGTATAGTAATTATCACGACAGGCCTATGTGTGTATTTGTACGCAGTCTGTATGAACTTTTCTCCCTGTTTGACACATGTAATTCTGATTTTGTAATCCAAAGCCTGTGCTAAAACGATAAAAAACACTGTATTAGACTGTAATAGTGAAACTTAGCTTGTGTTGCTTCTCTAATCAGTTGTTTTGACAGATATTTTAGACGTACCTAAAACCCAGCTGTGGTACATCCTGACGTTGGTTCTTCTGCCAGATTTCCGTCTGAACTGCAGAGAGCTTCCGTCACTTTCTTGTGGGGCGGCGGCATACAGGTCCCCCTCTGTGCATGGAGACAGACATCACATGACAGGAATACGCTTTACATTATTTAACAGGGAGCAGATGGCACACCACTCTGCTGCACATGACTTGCGCCGATTATGTAATTGCGAGCGCTCTGCTAAGTCACGCTTTAGTCTTCCAGTCCTGTTTTTATGAGAAGATAAGAGGAGATGATGGTGCCGTGAACGTACCTACTGTGAGAGATATGGAATTCTGGGAGTATGTGAACGGAGAAATGCCTTGTCCGTCAAAGCCTTGTGATGAGTGGTTTTGTAACGCAGACTGTGGAGAAAAAAAATCTAAATATTATTAAAAGTCCAACAAGATTCATTTGGTTCACTGATAATTTGAAAAAAAAAATTCTTAGGCTCTTTTTTTCAGATAAAATGTTCAGTTTGTTTTCATCCCTGACAGTTTCGATTGCTCGTAACGATTTCCCTCAGAGTGGTCGTGTTATATTGATGTATTATATTTTACACTGTGATTTTTGGTCCTTTTTGAGCCGATTTTTCACTTGTGCGACTGTTTTTGGGATCGGCGTGAGTTTTGTCTTAATCGTGTCGTGCTTCGTGTCGTAAACATGAGGTAACAAGAACCGATAAATACCTCACGACCAGCTCCCGATCGGCAATCGTAGGTAGAGGTGTGCAAAAATATCAAAATATCGACATATCGTATCATTTAATGTGGTTATACAGTCTCGATATCATGTTCTACTGTATCGATATATCACCAAGAGTATTTTTTGGTATAATTTACTAAATAATTTTGTTACAGTTACAGTTTTGTTGCTTGTTCAGAGGAAGAAAACTCATTTATGTGACACAATTGGGCCCAGTCAAGCAGAAGTAAACAATCAAGGCCAAAAATTCAAGTTAATTGCATCTGATATAAAAATGTATTGAACAGATACATATGTACTCTAGTTTATGAAACTGTTGATCTTTTTTCTGTACCATTTTTGGTTCTAAAGTTCCATATGTTTTAAACAGACCATGTATGAAACATGGAACAAAAATTATTTCCCAAATTTCAAAGACCTGCAAAATCATGTAAATAAATGGATGTATTTCATCATATCTTGTGTTATTCCATCTTTGAACTGTTGATGAAGGGACATGATTTAAAAATAAAAATAAAAGTATTTAAAATGATAAAAATGTTCTTGGAAGGACTGACATATTTTATAGAAATAGTTTCCTTTCATTTTGAAGTAATATTAAAGTATTCAGAAGAAAAAAGTTGACAAATGATGTAAAATCCTGCACCTTCTACGTACAATTTTCCCTCCGTTACTTTTCCCTCCGTTACCATGACCTTTCTTAATAAAAAATCTCATGAGTCAAAAAGTAAGAGGTTTTTCAACCTAATCTTGTACCATATGGTAGAAAACTATATGAAGCAAATATTCAAACCAGTTTGTTAAGGATATGTAAGTGAGAACCAAGAGTTATCACTGTTTGGATTTATTGACCAAAAAGTGCTGCATATTTCATTCCCTCCGTTACCGACATGAGTTTTTTTAATTTTTTGTCAACAACTTGAAAGAATATCACAGGTTTAACTTGACCCTGTTGGAGTGTAACTCTTTCCTACATTCTGATACTTTACTTATTTCAATAGTTCCTCTAGTTTCTGAATAAGAGACATTTGAATGTCAAAAATCTGCCCCTGTTTCCCTCCGTTACCACTTGACTGGACCCATTTGACATTCTCAGTGTTTTGATGATTAAAATGTTTGTGTTTCATATGAACTTTGCACAAGAAGTGGTTTAACAAAGCGTTTTAGTATCACAGCCATAATTTTGCCTTTATTTTTTATTGAACCGTATCAAATCGAAAGTGCACTGTATCGAGATATGTATCGTATCGTGATCTATGTGTATCGAGATATGTATCGTATCGTGATCTATGTATGTATCGTATCGTGATCTATGTATCGAGATATGTATCGTATCGTGATCTATGTATTGAGATATGTATCGTATCGGCAGCTTCTTAATGACTCCCAGCCCTAATCGTAGATCACACGTGTGCAGGTCATACGAGTGCACGTTGTACATGTGCAGGTTTAGCGCAGCTCTTTATTCTACAGTCATTTCACTCATGTGTGGTCACTGTAACTGACGATAATGTCAGTATATTTGTTTTTATAGTAATAAGTGAGAAGGTTATTATTTTCTTTGTTCAAGTATTGAGATGTGTCAGAATATTGCAGTTATTGTTTTTTGTATTTTATTTGTGAATATATTTGCCTTTTGAGTTGTGTGACCTTTTGCCTTGCCCCCGGAAGTAGAAAAGAGAAAAAGTAGTAGCGCGAAAAGAGAGAAGGGAGAAACAGAGAGTAAAGGTGTAAAGAAAAAGACATCAAAATAAAAACCTGTTAACTACCGCTGGAAACGTAAAGGCGAAAACAGTAAATATAGTTTCAATTGTGTATTTATTTAAAGGTGTTTATGAAAAGTTAAGATATTTTCTGTCTGTCTTTGTTTTAGTTTTCACGGTGTGTTTCGGTGTGTGTTAATGGAATTGAAGATTGCTGAGAATAAATACTGACACATAATCATCAGTACGAAGCGTGAAGTCCTTTCTCGCTAAGAAAACCAGGGTAGCTGCAGTCACTTTATTCATGTTGGTGACTTTATTTGTGTCACTATTGTGGTGAAAAGACTGGAAAGTGTTTGTCTTTTGGACGCAGGTGCACTCAACTTTATGCTGCGTTTACATGCCCCAGTTGCTATCGGAATATACCAGCTACAGCACAGGTGTCAAACATAAGGCCCGGGGGCCAGATCCGGCCCTCCAAGACCTTTAATCTGGTCCTTGACTGATTTTCAACTTAAATATTTTAATTAAAATATTGGTAATTTTCTGCTGTGCTGAGCATATCAGCGTCTCCAGCGTCTCTGTACGTGGCCCCTCCCACCAGAGCAGCACAAATGAAGACTTGTCTCTTTCCAAACGCTCTTAAAGGACGATCGTTTTGACTGTTGACCGTGACACCCTCATCAGAAAAATGTCCAACATGAGAAAAGTGGAGCCGAGTGCAGGATTTTACAACAAAAATTTACTTATTCCTATTTGCAAACAAGTTCATGTTAAAACTTTGTGTTGAAATTGCATTTTTCTTAAAGTTTCAGGTTGTTCATAATATTATAATATTTTGTAAAAGAAAGAGTTCATCAATTTAAAAAGATTTCTGTAATAGATTTGTGTTTCTCTGCACAAATATTTGAACTTATTGTTATTTTTGGGTTTATATGACATGAGTTTTCTGATCCGGACACTTTGGGATCAAAGTCGGTTGGATACGGCCCCCGGAACAAAATGAGTGACACCCCTGAGCTACAGTATCCTGGTTTCTCATAACCAGGATTATTTTTATTTAAACGTATCAAATCGAAAGTGCACTGTATTGAGATATGTATCGTATCGTGATCTGTGTATTGAGGTATGTATCGTATCAGCAGCTTCTTGATGATACCCAACCCTAATCGTAGATCGCAAGAATATTTATTTATTTATTTATTTGAGACAGGGACAGCGTGCAATTTTTGCATTAACCTTAACACTAGAGATGCTGGTACATCAGGTTGTAGCATCGGTGCTCATTTCCACCTGTCGTCCCTGGGCAGGTTCATTGATTGATTGTTTTTAACTGACCTTGACTATCAACTGTCCTGGAGACCTACGTAGCAGGTTTTGGGTATCAATCCTGTTTGAAATCCAGTCGCCTCTCGTGACGGCTCCGCGATCCGATTTGCCAGAATCCGTCAGACGCCAAATCTTTTATTCCTTCTGCCGTAAGGATTTTAAACGGAAAGTGAATTTGTTACTGTGTCCCTGATGCACTGTGGTTCGAACGTCTAGTGTCTGTCTTTCTTTTTCTTTATTATTTATATTTATATATTGTGCATGACCAGAGATGTGCGAACTGAATTGCCCTTTGGGATTAATAAAGTTGTTGATTGATTGATTGAGCATGAGCGAACACAGAAGCAGAATGAAATAATATGAAGTTGGTGGAGGACAACAGCGGGTCAGCGTGTGTTTTGGAAACAGGATATGGAGGCTCAGCTAACCGAGCTTTGGCTTTTTACCCGAGCCTTTTCAGTGAGGCCTCACAGGGCGAACATGACCTCAACAAAACAGAGAACAGCTGGGGGTAGATTGCCGCTCAGTTGCAGCTTCCAGGTAATGTTTTTGTCCAGACTGGCAAAGTAGACACGTAGTTAATTCATTGTTGCTGTTGGTGGTCTGTGTGTTTGATAGAGAGAGACAAAGAGAAAAGCAAGAGAGATTTTGTGTAATATATTGGCTCCAATAATTCAAGAACTCCACATGTCGTGATGTGGACGTACAGTGTGCGCAGGAAGATCGCATCCAAGCATCGGATTGTATAGTGTGAGAACATGAATCGTGAGCTGTGAACTTTTAAACCGTGCGAGCTGGAGCTTTTTCTAATAGTTTCCAGCAGGCTACACGCATGCCCTCCACCTTCATTATAAAGATATTAAGAGCTGTGAAGAATGTTTAACAGAGCTAAATTTACTGAACTATTTTCCGAAGAAAGAATAGTTTTGAGCGAAAAGGTTACAAGTCCCAGGTCCGCTAGCTCCTTGAAGAGCTGCTTCCTTTCTCTGCTGTAGGTGCTGCATGACAACTAGGGATGGGCATGATTAATCGATTAATCGATAATTGATCATTAAGAATTTCATCGATTACATTCATTTTAATCGACAAACTGAATGTAGGTTGCTGTGCGTAGCGTGACCAAATGGGGGTCCGTACATGTAGCTCTGTGCACTCAGAAGGAGCGAGACACAAACAGAAACATTCGGTCAGTCTGCAACGAATGCGTATTTAAATGCGTATTTAACGATGACATGTATAAGAAATTCCACACTTTCCGTTGCGTTCGGGACAAGTGTGAGTCCATGTGCACAGTGTATAAAGCAGCACATATGTTTCTGTGTCCAGTGGGAAAAGTTTTTCCAGGTGAGAGTCGCTCAATGTGGATGACGAGGCCCCGCCCCCCTCCCCCCGTACGCTGTCCTGGTTTTAACAAACGCAAATCTGGTCACACTGACCTGTATTCACCTGAGTCATGTCTTTTAATCCGACAGAAATTGAACCACATCAGCGACACAAGAGCTGGAGTTTTATCTTCGCTTGAGTTTATGCAAATTAGTGATGTGGTTTTAAGTTTTGTTTCTGTGAGATTTGAACAAAACTGAATTAAACACATTATAATGTCAAACGGGCTGATGTGGCTCTAGAGTCGTTACGGTTTATATGTCGTAAAGTTGAATTTATTTATGCAGATTAGTAGTGCAGATAGTAATAATAATGATGATCATTTTAATATAAAAACGTTAATGATTAATCGATAATCGATCGTTAATTCTTCCGACGAGCGATTAAGAAAATTTCATCGAATGCCCGTCACTAATGACAACAATGTGTGTCTAACGATTTCTGGGCTGTCACAGTTGCAGAGGCCATTGAGGTGTTTCCCGATTTTAAATAAGCACGCAGCCAATCCACAGAGCCCTAATCACAACCTCGTTAAGACGACTTCGTCTCTTCTGCAGCTGGACCCACCATTCCTGCTATTTTGTACTTTGACGACTGACAGGCAAAAAAGTGCCTGCCCAAAAAAGTGCCGTTCCCCCTCCCATTCTTTTTGCCATTTATTAAGCAGATGTTGCTTACAGACACTTTGGCATTCCTGCTTCGCCAATGTAACGACCAGATCTATACTCTCCTTCTGAAGTGCCTTTTTGGCCGCGAGCTGGTGCTGAGTGAAACCATCAAAAATACTGCAGTGTACAGTACGCTCGGCTTAAAGCAGACTTCTCCAGGACGCCAGCTGTGTGAGAGTAAAAAAGCCCCCTCGCCCTCGTTTATAGTAGGAAGACCGTGCCAAAACCTCTTTAAATCATCTGACTAATCACACCACAGCAGTATCACGTGACCATTCTGAGGAAAACCGCTACGAGCAGATCAAACCGTCAGCGGAAGTGCAGTGGTCAGGTCCTTACCAGGTTCCAGCAGTGAGGTCTGAGTCCATTTGTCCCACACACGAACACGACGCCATTGAGCTCCTGGATCACTGTGACCACGTTTTCACAGATTACATCCTGCAGATCAGACACAAACAGTTAAAAAATAAATAAATACATACATAAATAAAATCGTGTTATTATTATTGATACTTTGCAGCTGATGTGTGTGTGTAACTGGAGGCACTGCTCTGTCTGAGAGTGTGTTAGACTTTAATCTTGAGTGCTATATTATGCAAACTTGACTCTTGTGAGCTTTAAGCAATGTTATAATGTTTTTTCCTCCTCAAAAACAGACCGGGAGTTGTGTTTTGTTTCATTCACATGTTTGAGTAACTCTTTATTATTAGTCTGTCTACATCTCCAAAGCTCAAAACGCTCTGTTCCAACTTGTGATGTCATGAAGCGGTAGTTTTCAAGAAGAGAACAGCTCCTTTTGCCTTTAGGCTACGTTCACACTGCAGCCTGAAGTGACCCAATTCCGATTTCTTGGCCCCTATGTTCCTGTATCTGATCTTTTAATGTCAGTCTGAACCACACAGATCCGATTTTTTCCAATGTGACCCAGGACACTTGGATATGTGCTCCTGAAACTGATACATATTTGATCTTTTGTCATGTGACTTCAATCTGAACGGCCAAAGTGCATTCATCCACCTACACGTTATCAACAAGACACAAACGTCACTATTCTGCGCTGAAGTCGGCGAAAAATTTTTTAAAGAACTCCATGTGACTGAAGTGAAGCACATCTCCACTCACCACTCTTGGCTCCGTCTCCACATCCACACGTTCCTTTCAACGGACTGAACCACAAAACACCACGACCAAAAACCTCGTCCTTCTCCTTCTCAATCTCCTCCTTAAAACAAGTAAGTTCATTGTTCATTGTTCATGTTGTGGCTCCGGTACGAGAGGAACTTTAAAATCTCCAGGTGCTCGATGCTGCGTCCATGTTTGGACAACTTCAGTAAACACAGAGACGCTCGCTGCGGTTGACGTCGTCGTGTCTCCAGTGTCACATGTTAGTTCAGTAGAGACTGACACTTCCCAGGTTGAAATTCCCGATGATTGTAAGTGCCATTTCATAAGGTTTACATATTTGCAAATAATTAACAATTCATAATGATTAATTTGTATTTTAGTTTAAAAGACAACTTAATATCTTTCGGTACATGAATTATGTTTGATTCAAAAGAAAGAAAACTGATATATGATTTAAGCATTTGGGGGTGAAGAAATGCTGTTCTTGAACTTGTTGACAATAAAGAAAATAGACGGCTGGAGCAACACGGTCGTTTTACCGTCCTGCAATGACATCAAGTTGTAAATGCGTAAGACAGGCTCATTATCTTCATCATCTTTCTTTGTGGAGAGGTTAAGTTAGTAATAAGGAGAAAACGAGTCTAAGGCGACGTTCAGACTGCAGGGCTTAACACTCAGTTCGGATTTTTTGGTGAAATCCGATGTTTTTTCGAGGTCGTTCACATTTCCAGTTAAATGTGACTTGTATGTGACTCCAGTGTGAACAGTAAACGGCCCAAAAGTGTCCCACATGTGACACTGGAGACACGACGACGTCAACCGCAGCGAGCGTCTCTGTGTTTACAGAAGTTGTCCAAACATGGACGCAGCATCGAGCACCTGGAGATTTTAAAGTTCCTCTCGTACCGGAGCCAGAACATGAACAACTTACTTGTTTTAAGGAGGAGATTGAGAAGGAGAAGGACGAGGTTTTTGGTCGTGGTGTTTTGTGGTTCAGTCCGTTGAAAGGAACGTGTGGATGTGGAGACGGAGCCAAGAGTGGTGAGTGGAGATGTGCTTCACTTCAGTGACACAGAGTTCATTAACAATTTTCGCCTACTTCAGTGCAGAATAGTGACGTTTGTGTCTTGTTGATAACGTGTAGGTGGATGAATGCACTTTGACCGTTCAGACTGAAGTCACATGTCAAAAGATCAGATATGTATCAGTTTCAGGAGCACATATCCAAGTGTCCTGGGTCACATTTGAAAAAAACAGATCTGTGTGGTTCAGACTGTCATTAAAAGATCAGATACAGGAACATAGAGACACCAAAAAATCAGATTTGGGTCACTTCAGGCTGCAGTCTGAACGTAGCCAAAGATTAGCCTCTTCAGTGATTCTAGTGAAGGTGTGTGGAGTTTAAAAACATAATGAAGCACTTCCCGTATCACCACATGACATCACAAGGTGGAATAGAGTGTTTTTTCGGTTCGAGAGAAGAACTCGGCCTAAATCTGCAGGGTTTGTGTGTTAAACGTGTGAATGAAACAAAACACAAGTCCAGTTCTGTTTGCGTGTTTGTGACGAGGAACATGACACATTATAACACAGACAGGAAATAGATAATTTAACCGTTGGGTTAAATATATCTGTCCAGCTCATATTTCTGCTTTTCTGTTCTGCTGATGTCAAATCAATAGCGTATGGATCCTTATAAAATGTTGTTTCAGTTCCTCATTTGTTGCTCTGAATCAGTGTTATTTCAGTAAATTGCAAGCCTCACCTTCGGGCATTCCAGGGGTCCGGTGGTCAACAAGTTCTGTGGAGAGAAATGTCATTACACAAACATGAAACTACAGACACAACAGCTGCGGTTTGCACATAAAATATAAAAATATATATATATATAACGACACCGCAGTGTTTTCCAGGGTCAACCCAATGGGCAAAAAAGCCACTTCAAGTAATGGGTCCTGACACCACGGACCACAGACTCGTTAGAAATACATGGAGACAAAAGCCTTAAGGCCACAGGCTCATTGTGTTGCAGCGCATTGTGTTTGGCGTCGTAAAACTGACACATATTAAATCCCAGTGGAGCGTGAAATAAAGGAAGGAATTACGAAGCGGTCCAAGGTTTTTTAATATACACAGAGCCTTTTTTTTTTTTTCTTTGCTTACACAACCCATTATTACGGCTGTAGACACTCCCTGATGCTTCCGCTTCGTCAGCTGCAGTCACGCTTCGATCAGATTCAGATATCTGTCACAGCGATCCGCATTCCAGACCTCTATCAGCGAGAGACGCTCCAGTTTGATCATGTGTAGAACGGTTTAGAGTGACACAGATCTGGCTCATGCATCTGAAGAAGGAGAGTCAGTTTCAAACTATCTCGCCCCTTCCCAAACTCCAGCTGCCTCCACTCCCCAAACTCCAACCTCACTCCTTACAAATCCTCATTATCATAATTCCATATCTGTTAGAGAAATTCCATATCTGTGTTGAACTGAGGGCACTACAAGCTCAGTTCCCGTTATCATGGCCAGCGTTATCAGTGGTATAATACTCCCTACAACGGCAGCATAGCCAGACTGGACTGATAGAAACCAGATAACACTATCACATAGTCCTGAGGGTCTGTGTCTCTGGGCTCTGTTCTGACGTAAATAAACTCGTCCAGCCTCAGGCCTCGTCTCTAAAACAAGAATTACACAATGAATTAAACAGAAGGCGTACAGCTCGTATTACTGTATGTCTTTATAAGTGTATTTTAATATTCATGAGACAATAATAACGTAAAGGTACGGTAAGTCGTTCTTCTGATGGGTAAACACAAGGATTTACGATTCTGTATTAAAGGGACAGTTCGGAATTTTGGACATATTTTGGACCCCATTTCCTAGATCCCGTTTACACTGAAACAAATCACCGTATCACCGTATCTGACACGTCGTTTCTGTGTCCACAAGTCTTTCCTATCCACACAGTTTTGTACATATTTGTTTACGTTTTACAGAAATGAAATTTAAAACCACATGACTCATTTGCATAAACGAAACGCTCAAAAAAACAGCTCGCTCCTTGTGTCGCTGATGCGGTTCAGCTTCTGTCGGACTAAAGGACACGACTCAGTGGAATATGAGTGTTCTTTCTGTGACAGAGGGGTGTTCTGCTGATGGTGAGTCTGTTCTGTGTTTCTGTCGTGTTGGAGATGGTTCATGTGAAACTTCTCAGAGATTATACGTCTGCAGGTCGTACACACAGACACACGTTTACATGAATGGACAGATATTCTCGCCTCTTAGTGTTTTGGTGGTGAATTACTTCGCGGTGCACGGAACTACATCAGAGTATCGGTGTTTTCAGGCGTCCACACGGTGCCGAATCAGATCTGTATGAACATGAATTCGTGGGAGCTGGAGGCACCAGATCGTTCCGTCTCTGGAGCCGTTTTCAGTCGGATTAGTGTGAACAAACACTGCACCCACAACCAACACCACTCAAATACTTACTAGTGTGGACGGGGCCCTCGTGAGCCAGAGTGTTGGAGACATGTGGAGACACTTTTTTAAATATTCCATCCAGTCCTTGTATTTGCAGAGGTCACTGGTGCTAGACTACTGTAGTGCATGTCAATGGCCACAGTTCTCCTGCCACTAAAAACAGTCTTACCCACTCCACAAAACACTCAAAGAAAATCTATTATTACACCAGACTGTCTGTGTGAATGTCTGTGTCGATAGAATAATTTTAGAAGTAAAACCACCCTTGTATTTATGTCTGAGCAGCAGCAGTGAGTTCCTCTTCCTGATAGAAAGCTTGGCAGCGGCGGAGTGATATATGAGAAAATAGTCCCTCAGTATGCGACGATTCAAGTGATGCAAGGTTAGTTTTATTTCAAACATTATTCTATCAGCACAGACATTCACATGGACAGTCTGGTGTAATAATAGATTTTCTTTGTGTGTTTTGTGGAGTGGGTAAGACTGTTTTTAGTGGCACCAGTGACCTCTGCAAATACAAGGACTGGATGGAATATTTAAAAAAGCATCTCCACACGGTTCCAACACTCTCTATAACTAGGAAATGAGGTCCTATGTCCAAAATTCCAAACTTTTTCGATAATTCCCTTGTTTGAGCTCCTGATGAGTAATTTCCAGAGGAACAGTGATGAAACAAATCGTTTTATCCCGTTCAGAGCGTCTAGAACAGGGGTCTCAAACTCAAATTACCTGAGGGCCACATTAGATAAAGTCTGAGTGAGGCTGGGCCGCATTGAGTACTCGATAAATAGTGGTTGCATGAAAAAAAACCGCCGTATGTGCACGTGTACTCGTATTAACAGATCCACTTAGACTCGTTGCTTCACAGCTGCTGTAAATTGAGTTTTGGGATGTAAACTGCGTTAATAATCTGTTGTTGTGAATCTGCACAGGCACCGATTGCAGCTTCATCTGTCAGTGCGGCCCGCGGTGGGGGGGGTGGGATTGTGCGTACATCTACCGCGGGCCGCACTGACATTATTCTTTGGAATTAAGTGGAGGGCCGCAAAAAATCCTTCCGAGGGCCGCAGTTGGCCCCCGGGCTGCGAGTCTGAGACACCTGATCTAGAACAACCAAATACACAACAAAACCTGCCCATGTTTCTCCGATGCTGCTGAAGTCAATGACGTACTGTGCCTGGTGTCATGGCAGCATAAGTACCGTTGCTATAGGGTCACGTGACGGTGCAAAGCCTCTATATGGGACCAAAATTCCCAAGTGTCCCTTTAATATAAACTTCACCTGGCGACCGTCTGTTCCCACACTGGTATCGCAGCAGTTGCCTTTTTGCTTGTTCCTCGCAGCTGTTGGTGCCGCAAATAAAACTCGTATCAGCTGTTTGTGAAGGACTGTCAGCACGTAGACTGTTGTCCTGCTCTATGTTTTCAGCTGCGTATCTCTGCGTCATGTCTGTCTCCCACAGGTGCCAGATCATCTTATGCACAAATACTCCCTACTGAGCTCCACTCTGACTCTGACTGACACTCAGGACCACTGTTGGGAAGGTTACTTTTAAAATGTATTCCCCTACAGATTACAGATTACATACCTCAAAATGTAGTTTGTAACATGATCCATTAAATTATTTAAAGTGAGTAATGTAATCTGAATACTTTGGATTACTTGATATTGTCCTGCTTTTTTAAAACTACATGAATGTACCAACCACATCCTGAAAATTCATGTTTGTTGTCTTCAAATACATGCATCAAAAATTTCAGACCGGTCATCGTGCAATTCATACTGGGAAGGATTTTCTGAAAAAGTCAACATCAAACCTCCATGTTTGTTTTCCCAGTGGGATGTGTCTATTGTCAAAGTCGATCTTTTCAAGTCTTTTGAACCATATCACTTTTGTTTCTGGTTCTGATATTGTCATATTTTAGTTCTGGGATTCGGACATCGTAATCGTTGTTGGATCCGAACAGAGGAAAACGGCTCGAGAAATGTGTTTGTGAACTTCATAAATACAAAAGTGAATCAGATGTGTGTGACTCAAACCTCTGTTCAAACTGTTTCTCTTCCCAACGGAATTGAAAAATAGTGAAAGGTGAAGGTGAAGGGCAGGACTGATCCACAGGAAGAACCAAAAAGGAAACTTAAAACTTCACATCATAAACAAAGAATAAGATACGTGTTTCTTACCTTTGAGCCGGTTCTGTCGGTCCAAAACGCGTTCAATCCATGAAAAGTTGTACTCAATAAGTCCGTAATAATCCACAGAAAAAAGAATATCAAGTTGTTTTTTCCATAAAATAATTCCATGTGGGTAAATAATCCAGAAAGTCCTCGTCCGTATGAATGGATGAATGCGTGAATGAAAATATATGTTGCCTTTCCATGCCTTCTCCCTCTCTGAGTTCCGTTTGTCTTGGCGCTCTTTTTCCTCACACTCTTAGCTTCAAAATGAGACCCTCCCCGCTGTTGTCGGTGGCGGGGTTTAGGTGGGACAAGCCGCTGAAGAAGCTAACGCACTCACGTACTTCCTGGCTTTACGCACGCGTCATCAGTTTGTTTACAGGAAATCTCTTCAGTCATTGGATCTTTCAGAAAGTGATTGACATATTGTTTTAGCCTATCACCAGAGCTTTCAAACGGTGGGTGGGACATTCAGATTGTATTGGAAACGGACCCTGTGTTTACAAGCGCAACAGAGAGACACAGACAAGCAGTGCGGGAGGAGCCATAGTGGGCAGATCTGCTAGGACAATTTTGGCTACTTTTAGGTTTTTTTCTTGAGAAAACATGCCTAAAGATCAGAAGAATTAGTATTATAATAATAACAATTATTATTATTATTATTATATTATTATTATTATTATTTTGGCACAAATTTGGCAATCTTGTGCCGAATTGTCATTTTGTTTACACAAAGGCTCACAGCATCAAAACCCTTTGTCCTAGAGATCTGAAATTCTACACAGTTGTTGCCAACAACTTGAACAATGAGTGTAGTGTCATGTACATATCTACAGAAACTAGAAGGCCTAAGCTTTAAAATGGTGCCTCACACAAGCATGTGGGTTCTAAGGTTTTCTTTTAATAAGCTATGGCATTTGGGTATGTAGTGCTATTGTGCACACGCCAAAATTAGGTGGATGGTAACAGGTTAACAGGAAAAAAGAACCTTGAAAACCTGGAGTGTCCAGCAGCACAGTCTCCAGACTTAAACCCCATCGAGCTGAAGACTGAAGAGTGAAATGACCAACAAGTGCCACACATTTATGGAAACTTCTGCGACAGACTTGGGAAGAACTTTCTGAACAATATTTGATTTGTGTTGTAAAAAGAACGAGCCACAAGTGTGTTCAGCTGTTCTATCTGACAAAGGTCAACACACACATCACTGAGTGTGTTTACATGCACATCAGTATCCCGGTTATTAGCCATGTCCCGGGTATGTCAGTATTCATGATACTGCGTTTACATGCCTGAGAAACCGGGACACTCATATCCCTGTGACATGATCAAATGGAGTATCCCTGTTTCTTGACATAATCTTACAAATGCGCAAGTGCAAAAATTTACTTTGTTTAAGTTAATAAACCAGGAAAAATATAAACAGGAAGCTCGGGAGGTTTAACCAGCAGTGAGGAGTCATGATCCCACAATCCACTGCACAGATCAAACCCAACGTATAGATTTTATTAAAATATTCTGCATAAATAAACTCAACTTTATAACATATGAACTACAACCACATCAGCCCGTTTCATCATATAATTCATCTTTACCACATTTGTTTACGTTTTACTGAAACTTAAAACCGCATGGCTAATTAGCATAAACTGTTAGTGCTGATAAAAACAGCTCGCTCCTTGTGCGCTGATGTGGTTCAGCTTCTGTCGGACTAAAGGACACGACTCAGTGGATTATGTGTGTTTTTTTCTGTGACAGAGGAGGTGCTGATGATGGTGAGTCTGTTCTGTGTGTGTATCTGTAACAGTCAGTATTACATTTATATTACTATTGATACTGTAATACCTGATTGTGGTCCCTTTTATTTTTATTATACTGTTAGGTGACAGCTCACTCGCTTGTTGCAGTGCTGTGTAATGTAATGGACACGCACCTCTGTGCTCTGCAACTCAAGCAATGTGCTGTACCGGAATTAAACTGACTAATTTCTATTTCATGTATGATTCAGACTTCTCGCCGTGGAGACCTGGCATCGTATGGTTTCTAAATGTGTAATAAACCAAGTATCAGTGGAAATCAGTAAGTCTCGCTCTTCTCTCCGCTGTCCCAGAGCACATGTTAAGGGCTATAGCTCGCGCTCTCCGCCGGATCACTAACACACGTTACATATCGTATAGGAGATGTTTCATGTTTAACTTTTCAGCGATCAAGTTTGTGCAGGTCGTACGAGTGCAGATTCCTGTGTAGGTTTAGCGCAGACATTTCACTCATGTATGGTCACTTTATTTATGTCACTGCTGTTGTAGTGGTGAAAAGACTGAAAATATTTGTCTTTTGGACTCAAATTTACGTTGCAGTAACCGGGATACTGCGTTTACATGCCACAGTGTCCCGGTTACTATCGTAAAATACCAGCTACAGGTTATGAGAAACCGTATACATGCACTATGAAGAAACCGGGATACTCAAAAAACCCGATCATAACCGGGATACTCATTTGCATGTAGTGTTGGGGAGTAACAGATTACATGTACTGGAGTTACGTAATCAGAGTACAAATTATGAGTAACTGTATTTAGTTACAGTTACTGTTTCAGTGAGTGGTAATTGGATTACAGTTACATTGTTGAAGTAAATGGATTACATGGCGGTATTTTCCTGTTTCCACATTTTGGGCTATATTATTTTGTTTGGTAATTCCACTCATTGCCGGACATTAAAGCAGGTCTAAACCAGGTCTAAACCAGGTCTAAACCAGGTCTAAACCAGGTCTAAATCAAGTCTAAAACCAGGTCTAAACCATGACTAAAACCAGGTCTAAACTAGATCTAAACTAGATCTAAACTAGATCTAAACCAGGCCTAAACCAGGACTAAAACAGGTCTAAAACCAGGACTAAAACCAGGACTAAAACCAGGTCTAAATGAGATTTAAACTAGATCTAAACTAGATCTAAACCAGGACTAAACCAGGATTTAACAGGACTAAATCATGCTGCGTGGAACTGTCTCCTTCTCTTCTATCAATATTTTTAATTTGCTTGAGTAAAGTCTGGGCTTTTCATTTTCTTTAATCAGACAAAACATCTTATCTTACGATTTCCTCGTCATCGTTTCTCTACAGCAAATCAAGTAATCCAAAGTATTCAGATTACATTACTCACTTTAAGTAATTTAATGGATTCTGTTACAAACTACATTTTGGGGTATGTAATCTGTAATCTGTAGGGGAGTACATTTTAAAAGTCACCTTCCCAACACTGTTTGCATGTAAACACACTCAGTCAAAAGTTTAGAATACATTTTGATCGACAGTAAACAGTAAAAAAAATTGAAGAAGTGTGAGTTTCTAAAACTTCTGACCGATAGTGTAGATCAGAAATTGTGCAAATATCACAGACTCTTTAAACGTTATAAATGAATTTCTGTGCTTACTTCTGCTCTAAACTTCCACATGGGCGAGAGAAATTCCGAAAACTATCTTCCCCTTTCATCAAATATTGAACAAAAAGCCGATTTACCTCTGTGACGTCATTGTTACTCATGTTTAGTTTCCACACAAATTCTTTTCCTCCAACGTACATTTCTTCATCATCCTGTTTGTAGAAAAACACTGTGTGGTTTTGTGGTTCTGGGTACTCGGCAATCGTCACTGAGTCTGGAGATTAGAAGAGTAAACCGTTAATCAGCACCTGTTCCCTCGAGCGCGGCGATTAAAAGCCTCTTTCAATTTGAGATGAATTGTTTAGAAGATGGAAATCAGACGGGTGCGCACTTTAAAATGTAAAAAACAGAAAATGTAGTCGGTCAAACTTAATGTTGGTTAAAAATGTTGGTGTGTTTTGTGATTCAAGTCAGTCCTGGTTTAGTCCTGGTTTAGTCCTGGTTTAGTCCCGGTTTAGTCCTGGTTTAATCCTTTTTTAGTCCCAGTCGAGTACCTGGTTTAGTCTTGGTTTAGTCCTGGTCTAATACCTGGTTTAGTCCTGGTCTAGTCCTGGTCTAGTACCTGGTTTAATACCAGTCTAGAATCTGGTTTAGTCCCGGTCTCGAACCTGGTTTAGTCTCAGTCTAGTACCTGCTTTAGTCCTGGTTTAGTCCACATCTAGTATGCGCTTTAGTCCTGGTCTAATACTTGGTTTAGTCCTGGTTTAGTCCCGGTCCAGTACCTGGATTACTCCTGGTTTAGTCCCCGTCTAGTGCATGCTTTAGTCCCGGTGTAGTACTTGGTTTAGTCCTGGTCTAGTCCTGGTCTAGTACCTGGTTTAATACCAGTCTAGAATCTGGTTTACTCCCGGTCTCGAATCTGGTTTAGTCTCGGTCTAGTACCTGGTTTAGTCCTGGTTTAGTCCACATCTAGTGTATAAAAGACATTTAGTCTTGTTATATTATTAGCTGTTGTTCGTTGTTATACTCTTTCTCACCACAAGAGGGACGCGCTCGCACACCGAGTGAGTCACGATCTCTTGAGTCCGTATAGCGGCGTGACGCTCAGTGCATCGGCTGTGTCTGACACTTTAATGTCTGGAATGATAGTGTGCGTCCTCTAGACAGAACCACACACGTCTTTAAGCACGCAGACATTAAAGTAACGTTCGACATTACCTGGATGTGGACTCCCTCATTTTAACTCACCTGAACGTCTATAAGTCCTGACCCGACACCCTGTAGTGACACTCAATCCTCATTACATCTAGTATGCGCTTTAGTCCTGGTCTAATATTTGGTTTAGTCCTGGTTTAGTCCTGGTTTAGTCCCGGTCCAGTACCTGGTTTAGTCCTGGTTTAGTCCGGGCTAGTACATGCTTTAGTCCCGGTCTAGTACCTGGTTTAGTCCTGGTTTAGTTCTGGTCTGGTACCTGGTTTAGTTCTGGTTTAGTTCTGGTCTGGTATTTGGTTTAGTTCTGGTTTAGTTCTGGTCTGGTACCTGGTTTAGTCCTGGTTTAGTCCTGATCTAGTACCTGGTTTAGTCCTGGGTTAGTACCTGGTTTAGTCCTGCTTTAGTCCTGGTCTAGTACATGCTTTAGTCCTGGTTTAATCCTGGTTTAGTCCTGGTTTAAAACTGGTTTAGTCCTGGTTTAGTCCTGGTTTAATCCTGGTTTAGTCCTGGGTTAGTACCTGCTTTAGTCCTGCTTTAGTCCTGGTCTAGTACATGCTTTAGTCCTGGTTTAATCCTGGTTTAGTCCTGGTTTAATCCTGGTTTAGTCCTGGTTTAGTCCTGGTTTAATCCTGGTTTAATACTGGTTTAGTCCTGGTTTAGTCCTGGTTTAGTCCTGGTTTAATCCTGGTTTAATACTGGTTTAGTCCTGTTTTAGTCCTGGTTTAATACTGGTTTAGTCCTGGTTTAATCCTGGTTTAGTCCTGGGTTAGTACCTGCTTTAGTCCTGCTTTAGTCCTGGTCTAGTACATGCTTTAGTCCTGGTTTAATCCTGGTTTAGTCCTGGTTTAATCCTGGTTTAGTCCTAGTTTAATCCTGGTTTAATACTGGTTTAGTCCTGGTTTAATACTGGTTTAGTCCTGGTTTAGTCCTGGTTTAATCCTGGTTTAATACTGGTTTAGTCCTGGTTTAGTCCTGGTTTAATCCTGGTTTAGTCCTGGTTTAATCCTGGTTTAATACTGGTTTAGTCCTGGTTTAATACTGGTTTAGTCCTGGTTTAATCCTGGTTTAATCCTGGTTTAATACTGGTTTAGTCCTGGTTTAGTCCTGGTTTAATCCTGGTTTAGTCCTGGTTTAATCCTGGTTTAATACTGGTTTAGTCCTGGTTTAATACTGGTTTAGTCCTGGTTTAATCCTGGTTTAATACTGGTTTAGTCCTGGTTTAGTCCTGGTTTAGTCCTGGTTTAATACTGGTTTAGTCCTGGTTTAATACTGGTTTAGTCCTGGTTTAGTCCTGGTTTAATCCTGGTTTAGTCCTGGTTTATCCTGGTTTAGTCCTGGTTTAATCCTGGTTTAGTCCTGGTTTTATCCTGGTTTAATACTGGTTTAGTCCTGGTTTAGTCCTGGTTTAGTCCTGGTTTAATCCTGGTTTAATACTGGTTTAGTCCTGGTTTAATACTGGTTTAGTCCTGGTTTAGTCCTGGTTTAATCCTGGTTTAATACTGGTTTAGTCCTGGTTTAGTCCTGGTTTAATCCTGGTTTAGTCCTGGTTTAATCCTGGTTTAATACTGGTTTAGTCCTGGTTTAATCCTGGTTTAGTCCTGGTTTAATCCTGGTTTAATACTGGTTTAGTCCTGGTTTAATACTGGTTTAGTCCTGGTTTAATCCTGGTTTAATACTGGTTTAGTCCTGGTTTAATACTGGTTTAGTCCTGGTTTAGTCCTGGTTTAATCCTGGTTTAATACTGGTTTAGTCCTGGTTTAGTCCTGGTTTAATCCTGGTTTAGTCCTGGTTTAATCCTGGTTTAATACTGGTTTAGTCCTGGTTTAATACTGGTTTAGTCCTGGTTTAGTCCTGGTTTAGTCCCTGAAGCGCAGCCATCAAGTGCGTCTTTCAATTTAATCAGAATTATTTAGAAACCTGTTTGGCTCAAAAGGTTTTACACTTTAAGATGTTAAAAAGTCAGAAAACGCAGTCGGTCAAACTTACGATTGGTTAAAAATCTCGGTGCGTTCCGTGATCCCAGAGTCGGTGCGTCTTCGATCAGATCGCCGAGCAGAAAATTAAACTTCGCAGCGACACAAACGCACAGGAGGAGCATTATTCTCAAGTCCATGTTCAGTGCACGAGTGTGAAATGAAATGATCAGGGCAGTGCAGTCACCGAGCGCATCCTCCGACGGGGAAGGAAACCAAAAACGTGACACGATTCAGTGCACGACGCGACCGACGAAGCACTCAGAGAAAAAGAGCAAGTCCGAACAGTGTCCTACCCGATTCTGTCGCGACGGTGCAATTAAAATAAAATAAACGGATTGTTGAACTCCGCGGGCGTTGGAGCATACAGAAATATCAGCAGAAAAAAAAAAAAAAAAAGACAAATGCCCGTGTCCTCCCTCTTTTCCTCAGAGACTGTGATCTTCATGCTGAGGTGGCACGGAGGAGTGGAGGTTTAGTTCAGCTTTAGTGGAGCTCCGACAGAGACTTTATTTAGGCTAATCTTGCGTGGAGGTTATTTACCTGCTTACGGGACACCGGTAAGAGGTACGTTCCGTTACCAAGGTGACGTACCTTTACGTACAGAAAGCAGCGTTATCCAAAATAAATAAATACAAAGTAATAATAATAATAATAATAATAATAATAATAATAATAATAATAATAATAATAATAATAATATCCAAATAATTAGCAGAAATAAGTGTGTAGGAAAGAATATTAGGAACTATCTAGTCTAGTCCCGGTCTAGTACCTGCTTTAGGCTCGGTCTTGTACCTGGATTAGTCCTGGTCTAGTCCTGGTCTAGTACCTGGTTTAAAACCTGGTTTAGTCCCGATTTAGTCCTCGTCTAGTCCTGGTCAGGTACCTGGTTTAATACCGGTCTATTATCTGGTTTAGTTCAGCTTTAGTTCAGCTTTAGTCCTGGTTTAGTCCAGCTTTAGTCCTGGTCTGGTACCTGGTTTAGTCCTGGTTTAATCCTGGTTTAGTCCTGGTTTAGTCCTCGTCTAGTCCTGGTCTGGTACCTGGTTTAATACCGGTCTAGTACCTGGTTTATTCCACTTTAGTCCTGGTTTAGTATCAGAAATTATTAGCCGAAAAAATGTATAGAAAAGAATATTCATATTCTTTGATTTCAGCTTCTTGTTGTGTAACATTTTCAGTAATTTAACCTTATTAAAAAGATAAAAATAAAGACAAGATAACAGAGAAATTTGTTATCGCAATGGCAACGGCCCTCACTTTTCAGCATTCGGAAACACTGGATAATAATGATAATAAGTATTTATTTATTTGAGATAATTTATATTCTTAAATACAAATACTACTAAATAGAATTTAATACCAAATAGAAAAAAGTGTTATTTTGAAGGTGTTATTATTATTATTATTATTATTATTATTATTATTATTGTTATTATTTATTTAGTTATTTAGTTATTTATTATTATAATTTTTTTTTTAATTGTATATATATATATATATATATATATATATATATATATATAGTCACGTAGTAAATATTCATATTCGTTTATTTCAGTTTTCTGTTATGAAACATTTTGAGGATTTTAGCCTCATTTAAACGCAAAAAAAATAAAAATATTGGTTAAAACCCTTAATTGCTATGGCAACGGCCCTCATTTTTCGCCATTCTGAAACCGATGCTGAACCCAAACTGTACCAAGGGTTTGTTTATTTATCTGAAGTTTTTATTTTTATTTTATTAATTTAATACCAGAGAGAAATAAAAGTGTTATTTTCATGGCAGTATTATTTTGATTTGATTTCGTTTTATTTTATTTTTATTTTTACGGTCACGTGGTACGTATGCCGCAGACGTACGTCAACATCTTGAACCAATCAGACGCGAGTTGACGAAAACCTGCACTTCCCCGGATCTTCTTCCCTTGAGCCATGGTAAACATTTAATAATTATTACAAATGCACGGTTTTATTATCTGTAATTTGTACGCGAGATGTGTATTAATCCACGCCGCACATAATTCTGTAAACGTGACTCTTTACATCGTTTGTCCGTGCATAAAAACAGGCAGGCTAACGAGCTAAGCTAATGTGTTTTGAATGAGATTTGTGACTGTTTGTTTTGTTTTGTTTTGTGGATTCTAGAGGTTCAGATTCTGTGGAGATTTGGATTGCCCAGATTGGGTTCTTGCAGAAATTAGCACACTGGCCAAACTGGTAAGTAAAAGAAGATTAATATGAACACTTATTAAAACACGTAAATATAGAGTAAAGTGGTTTAGTCCCGGTCTAGTACCTGGTTTAGACCTGGTTTTGTCCCTGATTTAGTCCTGGTTTAGACCTGGTTTAGTCCTGGTTTAATCCTAGTTTAGTCCTAGTTTAGTCCCAGTCTAGTACCTGCTTTAGTCTCGGTCTAGTCCCTGATTTAGTCCTGGTTTAGTCCTGGTTTAGTCCTGGTTTAGACCTGGTTTAGTCCCTGATTTAGTCCTGATTTAGTCCTGGTTTAGTCCTGATTTAGTCCTGATTTAGTCCTGGTTTAGTCCTGGTTTGGACTTGGTTTAGTCCTGATTTAGTCCTAGTTTAGTCCTAGTTTAGTCCCAGTCTAGTACCTGCTTTAGTCTCGGTCTAGTCCCTGATTTAGTCCTGGTTTAGTCCTGGTATAGTCCTGGTATAGTCCTGGTATAGTCCTGGTTTAGTCCTGCTTTAGTCCCGGTCTAATAACTGGTTTAGTCCTGGTTTAGTCCTGGTTTTGATTTGGTTTAGTCCTGATTTAGTCCTGATTTAGTCCTGGTTTAGTCACAGTTTAGTCCCGGTTTAGTCCCGGTTTAGTCCCAATCTAGCACCTGGTTAAGACCTGCTTTAGTCCTGGTTTAGACCTGATTTAGTCCTGGTTTAGTCCTGGTTTAGTCCTGATTTAGTCCTGGTTTAGTCCTGGTTTAGACCTGGTTTAGTCCTGATTTAGTCCTAGTTTAGTCCTAGTTTAATCCCAGTCTAGTACCTGCTTTAGTCTCGGTCTAGTCCCTGATTTAGTCCTGGTTTAGTCCTGGTATAGTCCTGGTTTAGTCCTGCTTTAGTCCCGGTCTAATAACTGTTTTAGTCCTGGTTTTGATTTGGTTTAGTCCTGATTTAGTCCTGGTTTAGTCCTGGTTTAGTCCCGGTTTAGTCCCGGTTTAGTCCCGGTTTAGTCCCAATCTAGCACCTGGTTAAGACCTGGTTAAGACCTGCTTTAGTCCTGGTTTAGTCCTGGTTTAGTCCTGGTTTAGTCCTGGTTTAGTCCTGGTTTAGACCTGGTTTAGTCCTGGTTTAATCCTAGTTTAGTCCTAGTTTAGTCCCAGTCTAGTACCTGCTTTAGTCTCGGTCTAGTCCCTGATTTAGTCCTAGTTTAGTCCTGGTCTAATCTCTGGTTTAGTACTGGTATAGTCCTGGTTTAGTCCTGCTTTAGTCCCGGTCTAATAACTGATTTAGTCCTGGTTTAGTCCTGGTTTTGATTTGGTTTAGTCCTGGTTTAGTCCCGGTTTAGTACCTGGTTAAGACCTGCTTTAGTCCTGCTTTAGTCCTGGTTTAGTCCTGGTTTAGTCCTGGTTTAGTCCTGGTTTAGTCCTGATTTAGTCCTGACTTAGTACTGTTTTAGTTCTGGTTTAATCCCAACCACTTATTAATACACGTAAACATAGAGTAAAGTGAACAGACGTCCCTATTTACCCCCAGTGTGTCCCCTGTCCCAGCAGATTTATACAAAACCACTGATTTGTCCCAATTTTATACAAAAAATGTCCCAGGTGTCTCTATTTTTAACCAATCGGATCCCTGCCAACAGTAAAGAGAGGCATACATTGTCTAGGTTTTTTTGTTTTAGGTTTTTGCGTAAGTGAACACAAAGAAAATATGACTATGATTATACTGACTCACATGTTGTTGTAAACAGTGTTGGGGAGTAACAGATTACATGTACCGGAGTTATGTAATCAGAGTACAAATTATGAGTAACTGTATTTGGTTACAGTTACAAAATAAACCAGGTCTAAACTAGATCTAAAACGGGTCTAAAACGGGTCTAAAACAGGCCTAAAACAGGACTATAACCAGGACTAAAACCAGGACTGAACCAGGACTAAACCAGGACTAAAACAGCATTAAAACAGCACTAAAGCAGGATTTAACAGGACTAAATCCTGCTGTGTGGACGTGTTTCTTCTTCTATCAATAATATTTTTAATTTGGTTTAGTAAAGTCTGGACTTTTAATTTTCTTTTATCAGACAAAACATCTTATGTTACGATTTCCTCGTCTTTGCTTCTCTACAGCAAATCAAGTAATCCAAAGTATTCAGATTACATTACTCACTTCAAGTAATTTAATGGATTACGTTACAAACTACATTTTGGGGTCTGTAAATCTGTAATCTGTAGGGGAATACATTTTAAAAGTCACTTTCCCAACACTGAGCGTGAATAAGTCATGAATGAACCAAGTGCAGAACAACACGCACTCATTTTACAGTTTTATTATTACCCACTGCGACCACCCCGGGACAGTCCCAGTTTTTGATTTTGAAAATCAAAAACACTGCAAACTTAAACTAAACTTTATTTTCCCAGTGTTTTCTCTGCTAGTTTTTCAACTATGGTGGTCCAGCACAGTCTCCTGCATGCTGCTGTTACTCTAATCAGTGACTTTTATCCAGGGGGACCAGACGTCTTTGTTTACCCGGGACAGTCCCCTGTCCCAGCAGATTTATACAAAACCACTGATGTGTCTAGGGCTGGGCGATATGGGTCAAAAAATATATCTCGATATATTTTGCTATATCTCGATATATGATATATATCTCGATATATGTTCAAGAAAAAATAACCCCCTAAAACTGAAAACTGCAAAAACAAATCTGCCAAATTCCACAAGGTCTTTTTTTTTAATTGAAGTGTAAGAGGTCGGCAGTTCATATAGGAACATTTAAGATTACAGAAAAACCCTAATTACATAAATAATAATTTAACTGTAAAATAAAAGAAATAATACATATTTTCTTCTTTTCATTCATAAATAAAACAACTCAACACAAGTTCATCTTTGCATTAACTCTGTTCTCCAAACCAGAACCAGAACCATGAGCTCATTTAACAGAAGAAGCTCAGGATGTTCCTTATTTCAATAGATCCATGTTCCAGCAGTGAGGAGCTCTGAGGTTTAATCCCACAATCCACTGCAGATCAAATCAAACGTTTCCAAACACTATTGTACAAGTGACACTGCAGCAGATTATTCATTAAAATATTCTGCATAAATAGAATTTACATTGCTAAACTTTACAATATATAAAGCATAACGACTCTAGAGCCGCATCAGCCTATTAGCGATAATAATGTGTTTAATGCAGTTTTGCGCACGTGTGTTTACATTTTACAGAAACTAAACTTAAGCTCATGACTCATTTGCATAAACGGCGCACTTCTCGTGCAGCTCAACTCGTTCAGCTTCTTTCGGGCTAAAGGACGCGACTCGGTGGAATATGAGGATGTGCTGCTGATGTTCTTGTCTGTAAATGGTGGAAAAGGTTCGTGGTGCTTTAAGTTTTTCACTGGCACCAACTTTAGGCGTTCACGGCGACAGTGAGGAGTGAATGAGACACAAGCGAACAAAATCAGGGAGGCGGGGGCGGGCGGAGAGAAGGTAAACAAGCGAAGCGGCGAAATCAGAATTGAATATAAGCATTATATCGATATATACAATATGTCAGAATTCATATCGAGTTTATGAAATTTATATTTAAAATATCGATATATCGCCCACCCCTAGATGTGTCGCCAGTTTTATACAAGAAATGTCCCTATTTTTGACCAGTCTGATCCCTGCCAACAGTAAAGAGAGACATACATTGTTTAGTTTTTTTGTTTTAGGTTTTTGTGTAAGTAAACACAAATAAAATATGACTATACTGACTCATGAATGGACCAAGTGCAGAACAACATGCACTCATTTCACTCATTTCACAGTTTTATTATTACCAACCGCGACCACCCCGAGACAGTCCCACTTTTTGATTTTGAAAACCTGGTCATCCTAAATAACACTGCAAATATAACCTATACTTTATTTGACCAATGTTTACTCCTGCCTGCTGTTGTTACTCTAATTACTTTAATCTAGTGCAGGGGTGTCCAAACTTTTTTCAACAAGGACCACACATCTAAACACAAATGAAGCAGACTTCTGATCGGGGGCCGTAGACCGGTGCTCAATACAGGGAATAACTGAAATATGTCCATGTTTAACACGTTAGAATGATCAATCAGTCTTTATTCATGCCAAAATCTTTAAAACTACACACTAAATATTAAATATGAGCTTTATCAAGGTAGATGTTCAAAAAACTTGCAATAAAAAGTTCATTTTTAATTGATGCAAGGTGATTTGGGCCAATTCACCCGGAAGTCTGAGGGCCAGGAAACGTGTCTGAGGGCCGCATTTGGCCCACAGGCCATAGTTGGGACATGCCTGATCTTGAGGGACCAGACGTCTTTTTTTTTAAATCCGGGACAGTCCCAGTTTTGAACCTGTGTCCTGTGTCCCAGCAGATTTATACAAAACCACTGATTTGTCCCAGTTTTATTCAAGAAATGCCTGAAGTGTCCCTATTTTTGACCAGTCTGATCCCTGCCAACAGTAAAGAGAAGCATAAATTGTCTAGGTTTTTTTGTTTTAGGTTTTTGTGTAAGTAAACACAAATCAAATATGACTGTACTGACTCATGAATGGACTAATGCAGAACAACACGCACTTGTTTCACAGTTTTATTATTACCAACCGCGACCAACCCGGGACAGTCCCAGTTTTTGATTTTGAAAACCTGGTCATCCTAAATAACACTGCAAATATAAACTATACTTTATTTGACCAATGCTTACTCCTGCCTGCTGTTGTTACTCTAATTACTTTAATCTAGTGCAGGGGTGTCCAAACTTTTTTCAACAAGGACCACACATCTAAACACAGATGAAGCAGAGGGCTGATCGAGGGCTGTAGACTGGTGCTCAGTACAGTGAATAACTGAAATATGTCCATGTTTAACACGTTAGAATGAGCCATCAGTCTTTATTCATGCCAAAATCTTTAAAACCACACACTAAATATTAAATATTAACTTTATCAAGGTAGATGTTCAAAAAACTTGCAATAAAAAGTTAATTTTTAATTGATGCAAGGTGATTTGGGCCAATACACCCGGAAGTCTGAGGGCCAGGAAACGTGTCTGAGGGCCGCATTTGGCCCACAGGCCATAGTTGGGACATGCCTGATCTCGGGGGACCAGACGTCTTTTTTTTTTATCCGGGACAGTCCCAGTTTTGAACCTGTGTCCTGTGTCCCAGCAGATTTATACAAAACCACTGATTTGTCCCAGTTTTATTCAAGAAATGTTCCAGGTGTCTCTATTTTTGACCAGTCTGATCCCTGCCAACAGTAAAGAGAAGCATAAATTGTCTAGGTTTTTTTGTTTTAGGTTTTTGTGTAAGTAAACACAAATAAAATATGACTGTACTGACTCATGAATGGACCAACTGCAGAACAACATGCACTCATTTCACAGTTTTATTATTACCAACCGCGACCAACCCGAGACAGTCCCAGTTTTTGATTTTGAAAACCTGGTCATCCTAAATAACACTGCAAATATAACCTATACTTTATCTGACCAATGCTTACTCCTGCCTGCTGTTGTTACTCTGATGACTTTAATCTAGTTCAGGGGTGTCCAAACTTTTTTCAACAAGGACCACACATCTAAACACAGATGAAGCAGAGGGCTGATCGAGGGCTGTAGACTGGTGCTCAGTACAGGGAATAACTGAAATATGTCCATGTTTAACACGTTAGAATGATCCATCAGTCTTTATTCATGCCAAGATCCTTAAAACCACACACTAAATATTAAATATGAGCTTTATCAAGGTAGATGTTCAAAAAACTTGCAGTAAAAAGTTTATTTTTAATTGGTGCAAGGTCATTTGGGCCAATTCACCTGGAAGCCTGAGGGCCGCATTTGGCTTACAGGCCATAGTTTGGACACGCCTGATCTAGGGGGACCAGACGTCTTCGTTTACCTGAGACAGTCCCAGTTTTGAGCCTGTGTCCCCTGTGCCAGCAGATTTATACAAAACCACTGATTTGTCCCAGTTTTATTCAAGAAATGTCCCAGGTGTCCTTATTTTGGACCAATCTGATCTAAACCAGGTCTAAAGTAAGATTAAACCAGGACTAAACCAGAATTTGTTACAATTTTTGACCAATCTGACCCCTGACAACAGTAAAGAGAGACATAAACTGTCATTTGTTTAGGTAAAATACAGAAAAGCTGCTTAAAAACGACCAAAACATAAAGAAAATGTGACCACACTGATTCACATTAGTGCTGAGTACAGAACAGTTTTCCTTCATTACTCACTCTATTCATAATTTTATTATCACCAACCACCACAAACAGTTTTTTTATTTTGAAAATCTGGTCAGATATTGGCAAACTTTTCTTTTTCTGACGTTTGTATTTTGTGTTTCTTCTTTAGTCAAGTGTCAAGATGAAACTACTTTGTGCACAAGTCTTAAAAGATTTACTTGGAGAAGGCATTGATGTAGGTATTTAAAGTTTATTTTTGTTCCCAGTTTAGTTTATTATCGGATTTCTTCATATCTGCATGACTCATCTGCATCTTTCTCCGCAGTATGACAAGATTACAAAACTTACAGCAGACGCAAAGTTCGGTGAGTCGCCTCTTTAAATGTATTTAAACACGGATCCATACTAACACGATCAGACTTTTTCTTGAAGTTTGAGTCTCTCGTTTCAGAAAGCGGAGACGTTAAAGCGAGCGTGGCCGTGCTCAGCTTCATCCTGTCCAACGCAGCCAAGCACGACGTGGACTGTGAGTCTCTGTCCAGCGAATTACAGCAGCTCGGTTTGCCTAAAGGTGAGATCCGGAATCACCGTTGAGCGAATTTCCGGTTTTTAAACTATAATTCATTATGTTCAGTCCAATCCAGCTTTATTTGTATGGCACATTTTACCAACATAAAGTCTAACACAATGTAAATGAACACAATAAATAAAATAAAGCATCAAATAAATAAATAAGTCAATAAAAAACATAAAATATACTAAAAATAGCAAATAAAATCAATAAAAAACAGTCAGAGGTGTTAAAATCCGGTGAGTAAAAGTGTAGCTGCCGATAATGTCAGTATATTTGTTTTTATGGTAATAAGTCAGAAAATTGTTGTTTTTATAGCCGAGTTTCAGCTGACGTCATTGTTATTAAAAGCCCGCGTTGCTGCTGGGAAATATTTTGGTCGGAGGCAAGAAACACGGTAGCGTCAAACACAGTGCGTAACCTCGCGTATTTATCCCCGATAATGGTAAATTCCTGCTGCATTATCGGACGCACAAATAGAAGCACGGAAGAAGGAAAATGTCTTTTTCGTATTCTGAGTGAAAAGAACCGCTAACGGTGAATTAAACGACTTTCAAACATCCGCAGAGCAAACGTAGAAGATCCTAACAAACCGTGGACTCCAACAAGTTCAACAACACTGTAAAATATACTAAGGGGTGCTGTCTGTATTGACCCGCTGCAGGGCGCCTTTGGAAGGATCAGCCAGATGTCTTGAATAGGGAGCTTTATTGAATTTCCAGTATTAGGAGAAAATGGTGTAAATGTGTGGTTCTGTGGAAAACAAGGCACAAAAAATGCACATTAAATAACCTTACAACTATACATAATAACACACATGGATATGTTAAACAACTCTAAACATAGCAGTGAACAATAATAGAAGTGAATAAAAGGCAGTAACGAACATAAAATACATTAGTGATGCAGCCATAATAATTTGAACCGCTCTTCTAACTATACTTCACCTTTAAGAGGTGCCGTACCCAGAGTTACGCTATCTCTCCGCATGACGCACGCAAATTAGGCCAAAACAGGCTGAAATACGATAAAGAAAAGTATATAGCAAACAATAAAAACAAAGAGAACATCTGCTTACGTTGTATATTACGCACACACCACCAAAATGAAAACAACCTAGTACTGAATCTAAGAAAAACACAACAAGAGCACTCTCATCGCAGTCTCTCTGCTAGCAGTTCTGAAAAACGCTGAACCCCAATACCTGGCCCCAGCCCTGAAAGATGGGGCCACATAAGGGGGCCAGAGTTCGCAGTGACAGTCTCCATGCGGAAGACCCAGAATCCAAGGCCTTTGTAACAAACACATCGAGACTCTTGGAGGTTTTCATCTTTTCTGCTGTGAATGGCCCAGGAGTTTCCACCAAGTCATTGTGGATATCGCCCAAGTGAATATTTGTCCAGGTAGTTGGCGATTCTGACCAGAAATTTGGTTTGGTTCACCTTTTGTCGGGGTTGAAAAGGGTGATTTGTCGTCCGTCGATGTTTATGACCAATTTCTGGTCAAATGGTCTTGGGTCCGGGATCAACACCCTTTACGGGCTTTCTCGCTCCGTCCGTCGTGTTGAATTAGTGTTTATTGCCGCCAACCAAAACAATTCCCAGCATGCAACGCGCGCTTTTGTCAACAATGAAACTCGCCTATTTGTTCAAATATTTACGATGTGTCAGAACACCACAGTTATTAATTTTATATTTTAAGTGATGTGGCCTTTTACCTTGCCCCCGGATGTAAACAAAGAGAGAGAAATACTGTAGCAGCCGCGAAAAGAGAGAAAAGACGATAGAGAAAAACACAGAAAATCGTGTAAAGACAAAGACGTCACAAATTAAAGTCACGCTACTTAACCACCGCCAGTGATGTACAGGTGAACACGGTAAATATTGTTTTCAGTTCTGCGTTCATTTAAAGATATTTATGTAAAGCTGAAACATTTTCTGTGTGTGTCTTTTAGTTTTCACAGTGTTTCAGTGTGTTAGAAAGAATAAATATTGACACACGTGATCATCAGTACGAAGCGTGAACTCCTTTCATGCGAAGAAAACCGGGGTAGCTACAAAAAGTGTGTTTTTAAACGAGACTTAAAAGAATCGACTGAAGGGGGGCACTTTTAATGTGAGGGAGGAGAGCGTTTCCAAAGTTCGGGGACAATCACAGAAAAGGCTCGATCACTCCAGGGTCACCGTAGCGTTTGAGTCTCGTTTTTGGGACGACAAGTTGGAGCTGGTCCTCAGACGTCAGCGTGTGGGAAGGAGTGTAGGAACAGTGACGTCTGAGATGTACGCTGGGGACAGTCTATGAAGCGTAGGCGGAAATTTTGAGATTAGGTTCTTTTGACAGACCAAGAGTTTGTTTTGACAGTTTCATCTGCTCACTAGTGGTCTTCCTCAGCAGTGTTGGGGAGTAACAGATTACATGTACCGGAGTTATGTAATCAGAGTACAAATTATGAGTAACTGTATTCAGTTACAGTTACTGTGTCAGTGAGTGGTAATTGGATTACAGTTACTTTGTTGAAATAAATGGATTACACGGCGGGATTTTAAATTTTTTTCGGTAATTCCACTCATTGCCGGAAACTAAACCAGGTCTAAACTAGAGCTAAACCAGGACTAAAACCAGGTCTAAACTAGATCTAAACTAGATCTAAACTAGATCTAAACCAGGTCTAAAACCAGGTCTAAAACAGGACTAAATCAGGACTAAAACCAGTTCTAAACTAGATCTAAACCAGGACTAAAACCAGGTCGAAACTAGATCTAAACTAGATTTAAACCAGGACTAAAATGGGACTAAACCAGGTCTAAAACAGGATTAAACCAGGACTAAACCAGGTCTAAACTAGATTTAAACCAGGTCTAAAACCAGGACTAAAACAGGTCTAAACCAGGATTTAACAGGACTAAATCATGATGTGTGAACATGTCTCTTCTTCTATCAATAATATTTTTATTTGGTTCAGTAAAGTCTGGACATTTTATTTTCTTTTATCAGTTAAAACATCTTATGTTATGATTTCCTCGTCTTTGCTTCTCTCCCCTCAAATCAAGTAATCCAAAGTATTCAGATTACTTTACAAACTACATTTTAGTATATGTAATCTGTAATCTGTAGGGGAATACATTTTAAAAGTCACCTTCCCAACACTGACAGGACCTTATGTCACTGTAGGTTTTTTATGTTGGCGTTGGTCTGTAAATAAAGTGATAAAGTTATATATATAATATTAACTCTAAAATGAATGGGGAGCCAGTGCATTGAGGATAAAATAGGTGTAATATTGGATGTTGGCAAATGTGAATCTTCTAACCATATAAATATTGTTGTTTTTTATTATCTTTAGTTTTATATAAATATTGTATTTATTGTTGTTTTTTATTATCTTTTGTTTTATTATATATATTATTTTGTATTATATTGTTGTTTTTTATTATCTTTTGTATCAGAGCACACCACGGGCCTCTGCAAATCATACGAAGACAAACACTCCGCCCTGAGGGACAAATTAAAGGAGACGAGCCTGAGACGTGAGTATTCCTCTTGTGTCAGACCGAAACTCTTTGTGACTCCTCGGTGACGCTGATCTGTCGCCTCGTCCCGTTGCGCAGTGGGGCGTCTCGAGGCCGTGTCGTGGCGGGTCGATTACACGTTAAGCTCCAGTGAAGTGAAGGACGTGAACGAGCCCAGTGTTCAGCTGAAACTGCAGGTGGAAGGAGCAGAGTCAGGGGTTTCGGAGACCGCGCTGGTGTCCATGTCTGCTGACAAGTTCAGAGTCCTGCTTTGTGGTCAGCGGATTTATTTAACCTATTGTAACCCATGTATTTTCAGTGGATTTAACTGGTCTTTACGGTTTCTATTTTTTTTATCTTTTGTGTTTACAGAGCTTAAACAAGCGCAGAGTCTGATGAATTCTCTGCAGTGAAGGAGAAAAAAACCACAGAACGTCATGCCCAGATGTTAAACTGCAGACTGTACTTTTTCTGTTGTGTGTTAACTGTAAATAATTCTGTTCTCAATCTTGTAACACTGTTTTTGCACAGATTTATATAAACGAATTTATTACATTTAATTAATTGTCTCCGGGTCTTTTTATTACATCTGTTGCACTGAAAAATAAATAGTTTAATTTGATTTAGATCTGGGCTACTCCAGACCAGTAAATGATAAGGATGTAGCAATAACCAAAATATCGTGATATCGTATCGTCAAAGTTCTCGCAATAATATCGTAGCGCATCACAATATATCGAATTACAAGTCTGGAGAGTTATGGTGCAGCAATAGTTTAAAAAAAAGACACAGGGAACTACATAGACCATGATCCTTTGCTCCATTTCAGTGCAGACGACAAGAAGAAATAACAGTTCTAACACTTTTAAGGTCACAAAATATTGCAATAAATATCATTCTGAGAGGTTTAGATATTGTTACATTCCTAATCGTGAGTCTCTCTTCCATATCGTGAACTTTCCCACGAAATTGTAATAAATATCATACAGTGAGGTTTATAATGGGACAATATCGTATCGTGAGACTTTGATGTCGTTACACCCCTAGTAAATAATCTACTAATAAGGCAGTGTTGGAGAGTAACTGATTACATGTAGGAGTAATCAGAGTACAAATGATGAGTAACTGTATTCAGTTACAGTTACTGTTTCAGTGAGTGGTAATTGGATTACAGTTACTTTGTTGAAATAAATGGATTACATGGCGGGATTTTCCTGTTTTCACATTTTGGGCTACATCCCCCTTTTTTGTTTTTCTATTTTATTTTTTATTTTTTCCAGTAATTCCACTCATTGCCGGTAACTAAACCAGGTCTAAACTAGATCTAAACCAGGACTAAACCTGGACTAAACCCGGACTAAAACAGGACTAAAACCAGGTCTAAAACCAGGTCTAAACTAGATCTAAACCAGGTCTAAAACCAGGTCTAAACTAGATCTAAACCAGGTCTAAACCAGGACTAAACCCGGACTAAAACAGGACTAAAACAGGTCTAAAACCAGGTCTAAAACCAGGTCTAAAACCAGGACTAAAACAGGACTAAAACCAGGTCTAAAACCAGGACTAAAACAGGACTAAAACCAGGTCTAAACCAGGTCTAAACTAGATCTAAACCAGGATTAAACCAGGTCTAAAACCAGGTCTAAACTAGATCTAAACCAGGTCTAAACCTGGACTAAACCTGGACTAAACCCGGACTAAAACAGGACTAAAACAGGTCTAAAACCAGGACTAAAACAGGTCTAAAACCAGGACTAAAACAGGACTAAAACCAGGTCTAAACTAGATCTAAACCAGGTCTAAACCAGGATTAAACCAGGTCTAAAACCAGGTCTAAACTAGATCTAAACCAGGACTATAACAGGACTATAACAGGACTAAACCAGGATTTAACAGGACTAAATCATGATGTGTGAACATGTCTCTTCTTCTATCAATAATATTTTTAATTTGGTTCAGTAAAGTCTGGCCTTTTTATTTTCTTTTATCAGATAAAACATCTTATGTTCCGATTTCCTCGTCTTTGCTTTCTCTACAGCAAATCAAGTAATCCAAAGTATTCAGATTACATTACTCACTTTAAGTCATTTAATGGATTACGTTACAAACTACATTTTGGTGTAAGTAATCTGTAATCTGTAGGGGATTACATTTTAAAAATCACCTTCCCAACACTGCTGATCAGGACAAAATAGAGAAAGTAAAAATAAAACTACAAACAAGATGGATGACAGAACAATTCGAAATCTCGCGAGACTTCACGGGATTCACGCTCTTACGTTGCACAACAACTCTTTGGTAACAAACCAACGTGGGTCCTGGTGTTTGCGCTGAGATTTTGAATCGTTTTCTTCGTGGTAAGTTTTCAGAACCGTGCGCTTTATTCATGCAAAATTAACATCAAAGTGAAGTAAATATTTAACGTACTTCGTGTTATTCGATCTGATTCCTGTATGAATGATCAGGCTGCGCTCGGGCAGGTGGGTGGATCACAGACTTGTAGGTTTTATAATTATTTAGTTTGGCCACAGTTATGACAGAGTTCTTCAGAAACAGCGGGTTTGCTTTGGCCGGACTGTCAGGGTCAGGGAATATATCATTCTCCTGAATCTGCAGCTTTTGTAATGTTCCAGCTCAGTTTACACAAATCATCACCACAGATTATTTTTTTCAAATTGATTTCTGATTTCATTATACCTCATCATGAACAAATCTGGAGTTGTGTTTCGTTTCATTCACACGCACCCTGCATGTTTATGTTAGGAGTTCTTTCCTCAAATGGAAAACACTTCATTCCACATTGTGATGTTGTGAAAATACAGGAAGTGCTTCACACACTTTGAATAGGATCGTCTGGATCATTTCAGTCTTTACTGAACTGAAGGTAAATGGAGCTGTTCACTTGAAAACTACCACTTCTTGACATCACGAGGTGGAACAGAGCATCCATCCATCCATTTTCTTCCTCTTACCTGGGGTCGGGTCGCGGGGGCAGCAGTTTTAAGCAGGGACTCCCAGACTTCCTCCACCCCAGACACTTCCTCCAGCTCCTCTGGGGAGACCCTGAGGTGTTCCCAGTCCAGTCCAGAGACACAGTCCCTCCAGTGTGTCCTGGGTCTTCCCCGGGCCTCCTCCTGGTGGGACATGCTCGGAGATAGATGCGAGAGCTTTGCCTTTCCTCAGAACAGAGCATTTTGAGCAGGAAAAAATAAAAGAAAAGTAAATGTTTTTGCATTGCTTTGTGAAGCACTTTGGAAACTGTTTTGTTTATAAAATGTGCTATACAAATAAAATTGGATTGGATTTATGTATTTATTTATTTGTTTATTTATTTATTATAGTTTTTATCAATTTTATTTTTAGTACTGCTTTTATGTATTGATTTTATTATTTTTGTTCATTTATTTTATTATTATTTTATTTATTCTATTACTTTCCTTATGATTGAAACATAATTCTGCAGATTAAATTTTTTTTTATGGTTTTTTTTTTTTTTTTTTTTTTTTTTTTTTTTTTTTTTTTTTTAATGGGATGTTTTTTATTGCTGTGTGAAGCACTTTGGAAACTGTTGTGTTTATAAAATGTGCTATACAAGCAAAGTTGGATTGGACCCACCTGAGGATCGTGACTCAGTCTTTGGGAAACAGTGATTTAAACAGACGAAAAATAAAGAGTTAGAGGAAACAAAACACAACTCCAGGTCTGTTTTTGAGGACGCAGCCACATTGTAAAACTCACAAGAGTCAGTTTTGTGTAAGATAAAACCTTTAAATGTAGTCCTGGTTTTAGTCCTGGTTTAGACCTAGTTTAGACCTAGATTTAGTGCTGGTATAGACCTGGTTTTCATCCAACTTTTAGTCCAGATTTTAGAACCTGGTTTAGATCTAGATTTAGTACTGGTTTAGTCCTGATTTTAGACCTGGTTTAGACCTAGTTTAGACCTTGATTTAGTGCTGGTTTAGATCTGGTTTTAGTCCAAATTTTAGTCCTGTTTAGTTCTGGTTTAGTCCTGGTTTTAGTCCTGCTTTTAGACCTAGTTTAGACCTAGATTTTATGCTGGTTTTAGATCTGTTTTTTGTCAAAATTTTAGTCCTGTTTAGTTCTGGTTTTAGTCCTGGTTTAGACCTAGATTTAGTGCTGGTTTAGTCCTGGTTTAGTCCTAATTTTAAACCTGATTTTAGTCCTGGTTTAGATGTAGTTTAGACCTAGATTTAGTGCTGGTTTAGTCCTGATTTTAGACCTGGTTTAGACCTGATTTTAGTCCTAATTTTAGACCTGGTTTTAGTCCTGATTTAGTCCTGATTTTAGACCTGGTTTAGACCTGGTTATAGTCCTGGTTTAGTCCTGGTTTAGACCTAGATTTAGTGCTGGTTTAGACCTGGTTTAGACCTGGTTTAGACCTGGTTTTAGTCCTGGTTTAGACCTAGTTTAGACCTAGATTTAGTCCTTGTTTAGTCCTGATTTTAGACCTGGTTTAGTCCTAAATTTTAGACCTGATTTTAGTCCTGGTTAGGACCTGGTTTAATCCTGGTTTAGACCTAGTTTAGACCTAGATTTAGTGCTGGTTTAGTCCTGATTTTAGTCCTGGTTTTAGTTCAGACTAATAATAAAGAGTTAGAGGGTTAAACAAAACACAACTCCAGGTCTGTTTGTGAGGACGCAGCCACATTGTAAAACTCACAAGAGTCATTTTCGTGTAAGATAAAACCTTTTAAATGTAGAACTAGTCCGACTCAAACACCGTCTTTACAGTTTTTTTTTCAGGCGTTCGGACGCAGACGACATGCCGGAGGGACCCGAGCTGCACCTGGCCAGTCTTTACGTGAACCGAGTGTGCGAGGGCGTCGTGTTCACCGGAGCCGTGCGCAAATCCGACGTCAGCAAGAGCCCCGACGTCCCCTTCAGCTGCGAGGCGTACACCATCACCGCCGCGTCCAGAGGGAAGGAGGTGAAGCTGACCCTCCGACCCAAACCCGGAGACGACGGGAAAAGGAGAAACGGGACGGAGCCCATGGACGTCGTGTTTCGCTTCGGGATGTCCGGGCTGTTCAAGATGACCGCGGAGGAGGAGCTGCCCAAACACGCGCATTTGAGGTTTTACACGAAAGAGAAGCCGCGCCGGGTGCTGAGTTTCGTGGACACGCGGCGCTTCGGGACCTGGCAACCCAACGGGACCTGGCAACCCGACCGAGGCCCCTGTGTGATGTTTGAGTATAAAAGATTTAGGTCAGAAATCCACACCACACACTGATAAACAGACTGGGTTAGACCTGGTTTAGACCTGGTTTTAGTCCTAATTTTAGTCCTGGTTTAAGTCCTGGTTTAGACCTAGATTTAGTGCTGTTTAGACCAGGGTTTAGTCCTGACTTTAGTCTTGGTTTAGTCCTGGTTTTAGTCCTGGTTTAGTCATGGTTTAGTCCTGGTTTAGTCCTGGTTTTAGTCCTGGTTTAGACTGGTTTAGTTCTGGTTTTAGTTTTGTTTTAGATTTTCCTGATTTTAGTTTTAGTCCTGGTTTAGTCCTGGTTTTAGTCCTTTTAGTCCTGGTTTAGACCTAGATTTAGTGCTGTTTAGACCAGGTTTTAGTCCTGACTTTAGTCTTGGTTTAGTCCTGGTTTAGTCCTGGTTTTAGTCCTGGTTTAGACATGATTTAGTCCTGGTTTAGACCTGGTTTAGACCTAGTTTTAGTCCTGGTTTTAGTCCTGGTTTTAGTCCTGGTTTAGACCTGGTTTAGTCCTGGTTTTAGACCTGGTTTTCCTGGTTTAGTCCTGGTTTTAATCCTGGTTTAGTCTTGGTTTTAGACCTGGTTTAGTTCTGGTTTTAGTCCTGGTTTAGTCCTGGTTTAGTCCTGGTTTAGACCTGGTTTTAGTCCTGATTTTAGTCTTTTAGTCCTGGTTTAGTCCTGGTTTTATCCTGGTTTAGTCCTGGTTTAGACCTAGTTTAGTTTTAGTTTAGACCTGGTTTTAGTCCTGGTTTAGTCCTGGTTTAGTCCTGGTTTAATCCTGGTTTAGACCTAGTTTAGACCTAGATTTAGTACTGGTTTAGACCTGGTTTTAGTCCTGGTTTAGTCCTGGTTTAGTCCTAGTTTAGTCCTGGTTTAGGGCTTAATATTTGAATATTTAAATGATTCTGTCTCTAATCTGAACAAAAGTCAAGCAGTTATTTTAATGATCATGATTATTTGTATATTTTTGTTATTTTTGTGGTGTCTGGTTTTGTTTAGTTTTTGTTCCTTTGTCAGTGTGAATGTGGAACAGTTTAGGGTGGTTCAGAAAATCTAAGTTCTAGACAGTTTAGTTTGAGTTTACCTATGGAAAAAAAAAAAAACGTGTGCAAAATTTTAGTTTAACTGGTAAATGTTTAGGAGCAGCTCAAGCTCGACCTTATTTTTTCTACTGGTTACACAAGATTTTACTTTATTTTATTTTTCAGGTAAAGCTTTTTAATGTGAAACTGTTCTGCGTTCCCTTTAGAAAGAGCACCAGTCGTTCTTAAGTCGTCTGCGAGGCGTTTTTATCTGTTCTCAAACTCAGAGGCGCAGATACTGGAACAAATTGTCCTCACGTGGTCAGGTGCTCCGTGTTTTTCTCCGTGTTTGTGGTCATTTTTTATGGTCACGTTTTTATGCAGTGCCGGTCACATTTTTTGGTCACATTTTTTGGTCACATTTTTTGGTCACATTTCTATTCAGCGCCGGCGTCGTTTGGGGAGAAGTCATGAGATTGTGGTAGAATAAAAAAACCCCAAAAAGAATTCAATTCAATTCAATCTTTATTAAGAACACATGATATCTGGTTCATAGTATAAAAAGAAAAAAAAAAAAAAACAATAGTAAGAATAAAAAGTTAAATACAGTGCATGTTATAATGTTTACAGACAAGAGCCAGTGTCTCCACAGCTCAGAGGTGAATCTGACAGAGCTCCTCACAGGAACACACTAGAGCTTCAATGATTTGATGACTCAGATTCACGGCTCTACACATAAATGAATAAATACAACACCTGATTATGACAGCACAGGGTCTCACATCACAATTTACAAACAATTCACTGGCGCTACAGAACCTCGGCACTTTCAGTAATATTCTCAAAGAGTCGTTATACGCCACTGTCAAACTCTGCAAACTCTTTTTCTTATAGTTACGCCAAAGATGCGCAGTATACAAAGGTGAGCAAAAACATTTAAAAAGTGCAATTTTGACATGACTGGAGCACATAGAGAACTTACGGACAAGCATATTGGCCTGGCCATAAAGCTCACACTGCTGCCTGTACATGTCTCTATCATCTGAGACTCACTGGTGACACATAATGTCCAAGATATTTTGACCTCATCTGTGAGTTGGAGGGCACTCCCGCACACAGAGAAAACAGGAAAGGACAACTTTTTGTCCTCTTTTGTTTTAACAATCATTACGTGACTTTTCCAAGCATTGTACTTAATGTCATATTCAAAGCCAAACTGAGAACAGATATTTAAAAGCTGCTGCAGACCTGCACTGTAAGGACACAGCAGCACTAGGTCATCTGCATACATTAAATGATTATACAGATAATCACCAGCAAAACATCCAATTTTACATTCATTCAGCTGCACAGACAGGTCATCAACATAGATATTAAACAGAAGGGGAGACAGGATTCCACCCTGGCGAACTCCATTACTGACCCTAAAAGAGTCAGAAGTAGAATCACCCCATTTCACCTGCATGGACTGACAGGTGCACCAGAAGATAAGTATTCTAATGAGGTACCCTGGAACACCTCGGTTTGTTAATTTGCTGAATAGTTTCCCATGATTAATCCGATCAAATGCTTTAGAAGCATCTAAAAAACACATGAATATAGTGGACCCCTGGGAATTATATTTATCCAACATCTCCTTCAGTGCAAAGATACATGTGTCAGTGCCATGACCAATGATGGGAATGAAAAGATTCTTTCACTTTTCTCTGAGTGGACGTCACTGAAGAAAAACAGCCGTAAAAACATAAAGCAGTTATACAAATCAAAGTTTATTTTCTATTATTAAAATGTTCGATAACACATTATAATAACTACACCTTATTTAGCCTTAATAAAGCATGAACAAAGACTTAATTAATAATGAGTCACGCTTAGTAACTACTTAATTACTACCTTAATTAGCACTTGCACTTAATTTGCTTGTGCTGTAAATAGTTACTCATAATTATTTCATACTTAATTACTCATGAACTAAACATTTGAGCATTTATTAATCATTAATAAGCCATGAGAGAATGATTTACTAATAATGCAAAGCAATGATCATTCAGGCAGCTGTTATCTGTTAGTTAAGTCTTTTTGAGAGCTTTTCTAAAGTGAAGACAAATTATGCTTTATTAAGCATTTACTAAGCGTGAATCATTATTAAAGGTTGTATAGAGGATATTTCAAGGGAAGAGAAATACAGCGACAGTCCTTTTACATGTATGACACCACCTTCCTCCTCCACATCTCCCTCAGTAGAAACATCTCCTCCCGCCTCTTTACTCTAGAAATCAGGCTTGTTTACATCCAGTGCATGTTCAGAATTACTGCTGAAGTTTCCTGTCTAGAAATATTTTAGCAACCGTCTTCAGTTTTTAGACCCTTCGTCTGCTTCATTCGCGCCGTCGCTGGAAGAAATCTCCAAGAATCACCTCAGTTTGTCTTCGCTCCTTTTCTCCTTCTCTTCTTCTTTCAGCGACCTCAAAAACTGACTTTCTTTTGCGGCGAACTGATCGTGGATTCTCGTCCGCCGTCGCAACAAACTTTGTGCAAAATGCGAAGAAGCTACAGTTTGAAAAAGCCCCTAAGAATCGCTGCATAAACCACGTAATCCCCGCGCGTAGGGAGTTTGATTGACAACCTAAGGGCCAATAGAAAATGAGGCAGCCTCGTTTTCTATTGGCTGATGTTTATCCGGCCTCACTACGTCCACAGCTGATAGATTTTCATTCTTTTTTTTAAAAATCATCATAATTACAAGGCTGCTGCATCTCTGTAATGGTATTTTAAACTTTCACTGACAATTTTGAACTAAAAAAAAAAAAATCCTCCATACAACCTTTAATTAAATCTTTGTTCATTATTAATTAAGTCTTTGTTCATGCTTTATTAAGGCTAAGTAAGGTGTAGTTATTATAACGTGTTACCAAATTTTCATTTAAATACACAGTATTTACCTTTCCAGTGGAGCCACGGGGTCTTAAAAGTTTTAAAAAGATCTTAAATTTCATGTTCCTAAATCAAGGCCTTTAAAAAGTCTTAAATTATGTTGTCCAAGTCTTAAAGGGTTTAAATTTCGTTAGCCTATTTGTTGTAAACTCAACCGGGCTGCAGTGTGATGTTAAATGGAGGGAGGGGAAAAAAACAACCACGTGGAATCATGTAACGTGATTGAACGTCTCATTTGGAGTACACACAAACAATACTTTGGTTTCTGGCGCCGGCGGTGATGAGTAAACAATCAGTTGAGTGGAAGATGCTGGATGGATCATGAGGAAGTGACGGTTTAATCCACAGTGGCTCTTAGATTCTCAATATAGTTCTGTAGTTGTTTGGATCTGGTGTTTTTGGGTGCGGTGTAGGTCTTGATTTTCTTTTAAGTGCTCTTTAAAAGGTCTTTCAAAAGTCTTAAATCTGGTGTAATCAAACTTGGGGATACTCTGTTTTCATTAGAATTTATCATCGTTTACTGCAGTTTGTACAAAAACACAGTGAATGACAAATGACTCAAAAACAAAACTTTAGAGCTTGAGCTGCCTCTAAATATGAACTAATCAGGCTGAGATTTTACATGGAATATTTTTTCATGGGTTAGACTCAAATAAAACATTGGCAGGAAAGAAATTTGAAACTTAAAAAAAAAAATACCATCATTTTGTGGCCCACCCTCCTGGTGCTTGTGCATTAGGGTTATAACTTTTTAAACTTTTTTTTTCCAAAATCAAAGTCCTGCATCATGATTGGATGAACTTTTTGGTATAATTGAAGAAACCAAACTTCATTTTCAACACGCTTTTAAAAAAAGTCCCCCCGAAACAAAAAATAATAATTAAATACACATTACAGCCAATGATATGAAATGTGAAATGGTGTTAAGTTCTCACAAGGACCATGACAAGTCAATTTAACTGAAAATGGATCAATAATAAGTTATACTGTCATCATAATACTGGAGTTTCAGTTTCTATTCTTGTTTCACTTTATAAACCATTTGATTCATCGTCGCTAACAACACTGACAATCATCATTTTTGGATTTTTAGTTTCCTATTTTATATGATCTTTACCCTGATCATGTGTTTTGTTCCTGTGTTATTAAAGAGAAAATTGCCTTTGGTTATTTTATGATTGAACAGATATGAACCTTATAACAGTTTTATTCTGGTTGTTGCTTTACCAAAACTTCATTTTGAGTCTGGGGAGACTTTTTTTCCAAAAATATGACCAACTGAAGGTCAATTCCTTTCATTACTGGCAAAAGTTCATCAAAATATGATACAGGGTGTAGAGGTTGTAAAAAAGTTATAACACTATTGTACATCCTCTGTCTGTTTCCTGTATGAAAATTAAAAAAAAGAATCAGGCTACATCTGTGCCAGGCTATGAATGCATCAGCCGGTTTCTATGAAGTGAAAGTCTGACCTTGCAGTGTTAGAATTAATTTGCTCGACGGTAGGCGGGTACTTTTTTTATTTAACCAATCACTGCTGTATCACTGGTTTATTAAGCTTTTCCCAAATCCCGTAGGAAGAAGAACAATAACGTCTTTCCTCTTGATGAAATTCACCAAACATTCTCTTTGTTCGGCTTTAAATCCTCGATCTCAGGAATCGTTGACAACACAGAATGTCTGTCTCTTCTCTGATTGGCTGGTGCCCAAACTCACACTTCCAGGGTTTTTGCGAACCGTCTAGAGCACAGGTGTCAAACATGCGGCCCGGGGGCCAGATCCGGCCCTCCAAGACCTTTAATCTGGCCCTCGGCTGATTTTCTACTAAAATATTTTGATTCTATTTTTTATTAAAAGCTTGTTAATTTTCTGTGGTGTTTATCACAGCAGCGTCTCCAGCGTCTCTGTACGTGGCCCCTCCCACCAGAGCAGCACAAATGAAGACTTGTCTCTTTCCAAACGCTCTTAAAGGACGATCGTTTTGACTGTTGACCGTGACACCCTCATCAGAAAAATGTCCAACATGAGAAAAGTGGAGCCGAGTGCAGGATTTTACAAGAAACATGGATTTATTCCTGTTTACAAACAAGTTCATGTTAAAACTTTGTGTTAAAATTGCCTTTTTCTTAAAGTTTCAGGTTGTTCATAATATTATAATATTTTGTAAAAGAAAGAGTTCATCAATTAAAAAAGATTTCTGTAATAGATTTGTGTTTCTCTGCACAAATATTTGAACTTATTGTTATTTTTGGGGTTTATATGTCATGAGTTTTCTGATCCGGCCCCTTTGGGATCAAAGTCGGTTGGATACGGCCCCCGGAACAAAATGAGTTTGACACTCCTGGTCTAGTGTTTTCTGATTCCCGATCTAGTCGCTGGAGAGAAATGAAACTGAGCGGAGGAACTAGGTGACGTCAGACTGACTAGGCACAGATGTAGACCCCAGGAAAAAAAGTTACTGTCTTTATTCAGTAGCTCATGGGGATCTAAATAAAAAACAAAAAACAAAAAAAAAAACATGACATCACAAATTGAGAAAATAACTCACAAAACACAACTCCAGGTCTGTCTGTGATGAGGAAACAACATTAGAACTTAGATTACTACATTAGATTCTTTTAAGAAGAAGCTTAAAGGACAACTGTCTCCATGGAGATCGCGTTGCCTTGCATGTTCCACAGCACGGCATTAAATCTACACTATGAGCAGGTGACACTGGCCCAGTTATTGGTCAAATCTGTGGAGGGGCGAGATCCGCTTGCAGAAAAATAAATTTGTTTTTCAAGCTATTTCTTAGTAAATGAGTAAATACAAGATGGAGAAGTTAATGCCAAACTGTGGAACATCTAACTAACTTTAAACTCACAGCTCCCGTTTTTTTTTTTTTTTTTTTCCAGGGAGAATGTTCTGTCTCGTCTGTCCGACCACGCCTTCGACCGACCCATCTGTGAAGTTCTGCTCAATCAGAAATACTTCAACGGCATCGGGAACTACCTGCGAGCGGAGATCCTGCACAGGTGAGGGACTCCGGAGCTCTCGGGGTTTTGTCAGGGGCAAGAAATCAACCCCGAGTTTGCAGAGAACATTTTGTACGTGGAGCGACAACAAAGCAAAATCCCGTTTGTTAATGGAGAGGAGCAGAAGACAAACAGACTGAGCTGCACTTTCTTGTTCTTGTGGTTTTACAGCAACATCACGTCTTGGTCTCTTTGCAGTGGAAGGTGTTTCTTGGTGAACAGTTGGTGCCTTTCGCTTTGGTGTTGACTTTTTAAATTCGTAATCAAGGTTGAGTGAGGGATCGGGATTTTGTTTTGTTGTCGCTCCACATACAAAATGTTCTCTGTAAACTCGGGATGATTTAGTCAGACAAATGTTTCCTTTTTGGTTCTTCCTGTGGATCAATCCTGCCCATCACCTTCACCTTTCACTATTTTTCAATTCCGTTGGGAAGAGAAACAGTTTGAACAGAGGTTTGAGTCACACACATCTGATTCACTTTTGCATTTATGGAGTTCGCCAACAAATTTCTCAAGTCGTTTTCCGCTGTTAGGATCCAACAACCACACACAATTATGACATCCGAATCCCAAAACTAAAATATGACAATATCAGAACCAGAAACAAAAGTGATATGGTTCAAAAGACTTGAAAAGATCGACTTTGACAATAGACACATCCCACTGGGAAAACAAACATGGAGGTTTGATGATCACTTTTTCAGAAAATCCTTCCCAGTATGAATTGTGCGATGACCGGAAGTCCGAGATTCTTATAAATAAAAAAATATTATTGATAGAGAAATTATTGTTATATGAGGTCACTGCTGCTTTACATTATGTCCACCTGCTGGTAAGTGTCATATTGTTTAGACCTGGTTTAGTAAGAAAAAAGAACCTTGAAAACCTGGAGTGTCCAGACTTAAACCCCATCGAGCTGAAGACTGAAGAGTGAAGCAACCTACAAGTGCCACACATTTATGGAAACTTCTGCGACAGACTTGGGAAGAACTTTCTGAACAATATTTGATTTGTGTTGTAAAAAGAACGAGCCACGAGTGTGTTCAGCTGTTCTATCTGACAAAAGTCGACACACACATCACTGAGTGTGTTTACATGCACATCAGTATCCCAGTTATTAGCCATGTCCCGGTTATGTCAGTATTTGTGATACTGCGTTTACATGCCTGAGAAACCGTGAGACCGTCTTGGTCTCTTTGCAGTGGAAGGTGTTTCTTGGTGAACAGTTGGTGCCTTTCACTTTGGTGTTGACTGTTTACATTTGTAATCAAGGTTGAGTGAGGGATCGGGATTTTGTTTTGTCGTTACTCCACTTACAAAATGTTCTCTGCAAACTCAGGATGATTTAGTCAGTCAAATGTTTCCTTTTTGGTTCTTCCTGTGGATCAATCCTGCCCATCACCTTCACCTTTCACTATTTTTCAATTCCGTTGGGAAGAGAAACAGTTTGAACCGAGGTTTGGAGTCACACACATCTGATTCACTTTTGTATTTATGGAGTTCACAAACAAATTTCTCAAGTCGTTTTCCGCTGTTCGGATCCAAAAACCACACAATTACGATGTCTGAATCCCAAAACTAAAATATGACCAGAACCAGAAACAAAAGTGAAATGGTTCAAAAGACTTGAAAAGATCGACTTTGACAATAGACACGTCCCACTGGGAAAACAATGGAGTTGGCAAACTTCCGAAGCCCATTTCTTGAGCTGTTTTCCGCTGTTAGGATCCAACAATCACAAAATTACGATGACTGAATTCCAAAACTAAAATATGACCAAATATCCCCTACAGATTACAGATTACATATCCCAGAATGTAGTTTGTAATGGAATCCATTAAATTACTTAAAGTGAGTAATGTAATCTGAATACTTTGGATTACTTGATTTGCTGTAGAGAAGCAAAGACGAGGAAATCGTAACATAAGATGTTTTGTCTGATAAAGAAAATAAAAGCCCAGACTTTACTGAACCAAATTAAAAATATTATTGATAGAAAAAGAGACACGTCCACACAGCAGGATTTAGTCCTGGTTTAGTCCTGGTTTAGACTTGGTTTAGATCTAGTTTAGACCTGGTTTTAATCCTGTTTTAGACCTAGTTTCAGTCCTGTTTTAGACCTGTTTTAGTCCTGGTTTAGACCTGGCTTAGATTTAGTTTAGACCTGGTTTTAATACTGTTTTAGACCTGGTTTTAATACTGTTTTAGACCTGGTTTTAGTCCTGTTTTAGACCTGGTTTTAGTCCTGTTTTAGACCTGGTTTAGATTTAGTTTAGACCTGGTTTTAATCCTGTTTTAGACCTGGTTTTAATCCTGTTTTAGACCTGGTTTTAGTCCTGTTTTAGACCTGGTTTAGATTTAGTTTTAGACCTGGTTTTAATCCTGTTTTAGACCTGGTTTTAGTCCTGTTTTAGACCTGGTTTTAGTCCTGTTTTAGACCTGGTTTAGATTTAGTTTAGACCTGGTTTTAGATCTAGTTTTAGACCTGGTTTTAGTCCTGTTTTAGACCTGGTTTTAGTCCTGTTTTAGACCTGGTTTAGATTTAGTTTTAGACCTGGTTTTAGATTTAGTTTAGACCTGGTTTTAATCCTGTTTTAGACCTGGTTTTAATCCTGTTTTAGACTTGGTTTTAATCCTGTTTTAGACCTGGTTTTAGTCCTGTTTTAGACCTGGTTTTAGTCCTGTTTTAGACCTGTTTTAGTCCTGTTTTAGATTTAGTTTAGACCTGGTTTTAGTAACCTGGATTACTTAACTCCAGTACATGTAATCTGTTACTCTCCAACACTGTATATGACAATATCAGAACCAGAAACAAAAGTGATATGGTTCAAAAGACTTGAAAAGATCGACTTTGACAATAGACACATCCCACTGGGAAAACAAACATGGAGGTTTGATGTTCACTTTTTCGGAAAATCCTTCCCAGTGTGAATTGTGCGTGATGACCAGATGTCTGAAATTTGTGATGCATGTATAGGCGAGTTTCATTGTTGACAAAAGCGTGCGTTGCATGCAGGGAATTATTTTGGTAAACACTAATTCAACACGACGGACGGAGCGAGAAAGCACGTAAAGGGTATTGATCCCGGTTATTTATCCACTCTAACGGCAGAGGACCCAAGACCATTTGACCAGAAATTGGTCATAAACATCAACGGGCAACAAATCACCCTTTTCAACCACTACAGAAGGTGGAACAAACCAAATTTCTGGTCAGAATCACCAACTACCTGGACAAATATTCACTTGGGCGACATCCACAATGACTTGGTGGAAACTCCTGGGCCATTCACAGCAGAAAAGATGAAAACCTCCAAGAGTCTCGATGTGTTGTTGAACTTGTTGGAGTCCACGGTTTGTTAGGATCTTCTACGTTTGCTCTGCGGATGTTTGAAAGTCATTTAATTCACCGTTGGCGGTTCTTTTCACTCAGAATACGAAAAAGACATTTTCCTTCTTCCGTGTTTCTATTTGTGCATCCGATAATGCAGCAGGAATTTACCATTATCGGTGATAAATACGCGAGGTTACACACTGTGTTTGACGCTACCGTGTTTCTTGCCTCCGACCAAAATATTTCCCAGCAGCAACGCGGGCTTTTAATAACAATGACGTCAGCTGAAACTCGCCTCAACTCGAGCTCAACTCGGCTTTGTTCCTCTTCCACTGCTATCGTTTCTATCCAGGCGATTACAGGCCCTTTAAACCCTGCTGTCCTGTTGAGCCGTTGAGGAAAGTTTATTATTGTTATTATATATATATATTATTTTTATTTATTTATGAGACAGGGACAGTGCACAGTCTGGTACAAAGATGTTTTGTGCCAATTCGCAGCACGAGAGCTAAATTCCACCTGTAGACCCTGGTGCTTGTTTTTTTTTTTTTTTTTTTTTTTTCCTGGAACAGTTTATCGGCTGCGTGACTCTGAGCAAAGCAGGATTCAAGGACTATTGAGTCGAGACTTTTAAATGTGCCTTTGTTCAGTCTGAAGAGGTTTGTTTTTAGTTTGGAGGCCTTGGGGGCGGCTGAAACTGAAACTTTGGCGAATGAAAAGAGCATTGTTTTCTTCTCAAAGGGACAATATTCCACTGTTCTCTGATCTAAAGTGTGTTATAATGTTGTTTCCTCATCACAAACACACCTGGAGCTGCAAGATGAAGGAAAAAAGGGGTCACTGGGTCATTAAAAAAAAAGTCCAAAATAGCAGTACAGGTGCTTTACGAGGGTTAAACTTATAATCTTAACAGACAGGGACATTGCTCTTACTGAAAAATGTAAAAGTGGCAAAGTGGGTACCTTGCTCACTTCTAAATTTAAAGGTCCAATACTAGGGATGTAACAATAACCGAAATATCGTGATATCGTATCGTCAAAGTTCTCACAATAATATCGTGGACTAGAGCCCGACCGATATATCGGGTGGCCGATATTATTGGCTGATAAGGGCCGATATTTCACGTGGGCATGTTATACCTCGTTATAAAGCTTAGACTCTCTACATTATGTTCATTTAATCCAGTTTACAGACAGATAAATGTCCTGATATGTGGCTCCACATCAGTATTTATCAGTGGAGTCATTTGTGTGTGTGTCTGTACTGTCCCTGAACACACCACAGAGTCACATCACGTCACGTCACTCACGTGTGTTTGTTTACACCCGCAGCCGAGCGCAACACTGAGATTATTTTCTTTTTACGGACAATCGGTTTGAATCTGGATTAAAAGGACATTTATTAGTGCAGACCGAAAGAGCCAGCTGCTTTTAGTGAGCCGAGCCAAAAGAGCCGGTTCTCTAAGAACTGGAATACCCATCACTAGTGTGTAGAATGTGATGCAAAAATGTCATTAGTCCGAACTACTGTCTGTAAATATGATGTAAAGAAGCAGAAAAACAGTAAATGTTGCTTAAATAAATCCAATTTAATATCCACTAGAGCCAAACCTAAGTTTTTTTTAGACAATTCAAGATTTACAGTGAATTTTTACATCACTAAATATATCAGCGATTATATTGGCTATCGGCAGCTCCAACTCCCAGTTTATCGGTTTCATATCGGCCACAACAAAATCCATATTGGTCGGGCTCTATTGTGGACCATCACAATATATCGAATTACAATTCTCTTTGCTTAAATGAAGAGTTATGATGCAGCAACAGCTTAAAAAACACATGGAACTACATAGACCATGATCCTTTGCTCCATTTTAGTGCAGACGACAAGAAGAAATAACAGTTCTGACACTTTTAAGTCTTTTGGATTAAGTCTTGTCAAGGCATTTTAAGAGGAAAAAGTCACATATTTACAGTTTTAGCTGTTTAACCTCCACAAAATATCACAATAAATATCGTACTGTGATGTTTATCGTGAAAATATCGTACTGAGAGATTTGGATTTTGTTACATCTCTATCTCCTCTCCTCCATATCGTGAGCTTTCCCATGATATCGTGAGAAATATCGTACCGTGAGGTTCATACCGTGATGATATCGTATCGTGCTCCTTGCATTCGCACCTCTGCAAGAACTTTGGTGTGCGTTTTCTGTTTCTTTTGAAGTGTTTTTAAGCTCCACACACTTTGACCCCCCCAGAGGAGCTGGAGGAAGTGTCTGGGGTGAAGGAAGTCTGGGAGTCCCCGCTTAGACTGATGCCCCCGCGACCCGACCCCTGATAAGAGGAAGAAAATGGATGGATGGACACTTTGTTTTTTCAATTATCCATTGATTCAAGTCAAACAAACTACAGCTTCATGACATCACAAGGTGGAGCAGAGCGTTTTGAGCTTTGGAGATGAAGACAGACGAATAATAAAGATTTACTCAAACATGTGAAAGAAACAAAACACAAGTCCAGGTCTGTTTTTGAGGCGGTAACAACATTCTAACATGGATTAAACCTTAGAAGAGTCATTTTTGTGTAAATATAGGAGACCACAGGGGGGCAACAGTCACAGTCGCCGTGTCCTTAGGCAAGACACAAGACTGTCCAGTATGAAAGTGGAGTGTGTCTGTCTGTGTGTGTGTGTGTGTGTCTGTGTGTCTGTGTGTGTGTGTGTGTGTGTTGTGTGTGTGTGTGCGTGTGTGTGTGTGTGTGTGTGTGTGTGTGTGTGTGTGTGTGTGTGTGTGTGTGTGTGTGTGTGTGTGTGTGTGTGGTGTGTGTGTGTGTGAGTGTGTGTGTGTGTGTGTGTGTGTGTGTGAGTGTGTGTGTGTGTGTGTGTGAGTGTGTGTGTGTGTGTGTGTGTGTGTGTGTGTGTGTGTGTGTGTGTGTGTGTGTGTGTGTGTGTGTGTAGGTGTGTTGTGTGTGTGTGTGTGTGTGTAGGTGTGTGTGGTGAGTGGTGGTGGTCGGAGGGGCCTTCAGTCAGTCTGTCCCAGACAGTGTCGGGAGTAACAGATTACATGTACCAGAGTTATGTAATCAGAGTACAAATGATGAGTAACTGTATTCAGTTACAGTTACTGTTTCAGTGAGTGGTAATTGGATTACAGTTACTTTGTTGAAATAAATGGATTACACAAAGGTATTTTACTGTTTTCACATTTTGGGCTGTATCCTCTTTTTCTTTTTCTTTTTTTTTTTTTTTTCAGTAATTCCACTAATTGCCGGAAACTAAACCAGGACTCAGATTTAAATTAAACCAGGTCTAAACCCAAACTAAACAGGAAACTAAACCAGGACTAAACCAGGACTAAAAACCAGGACTAAACCAGGTCTAAACCAGGTCTAAACCAGGTCTAAAACCAGGACTAAACAGGACTAAAAGGACTAAAACAGGATTAAAGCAGTCTAAACCAGGTCTAACCAGGTCTAAACCAGGACTACCAGGACTAAACAGGACTAAACAGGACTAAACCAGGACTAACCAGGACTAAACCAGGTCTAAACCAGGTCTAAACCAGGACTAAAATGGGACTAAACCAGGATTTAACAGGACTAAATCCTGCTGTGTGGACGTGTCTCTTCTTCTTCTATCAATAATATTTTTAATTTGGTTCAGTAAAGTCTGGACTTTTTATTTTCTTTTATCAGACAAAACATCTTATGTTACGATTTCCTCGTCTTTGTTTCTCTACAGTAAATCAAGTAATCCAAAGTATTCAGATTACATTACTCACTTTAAGTAATTTAATGGATTCTGTTACAAACTACATTTTGGGGTATGTAATCTGTAATCTGTAGGGGATTACATTTTAAAAGTCACTTTCACAACACTGGTCCCAGGGCAGCTGTGGCTACAACAGTAGTTTACACCACCGCGTCTGGAGTGAATGAATAATGCTCTGTAATGCGACTTTGGGACAAATATCTGTGGAAAGTGCTATATAAATAAAAACTTACTAAGTTTTGGACTTTTTAAAATGTTTTCCAGGCTGAACATTCCTCCGTTTGAGTGCGCCCGGACCGTTCTCACAGGACTGGACCCGGACGACGTGTGTGAAACCCAAGAGACGGTGAGATTTAACACCATTTTGATCTGATTATTGTATTGTTTTCTGCTGGGACTAGGCGTGTGCAAAAATATCTAAATATCATATTGTTTAATGTGATGATACAGTATTGATATCGTAGTGTATCGATATATCTCCAAGAGTATTTTTTGGTTGATTTTCTAGATTATTTTGTTACAGAGCTACGGTTTTGTTGCTTGCTCAAAGGGAGGAAACTCGTTTATGCAACACATTTGACATTTTCGCTGTTTAGATGAGTAAAATGGGAGTGTTCTGATAAATTTTCATAACATTTCGTAACTTGGCGCAAAAGTTGTTTTAGTGTCAGAGCCGCGATTGTACAAAAGACATAAAACTGCATCACTCTGACATTTTAAAAGGAAGAAATGTTTAACTCTGGGCAGATACATGAACTATGACCTTTAGTTTGTGTTGTAGAACTCTGTTGTCCTGTTACTGATTTGTTTGTTTTCTCTTGAAGTATTTATGAAGATGAACGAGTTTAAAGACGACGCTCTGACAAAGGAATAAAGGGTAAAGGCAGAATCAGTTCAAGCTTCAGAATCCGTGTGTCATTTGTTCATTCGTTTTTCAAAATAAAACCAAAAATAAGAAAACCAAAAAACAACTATTATCATTATTTGTCTCCAAAACCAAAATGAAAAAAACTGATCCTGTAGATAATTTTACATCAACCTGCCGAGGGACTGAAGATGGAAACGAGCCACGTTGGCTATAATCTTTACTTATTAAATTTTTTATCTTCATTAAGATGTATTTGTTTTTTTTTAGTTTTCGATTTTGTGTTTAAATGAAAAACGGAAAAAACGGTTAACGGACGTTTCTCATTTACGTGACTTAAACTGAGATGCCGGACTGAACCAGGACTGAACCAGGACTGAACCAGGACTGAACCAGGACTGAACCAGGACCGAACCAGGACCGAACCAGGACCGAACCAGGAACCGAACCAGGACCGAACCAGGACCGAACCAGGACTGAACCAGGAACCAGGACTGAACCAGGACTGAACCAGGACTGAAACCAGGACTAAACCAGGACTAAACCAGGTCTAAACCAGGACTAAACCAGGTCTAAACCAGGACTAAACCAGGTCTAAAAAATGACTAATCCAGGTCTAAACCAGGACTAAACCAGGTCTAAACCAGGTCTAAACCAGGTCTAAACCAGGACTAAACCAGGACTAAATTAGTTCTAAACCAGAACTGAACCAGGTCTAAAAAATGACTAATCCAGGACTAAACCAGGACTAAACCAGGACTAAACCAGGACTAAACCAGGACTCTACCAGGACTAAACCAGGACTCAACCAGGACTCAACCAGGACTAAACCAGGACTAAACCAGCACTGAAACAGGACTAAACCAGGTCTAAAAAAATGACTAATCCAGGACTAAACCAGGTCTAAACCAGGACTAAACCAGGACTAAACCAGGTCTAAACCAGGACTAAACCAGGACTAAACCAGGTCTAAACCAGCACTGAAACAGGACTAAACCAGGTCTAAAAAATGACTAATTCAGGTCTAATCCAGAACTGAACCAGGTCTAAACAGCAGCCCACGATATTAATACTGCATCATCACATTAAACAATACAATATGTTGATATTTCAGATATTTTTGCACATCCCTAATCTAAATCTTGGTTTATCTGATTATTCTATTTATATTATTTTTTTACCGGGTTTGTAAATGGGCCCACAGTTTTTCCTAATGTTTAACTTGTCGTGTTTTAAAGATGGACGACATGAAGAAGCGAGTGAAACAGGAGACTCCGGACGTGCTGCGGCTCTGTCACACCGTCCCTCTGGAGGTCGTGCGTCTCGGTCAGTTCCTCTCACCTCTCGCTGAAATGTGGCGTAAACTAACAAAAACACGTCTGTTGATTCCGTTCGTAAACCGTGACCTGGAACTTGGTCTGGTCTCCTTGAAGATTAGGGTGGTCTAAATGTTTTTATTTTTTTATTTTAACAACCATTTCCCGTTTACGTGACTTAAACTGTGATGCAGGACTGAACCAGGACTGAACCAGGACTGAACCAGGACTGAGCCTGGACTGAACCAGGACTGAGCATGGACTGTTGGGTGATCAGGACTGAGACCGGTTTAGTCCTGGTTCAGTCCGGCGTCACAGTTTAAGTCACATAAATGGGAAACGGTCGTTACCTGTTTTTTTCCATTTTTCATTTTTTCATTTTGGTTTTATTTATTCAGTTACAGGTGGTTTTACAGCTCAAAAATCCCTAGAAAAACAAACATTCTGACTGTGAGCGAGTCGCCTCTCCACAGATCTGACCTGGAACTTGGTCTGGTTGGTCTCCATGAAAATTAGGTGTGGGCCAGTTTTTTTTTTTTTAGATTGTAGATTAGAACTCTGCATTTGGTTTCATATCTGGCCAAAATATTTGGGTCCAAATTTTATGCAAATTAATTCATATTTAGAGTTTGCTCAAGACACTTGAAAATTGCCCTTTAGAGCCTAGACCAGGAGTGTCAAACTCATTTTGTTCCGGGGGCCGTATCGAACCGACTTTGATCCCAAAGTGTCCAGATCAGAAAACTCATGTCATATAAACCCCAAAAATAACAATAAGTTCAAATATTTTGTGCAGAGAAACACAAATCTATTACAGAAATCTTTTTTAATTGATGAACTCTTTCTTTTACAAAATATTATAATATTATGAACAACCTGAAACTTAAAAAATAACCCAGTTTCAACACAAAGTTTTAACATGAACTTGTTTAAAATGAACTTGTAGAAATAGGAATAAGTCCATTTTTGTTGTAAAATTCTGCACTCGGCTCCACTTTTCTCATGTTGGACATTTTTCTGATGAGGGTGTCACGGTCAACAGTCAAAACGATCGTCCTTTAAGAGCGTTTGGAAAGAGACAAGTCTTCATTTGTGCTGCTCTGGTGGGAGGGGCCACGTACAGAGACGCTGGAGACGCTGCTGTGATAAACACCACAGAAAATTAACAAGATTTTAATAAAAAATATAGAATTAAAATATTTTAGTAGAAAATCAGCCGAGGGCCAGATTAAAGGTCTTGGAGGGCCGGATCTGGCCCCCGGGCCGCATGTTTGACACCTGTGGCCTAGACTATAACATAGAACCAAATAAATAAGGCCTGTTCGAATAATTTGTCATTTTATTCTGCAAACTTCAACTGACACTTGCATAAAAATGACTTATAAAGTTCATAAAAGTGTCTCGTAAAGTCGAGCTCCTCTGTGTGTTTGTTGGCGTCACTAAAGATGCTCCTGTGTGTTTGACTCCTGCAGTAGAAACAGTTTCTGATCTTCATTCTTTGTTCTACTACAGTTAAAATCTTGCAGTGACATCACTGACACTTTCCTGAATGCAGATTCAGCCGTTCCTGAAAGTCTGCATCATCAGCCCAGTCTCCTGAGGAATTGTTAAAAATGTTTTTGGCAGATCAAGAGCTTTGAAGAAACACATGGTGCTGATGGAGACAAACTCCCTGATCTGCTTCTCTTCATAATCTGCTGGATTAAGAGTTTTGTCACGTGGCTTTGGTGGATCCACTGAACCTTCCTTTTCCATAATATTGTGATCATCAGTTTCTTCTGTTCTTCTGTCGCACTGGACTGAAGAATGCAGGACAAACATTTCTTTACTCAAGGACCAAAGATGTCGCCCAAAACTGTTCAGGTTCTTTCTTCACAACTGAATCTTCAGACTGTGAAGCTTCTTAAGGAAAACAAAAATACCAAAAAAATGCCAAATTTGTCCATTTCCAGGAAACTTCATGCAGCTTTAGCAACGTCTAAAAGATCTATTTTTCTTCCAAAAACCTAATGCAGGTTCTAATCGAGGTGATACTTGTGAAACTTTATTTTTACCCTGCTTTGATGGACCACACTAATGGGCCGTGTACGTTCACATGACTTTTTTCTCTTAACATGAGTTGTACTTGTGAGTTATTTTTGTCTAATATTTAAGTTTGCTTGATCTGAAATGAGTAAGCGTAACAAAGGTACAAAAAAAATTAAGAAATCGGGACGGGGCAAATACTTTTTCACAGCACTCTGTATACGGTAATTATGCCGTATTTGACACCAATCTTTTGTTATTTTTGCTACTTAACATTGCCATTTATATTTTTTCTCTTTGTTATTATAATATATTATGATGTGAAAGCTCCTTTGTCCAGATCCTTGTAGATCAATAATTGTCAACAATCAGCAATTGTCTAAGTCTAAATGTTGAATGCCAAGTTGCTTTAGTGATTATGGCGACAGGTCGGTGTGTTTGTGTGACCCTCTGACCGTTTTACTCACTCATATTTTCATTTTAACAGGCGGAAAAGGTTATGATCCAGAAAAACAGGACTACGCAGACTTTGAGGCCTGGCTTCAGTGTTATTACGTGGACGGAATGAAATCTCTCCGGGACAGTAACGGACGAACTATTTGGTTTAGTGTAAGTTCACGTGTGCATGTTTTGATCATTCTATAATATTTTTTTTTACTTAAATTGGTGGGAGAATACATGTGTTGTAAATGTAAATTTTAGTTTTATACTGATTAATAAGCAGTTTGTGAAGAAAAATATGTTGGAAATTACAGATAGTAGAGAGTAGATTATGTTAATTTAAACACAATTTCAACAAAATAAAGGTGTTTTCTTATTATTTTATTCGTCAAAATATTATCTCTGTGTGTATTTGGCCTAGTTTTGTCCTACTCCACATTATAGTTGCTTGCGAACAGTTATAGAATTCCCCAGCGTCATGATTTCCAACCAGAAAGTCAAATCTGAAACCTGAAAAAAGGCCAAACGAGGAAAAATGTTTATAATTTTTACTAAAGATCTTACATGTGTTTTGGTAAAATGAGTAGTCCAACCTGTCAAAGGCTTTTTAAACACATCCATCTTTAATAATCACGGTCGGGCAAGTGACTTTAAAACTGTAATGTGTTATTTATTTATGACGTGTTTCTGACATTTCAAAGTCATTTGTTACATTACAATATTACTGTGTTTAAAATGTAAAATATTACACAAATATTACAGAACTTTTAAGTTACTCTCACCAAAATAACTGTGAAGATGCTGAACTTCTGCGCCGTATATGGACTGAACCAGGACTAAACCAGGACTAAACCAGGACTGAACCAGGACTAAACCAGGACTGAACCAAGGACTGAACCAGGACTGAACCAGGACTGAACCAGGACTGAACCAGGACTGAACCAGGACTAAACCAGGACTGAACCGAGGACTAAACCAGGACTGAACCGAGGACTAAACCAGGACTAAAAACCCTAACCAGGACTGAACCAGGACTAAACCAGGACTGAACCGAGGACTAAACCAGGACTGAACCGAGGACTAAACCAGGACTAAACCAGGACTGAACCGAGGACTGAACCAGGACTAAACCAGGACTGAACCGAGGACTAAACCAGGACTGAACCGAGGACTAAACCAGGATTAAACCAGGACTGAACTAGATCTAAACCCGGACTGAACCGAGGACTAAACCAGGACTAAACCAGGACTGAACCGAGGCCTGAACCAGGACTAAACCAGGACTGAACCAGGTCTAAACCAGGTCTAAACCAGAACTAAACCAAACCTGAACCAGGATTAACCAGGATTAAAATAGAACTGAACCTGAACCAGGACTAAACCAGGATTAAACCAGGACTAAACCAGGACTTAACTAGGTCTAAACCCGGACTGAACCAGGACTGAACCGAGGACTGAACCAGGACTAAAACAGAATTGAACCAGGACTGAACCAGGACTGAACCAGGACTAAACCAGAACTAAACCAGAACTAAACCAAACCTAAACCAGGATTAACCAGGACTAAAACAGAACTGAACCAGGACTACACCAGGACTTATCTTGGACTAGAACTTGGAATCTCTGAGAGAACCCCGAGCCCGTGGAACAGGGTGTCTGTAAGGCACAATCGGGCATCAGCTCCGGTTCGCCCCGTGGAGCGTGGAGTTCTGCGTCGGTCCTGTCGCGTCTCCGCCGTTTCACCGCTGCTGATATTGCGGTGATTTTAGCGAATTTGCATGAAGAAAAACGAAAAACCCACCACTTCAGTCCAGGTTAAAAATGCATTGTAATGGATCGTCCGTCTTGTATGTTTGATGAGCAGATTTCTCTATGTTCGCTGTTGTGCCTATTTGGAATAAGAACTCAAGATTTGTCATCCCAAAAACTGGACCACATATTATCACGGGGGTTTTTATCAGCAAAACGTATTATTATGATGAACTGGAAGGAACGCAAACATAAATGTTTCGAGATAGACAATTGGTACAAAGATTTTTTGGATTTAATTTCTATGGAGCAGGCGGCTCAATCGTTGGACACAAAAAAAAAAAAACGGACTGATGACCTATGGACTGTGGCAAAACCCTATTTGGACAAAGCACAGTAAAATAAGAACAACATACTCTTGGATAATGTCAAAATATATGTGTATGTAAATGTTTGTGTCACTGCATTGAGAAACTCTGTACTGTTTTTTTTTTTTTTTTTTGGGGGGGGTATTATTATTGTTATTATTATTATTATTATTATTTTATTTATTTATTTTTTATCCTTATTATTATTTATTTTTATTATTATTATTATTATTATTTATTTATTTATTTTTATTTATTTATCCTTATTATTATTATTATTATTATTATTGTTTATTTTATTTATTATTTTTTTTTTTTTTTTTTTTTTTTTTTGTATGCGTGTTTAGTTAAGTCTGTCTTATTGTGGATGTGACAAATTATAAATAAAAAAAAAAAAAAAAAAAAAGCATTGTCACACGTGTTATTCACATTTGTACCGAGTGAAATATTAACATGTTTTTCCCCTGTAACGCCACATTACTGCGTTACAGCAAAAAGCAATGCAGTACAGTAATTTGTTACTTTTATAACGCGTTACTCCCAACACTGTTAATAATTATTACTACTAATAAATTACTTTCTGTGTTTTTATTTCTTCAGGGAAATCCAGGTCCTATGGCGCCTAAAGGTTTGTATCACAGTATTTTTATTTTACTACTGAAATCTGCAGTTGTCTCCGTGGTGAAGTGATTGTTTTGCGTAGAATGTTCCACAGTGAGGTTTTAACGTCTTGCGTTTACTCAGTTACAGATGTTTAATTATTTATTATTATATATATTTAAGAGTATAATATAAACCAATAGGTATAAAAATTAACATGCACAGGGAGAGTGTGTCTGTGTGTGTCTGTGTGTGTGTGTGAACATTAACATATATTTAGATTGTGTTCTGTATTGTGTAAGTTTATTCTATAACATTTAGGACATTTTCTTTCCTGCTCTTATAAAAGAGGCTTTCTTTTGTTGTTGTTTTCTGTACATAGTTCTGCCTCTTGTATCCTGTTTTATATGTTAATATGGTTTGGAATCCGTGTATCATTCGTTCATTGGTTTTTCAATATAAAACCAAAAATAAGAAAACGAAAAAACAACAGTTTTCTAAGCTATTTTTCTCCAAAACCAAAATGAAAAAACAGATAACGGCTGTTTCCCGTTTATGTGACTTCCATGACTGCGATGCCGGACTTTTGCACCGCATACGGACTGAACCAGGACTGATCCAGGTCCGAGACCAGACCGGGACCAGAGCGGGACTGAGGCGGGACAGACCAGGACCAGAGCGGGACTGAGACCGAGACCAGTGGTCCGAGCGGTTCCGTGTCATCGTCTCCGCGCTGGTTCCGTGCGGGGAAAGTGAGAATGTTCTGTGGACTACAGAGCTGCTCTGGTCCTCCGCGCTCAAGAACCGCGGCTGGTTCCGAGGTGGAGCAAAGCCTCCAACTGACGCTTTCACACCAACGAAAACGAACCGAACTAAGAGCTTTTGGTTCAAATGGACCAGGTCCGGGATCAGACCGGGACCAGAGCGGGACTGAGACAGAGACAAGACCGAGACCAGACCGGAGGCTCAGAGCCCACGGCAGGACCGGAGCTCGAAGGTGAGGCTTGGACCCCGCGGAGGCTCAGAGTCAAAGCGTGGAGTCCGCCCCAGTCCCGGTCTGGTCCCGGTCTCAGTCCCGGTCTGGTCTCGGACCTGGATCAGTCCTGGTTCAGTCCGTACACGGTGCAAAAGTTCGGCATCGCAGTCACGGAAGTCACGTAAACGGGAAACGGCCGTTATCCGTTTTTTCCATTCTTCATTTAAACACAAAATCGAAAACTGAATAAACAAATCATTATCCGTTTTTTCATTTTGGTTTTGGAGACAAATAGCGAAGAAAACTGTTGTTTTTTCGTTTTCTTATTTTTGGTTTTATATTGAAAAATGAATGAACGAATGATACACGGATTGTTTGGCAAAACAAGTGTTAAACTTCAGCCTAAACCCTTTTGGTCTACAGAATAACTTTATTTATATGCACTAACTGCATAATTTGTTTGTTTTGTGTTTTTTTGTTTTGTTAAATCATTGTTATATGATGCATGATTATGTGAATTGACCGAAGAACTACTACTACTACTACTACTACTACTACTACTACTACTACTACTAATTAATGCAAAAATAACTTGGAAAAGCAGAAGTGGGGTCACCTGTCCAAAGGTCTGATCTCTAATTCGGTATCACCTGCTTGTCTTCGTGAAAGTATCACTGACTGTTTATAAATGGACGTAACTAACCCACTAACCCGCCAACCGCTGCGTTCTTTTTCACAACAGCCGGAAATGCCGCAATGTCGGGTAAACGTCACGTCCGCTTAATGGTTTTCTGTAGGGGTGTGCAAAAATATCGGAATATCGATATATCGTATCGTTTAATGTGATGATACAGTATCGATATCGTGGGCTGCTGTATCGATATTTCACCAAGAGTATTTTTACGTGTGTTTTACTAAATTATTTTGTTACAGCTACAGATTTGTTGCTTGTGGAGTGAAAGGAAACTCATTTATGCGACACATTTGACATTTTTACTGTTTTGAGGATTAAAATATTTGTGTTTCATATGAGCTTTGCACTAAGAAATAAAATAAATATTAATAAAAATTTATTAAAAATTAATAAAGCCTTTTAGTATCACAGCCACGATTTAGCCTTTATTTTTTATTGAACCGTATCGAGTCGTTTTGAAATATATCAAATCGAAAGTTCACTGTATCGAGGTATGTATCATATCGGCAACTTCTTCATGATACCCAGGCCTAGTTTTCTGTGTGTAAATGTGTGTGTAAATGTGTGTGTAAATGTGTGTGTAAATGTGTGTCGTTTTCTCCAGCAGCTTCATAAATCTGCCTCATCACCAAATCTTCAACCAACAAACTCCACAAAGGATAAACATTCTAACATGAACAATTTATCCACAACGATCAAGAGAAGAAAGACCAAAACTTAAAGGAAACAACGACGACGCATTAGTGACATTTTCGTTAGTTTTGGTCTTTCTTCTCTTGATAGTTGTGGATAAATTGTTCATGTTAGAAAGTTTATCCTTTGTGGAGTTTGTTGGTTGAAGATTTGGTGATGAGGCAGAGAAAACGACACACATTTACACACACATTTACACACACATTTTAACACACACTTTGCTATAAAAACGCACCAACCGTCAGTGTTGGGGAGTAACAGATTACATGTACCAGAGTTACGTAATCAGAGTACAAATGATGAGTAACTGTATTCAGTTACAGTTACTGTTTTAGTGAGTGGTAATTGGATTACAGTTACTTTGTTGAAATAAATGGATTAAACCAGGACTAAACCAGGACTAAAACTAGAACTAAACTAGGACTAAACCAGGACTAAACTAGGTCTAAACCAGGTCTAAACCAGGTCTAAACCAGGACTAAACTAGGTCTAAACTAGGACTAAACCAGGACTAAACTAGGTCTAAACTAGGACTAAACCAGGACTAAACTAGGTCTAAACTAGGACTAAACTAGGACTAAACCAGGACTAAACTAGGACTAAACTAGGTCTAAACCAGGTCTAAACCAGGACTAAACCAGGTCTAAACCAGGTCTAAACCAGGACTAAACCAGGTCTAAACCAGGACTAAACTAGGTCTAAACTAGGACTAAACTAGGACTAAACTAGGCCTAAACCAGGTCTAAACCAGGACTAAACCAGGTCTAAACCAGGACTAAACTAGGACTAAACTAGGTCTAAACCAGGACTAAACCAGGCTTTAGGATTTAACAGGTCTAAACCAGGACTAAACTAGGTCTAAACTAGATCTAAACCAGGACTAAACTAGGTCTAAACTAGATCTAAACCAGGACTAAACTAGGTCTAAACTAGGTCTAAACTAGGACTAAACCAGGACTAAACTAGGACTAAACTAGGTCTAAACCAGGACTAAACCAGGACTAAAACTAGGTCTAAACTAGGTCTAAACTAGGACTAAACCAGGACTAAACTAGGTCTAAACTAGGACTAAACCAGGACTAAACTAGGTCTAAACTAGGTCTAAACTAGGACTAAACCAGGACTAAACTAGGTCTAAACTAGGACTAAACCAGGACTAAACTAGGTCTAAACTAGGTCTAAACTAGGACTAAACCAGGACTAAACTAGGACTAAACTAGGTCTAAACCAGGACTAAACCAGGACTAAACCAGGTCTAAACCAGGACTAAACCAGGACTAAACCAGGTCTAAACTAGGTCTAAACCAGGACTAAAACAGGCTTTAGGATTTAACAGGACTAAATCCTGCTGCGTGGACGTGTCTCATCCTCTTTTATCAATAATATTTTAATACGGTTAAGGAAAGTCTGGGCTTTTTATTTTCTTTTTAGCAGATAAAACATCTTATGTGAAGATTTCCTCGTCTTTGTTTCTCTACAGCAAATCAAGTAATCCAAAGTATTCAGATTACATTACTCACTTTAAGTAATTTAATGGATTACGTTACAAAGTACATTTTGGTGTATGTAATCTGTAATCTGTAGGGGATTACATTTTAAAAGTCACCTTCCCAACACTGCCAACCGTAAATTATGTTTCTGGCTGTTGTAAAAAAGGTCTGTTGACTCTGGCTCCAATTCACTTTCCCCTTTCATTTTGGTCTTAAAATGATTTATTAACCCACTCTACATGATCCTGGTGTTTTTATTTCGCGATTTTGTCTGTAAATCAATTCCTAGTCCTAATATGGAACTGGCTCCAAATTCGCCCCCATAACTTCAGCCTCGATGAGCTTCATTTGACTGGACCTGAAGTGTATAAAGTCACACTCACTCACTCCTCTTCTTTAGTCTGTGAAAGATAAACAAGTTTAGACCTATTCTGTGGAACACTTCAAGCAAAGCAACAACATCTCCGTGGAGACGAGCAGACGGCACAGCGTACGCCAGAAAAGTTACATGATGAACCTTTAACGTATGTGTTTTCTATCAGGCGCTAAATCACCCAAGGCGAAAAAAAGAGTAAAGAAAGAAGAGGACCACGACTACACCGAGAAGAAGAAGAAGAAGAAGAAGGTAAAGAGTTTGATTTTTGCAAGCCGGGACACGTGGACTCAGTCTGGGTTTGTTTTTCAGCCTGTGAGTCGCCGTGGAAACGCTACTGAGAAAAAGGCGGTGAAAAAGGAAAATGTGGACAAAAAAACAATAAAGAAAGAGAAGGATGAAAAGGTCCGGAAAACACGCGCACCTCCGGACAAAAAGAACAAGTCTGTGCCCAGGAAGAGGAAGAACACAGAGGCTCCAGCGGCAGGTGCAGTTCAGAACCAGCGACTTTAAATCAGACCGATTGTGCTTTTGTTTCTTAGAATTTGCACGTTTTAAATCACAATATTGATCTAAAACAACGTAATAAAATGAACACATGAGCTGATTTCTGTGTTAGAAAACTGTGGTGTCCAACAGGAGCTGATGTGGATGTTAAACGTGATAACACAGCGTCGAATGGACTAAACCAGGACTAAACCAGGACTAAACCAGGACTAAACCAGGACTAAACCAGGACTAAACCAGGACTAAGCCAGGACTAAGCCAGGACTGGACTGAAGCAGAACTAAACCAGGACAAAACCAGGACTGGGCTAACCCAGGACTGAACCAGGACTAAACCAGGGCTAAACCAGGACTGAACCAGGTCTAAACCAGGACTGAACCAGGACTGGACTGAATCAGAACTAAACCAGGACTGGACTGAAGCAGAACAAAACCAGGACAAAACCAGGACCGGGACCAGACCGGAACAAGACCAGGACTTAGACTGGGACCAGACTGGGACTGAGACCAGGACTGAAAACGGTTTAGTCCTGATTTAGTCTGTATGCAGTGCAAAAGTTCGGCATCGCAGTTTAAGTCGTTACCCGTTTTTTCCATTTTTCATTTAAACACAAAATTGAAAACTGAAAAAAAAAAATGAAAAAACAGAAACTGATAAAAAAATGTTTTTTATTTTGGTTTTAGAGACAAATAATGAAGAAAAGTTGTTTTTTTGTTTTCTTATTTTAGTTTTTATTTTGAAAAACGAATGATACACAGATTTAAAATCCACGCCAAAAGGAGAAATCAGAAGTTTATTTGGTCAAAAACGTTTCTAAGTTCTGCTTCTTCAGTTCTGGTCAGACGTTGGTGACACTTCCTTTTATCTGCCAGAAGGGAGGAGCTAACTACACTGAAACTCCTCTGGAACTAACACATCTACTAAAACAAAAATAATGAAATAACAAACCGTTTTCCCAGTTTGTTTTTCATTCTTAGATGAAATTCAGGACAGAAATGCGTACATCAGCGAGTTTCTACCGGTGGAGCTGAAAACGGGGGTTTATTGATTGACAAAATGGCGTCTTGAAAATAAGTGATTTAAAGATTTTTCAAACATGAATCACTCCAAATAGAAGTTCAGAGGGTCACTGAGAAGAAAACTATTGTAAGAAAAGGTCGATTTTGCAGAATAGGTCTGATTTAATGTCTAGAAAACTATTTCGTCCTGTTTTATTGTCACTAACAAACCCTGTATTTCAGATTTACAGGAGAACAGAAGAATAACAAGACGCAGCAGCAGATGAATACAAGGGAATTTTGTATCATTTTTTACATATTTTTAATAAATGTACTAAAAAAAACAGTATGTGGTGTTTGTTTTGATTAACACAACCAAATCTCAGTCTGGATCAGTTGTATCAGTACCTCATTTGGAGCCTGTCCATCACAAAATCAGCAGCTTAAAGTCTCCTCCATGATTCAGCCAAAAAAACTCCCTTCTTTGAAATGAAAGAAATGTGCTGTTTTTTATTTATTTATTTAAGGTCTGTTTTCACTATTTACGCTGTTATTTAATGTTCTAATGTCGTTTAATCATCACGAACAAACCTGGAGTTGTGTTTTTTTTGTTTCATTCGTGCACGTTTAAAAACACAAACCCTGCATAAAAAAAAACTAAAACAAAACATTCCACCTTGTGATGTCATGTGGTGATACAGGATGTGCTCCAGTGTGTTTTTAAACTCCACACACCTTCACGAGAATCATTTGCTTGATTTCAACCCTGGATCTGCCCATCTTTACTAAACAAACAGTAAAAGGTCATCTTGAGAACTTGAAAACAGAGCATTTTGAGCTTTGGAGATGGAGACAGACTCATAATGAAGTGTTATTCAAACGTGTGTGAATGAAATAAAACACAACTCCTGCTCTGTTTTCAAGGAGGCAACAACATTCTAACATGGCTTAAAGCAGGGGTCTCCAACCTCTTTCCTCCGGTGAGCTACTTTTACAAAATTTTGTAGTAAAGTATTAGAAATAAAACTAACCTTGGATTTGAACTTTGAACTGATTTGGACTGATATATGAGAAAATAGTCCCTCAACATGCGACAATTCATGCGACGCAAGGTTGGTTTTACCGTATTTTACAGGCTATCAAGCGCACTGTTATTAAATGATCTATTTTCGAACTTTTTTCACAAATAAACCGCACTGGACTTTAAACGAAACACAGCAGTTCGATGGGTCAGTCGGACTTTCTTTGGCGCCTTCACGGTGACTCTGGGCTTTGTTCAGTTGTGGCGTGTAGGGAGGGTGTGTCTGGGACCAACGGATTGTCGGCGTGTTCGCAGTGACTCAGTTGTTCAGTCGTGTCTAGAAGCGGCACGTTGCGCTCGCTTTTTTGGTTCGTTCCTCCGTTCCGTTCCTTGTCGGTGTGGAGTGATGAGTGTGTCTGTGGGTGTGTTTCTCTGTGCGGTCACTGTCTGCTCCATGTGTGTTTGCGGCTTTGTAGTTTACTGAAGTCGTACTGGGACACCCGAGTGGATTCGTGTATGGGGCGCTCTGGATTGTGGCGCTCGGTCGTTTTTTAATGCGGTTAGAGGCGTAAAACCACGGCTAATGGCCCGGAAAATATGGTATTTCAAACATTATTCTATCAACACAGACATTCACATGGACAGTCTGGTGTAATAATAGATTTTCTTCGGGAGTTTGGTGGAGTGGGTAAGACTGTTTTTAGTGGCAGGAGAACTATGGTCATTTACATGCACTAGTCTAACACCAGCGACTTCTGCAAATACAAGGACTGGATGGAATATTTTAAAAAAGTGTCTCCACACGTCTCCAACACTCCAAATGAGGCCCTATGTCCAAAATTCTGAACTACCGTATTTTCCGCACTATAGGGCACACTTAAAAGCCAAACTAATTTCATCCAAAAATGACTGCGCGCCTTAAAATCCAGAGCGCCTTATATATGAATTTATTGTAGTGTCTTAGTACGACTTTAGTAAAGTACAAAGCCGCTCCACTTGCAGCATCACGGCTCCCGTAGTCAGGAGCATCAGGAGTAATACATACTGTATTTTAGGCGCTCTGGATTATAAGGCGCACTGTCATTAAATGGTCTATTTTTCGAACGTTTTTCACAAATAAACCGCGTGGGACTTTAAAGGAAACACAACAGTGTGATGGGTGAGTGGTTTTGTTTGTTTGTTCGTTCACGGTGACTCTGGGCTTTGTTCAGTTGTGGCGTGTAGGGAGGGTGTGTCTGGGACCAACGGATTGTCGGCGTGTTCGCAGTGACTCAGTTGTTCAGTCGTGTCTAGAAGTGGCACGTCGCGCTCGTTTTTTCGGTTCGTTCCTCCGTTCCGTTCCTCGTCGGCGTGGAGTGATGAGTGTGTCTGTGGGTGTGTTTCTCTGTGCGGTCGCTGTCTGCTCCGTGTGTGTTTGTGTGTTCTGTGGGTGGTGCGGCTTTGTAGTTTACTGAAGTCGTGCTGGGACACCTGAGTGGATTCGTGTATACGGCGCTCTGGACTGCGGGGCACTCGGTTGTTTTTTGATGCGGTTAGAGGCTTAAGAGCGCGACTGTGATTCCTTTTAATATCAAAATGCACCTGTCAAGAGACACGCTCACAAACTCAAGGCTGTTCGAAAGTGAAAGTGCGTTTAGCTGCGTAGGAGCAGTGGATGAGAGAAGGAGAACAAACATTCACCAAGACAAAGAGACGGCGCCAAGCGACTTACGTCACGATCTGCCGAGGGATCGTGGACGCCCGGGCGAAGGATCAGGATCAGGGCTGTGGTCCGAGCTTTCACCAAAGACCAGAATCATCACTGAACTGAACTCCAGGGAACAGTAACCACACTGACTCAGATCATCACTGTAACACTGAACTGAACTCAGAATGAACACAGTGAACTGACACTCACAGTATTTTTTTATGCGACTGAACAAAGTTGAGAGTTATAGAGTTTCATGCAAAAGCGCGCGATGCTGGGAAGGTCGGTGGCAAGAAACACTAATTCAACATGTGGACGGAGCGAGAAAGCGTAAAGGGTATTGATCCGGTTATTTATCCACTCTAACGGCAGGACGCAAGACCATTTGACCAGAAATTGGTCATAAGCATCGACAGACGCCAAATCACCCTTTTCAACCCCAACAGAGCCTGGACCAAACCAAATTTCTGGTCAGAATCTCCAACTACCTGGACAAATATTCACTTGGGCGATATCCACAATGACTTGGTGGAAACTCCTGGGCCATTCACAGCAGAAAAGATGAAAACCTCCAAGAGTCTGGATGTGTTGTTGAACTTCCACGGTTTGTTAGGATCTTCTACGTTTGCTCTGCGGATGTTTGAAAGTCGTTTAATTCACCGTTAGCGGTTCTTTTCACTCGGAATACGAAAAAGAAATTTTCCTTCTTCTGTGCTTCTATTTGTGCATCCGATAATGCAGCAGGAATTTACCATTATCGGGGAGAAATACGCGAGGTTACGCACTGTGTTTGACGCTATGCATGCAACGCGGGCTTTTAATAACAATGACGTCAGCTGAAACTCGCCTATTGTGAACGCGTTAAATAAAATTTGACTGACTTATCTAACTGTTGTGTTTCATTTAATGCGCCTTATAGTCCGGTGCAGTTTATATGTGAAAAAAATTTGAAAATAGACCATTCAGTGACAGAGCGCTTTATAATCCAGAGTGTGGAAAATATGGTACCCCTTTAAAAAACTATAATCCCAAACCATAAAGTGAGTGGAAAGAGTTAACATTTCATATTTAGCCCTAAAAGTCTGATCAATTCTTCGCATGTAGGAGCCATACAGTCATGGAAATTTCACTTTAGGTCATGAAAAAGTCATGGAATAAGTTTGGAAATTTGGAGAGTAGAAGCGTGGGAACCCTGAGAACCATCCTCACAACACTAGAAGAAGAGAAACGATCTGAAAAGGTTTGAAGTGAAGCGTGATTCCCTGAGGTGTGAGCGTCGCAGGTCGGTCGGGGTCCTTCCGCTCCAGGAGGTCACAACTGGAAAGGAACAGTGATAAGACTGTTTTCTACACAAACCATTCTACAGTAAGAAATCGACTTAAAACAACCAGACACGTGGATTACTCACTGCCACGCCTCTTTCACTGGAAGAGAAGTTCTCAGAGCCGAGGTCACGGAGCTCCCATGTGATTCATACAGACGGACCACCAGAGCCTGGGTCAGGTCCTCCGCCTGGAGCAAAGAGACACGGAGTCATGGATTATAACAATGCTTTAGTTCAGGTTTTTTTGGAAGGCTTGTTCCTACGGTAAAGTGTCCAGACGTCCCTGTTTACTCGGAACTAGGGATGGGCATTCGATAAAATTTTCTTAATCGTTTTTATATTAAAATTATCATCATCATTATTACTATCTGCACTACTAATCTGCATAAATAAATTCAACTTTACGACATATAAACCGTAACGACTCTAGAGCCACATCAGCCTGTTTGACATTATAATGTGTTTAATTCAGTTTTGTTCAACTCTCACAGAAACAAAACTTTAAACCTCAAGGGTAATTTGCATAAACTAAGCGAAGATAAAACTCCAGCTCTTGTGTCGCTGATGTGGTTCAACTTCCGTCGGATTAAAAGACATGACTCAGGTGAATACAGGTTAGTGTGACCAGATCTGCGTTTGTCAAAACCAGGACAGCGTACGGGGGGAGGGGGGCGGGGACTCGTCATCGACATTGAGCGACTCTCACCTGACAAAGCTTTTTCATGTTTTTCGGTGTCCTGGTGCTTTGAGGTCCGTGGCACCTCCACTGGACACAGAAACATATGTGCACTGACAACATTTGTACACTTTGCACATGGACTCACACTTGTCCCGAACGCAACGGAAAGTGTGGAATTTCTTGTACAAATCATCGTTAAATCCACATTTGTGCTTCGGTACGTTGCAGACTGACCCACTGTTTGTGTCTCGCTCCTTCTGAGTGCAGAGAACTACATGTACGGACCCGTTTGTCCCTGGACATGGACATTTGTTCACCCTACGCTATGCACAGCAACCTACATTCAGTTTGTCGATTAAAAATTTACGTAATCGATTACATTTTTAATGATCAATTCTCGATTCGACTAATATCGACTAATCATGCCCATCCCTACTCGGGACAGTCCCAGTTTTGAGCCTGTGTCCCTTGTCCCAGCAGATTTATACAAAACCACTGATTTGTCCCAGTTTTATACAAAAAATGTCCCAAGTGTCTCTATTTTGGTCCAATTTTATCTAAACCAGGTCTAAACTTAACCTGACTCATCAGACGGTTTCACTTCGTACAAACTGTCTGACCTCGCAGCATTACGTTTAGTTCGCTCGACGGTCAGCGGGTACTTTTTTAAATTTTTATTTATTTATTTTACCAATCTCTGTTGTTTGGTCGTGACGTATGTAATGTGACCACAGACTGTATAAAAGAAGTGGCCTAAGCGAGTGTGACGTCACCCACAGCGTTCAGCGTCGCTCAAATGAGGCTCGCGATGTTCAAGGTTACAAGAGCCAATCTGGAGCCACACTATGATTTTCTTTTCAATCAATCAGTCAACAACTTTATTAATCCCAAAGGGCAACTCAGTTTGCACATCTCTAGTCGTGCACAATCTATAAATAATAAAAGAAAGAAATATACATTCAAACCACAGTGCATCAGGGAAACAGCAGCAAATTCACTTTCCATTTAAAAGATTTGGCGTAGCGGTTAGTCTTTTGCTGTAGGGTGACATAGCGCCTTCCAGAGGGCATTTTCATGAACTGTGAGTGCAGAACATGGTTAGTCTGGCTCAGTACGGCCTTAGTCTTTTGGAGCACCCGATGTCTCCACACAGACGCCAAATCCTCCATCTGAACACCACTGATTTTGCTGCACACTTTTACTATCTGGTTCAGACTGTTCCTGTCCTTCACAGATAATCCATAAAACCAACAGATAAAAGAAAAGGTCAGCAAACTTTCGATAAAAGAATGATAAAGATTTTTTTGACGGACAAAATAGTGGAAAAAAAATAAAAAATCAGGATCATGTGTCGCTGGTTAATATGAACTAGAGGTGAGATCGGGCCTAAAAAATCCAGCCCGACCCGACCCGGCCCGCGGGTATTAAAACCCGACCCGGCCCGAGCCCGACCAATTAACTTGATTTGCAGGCCCGAGCCTGAAGCAAACCCGAAATGTCATATTTTATTTGTGAGGACTCGGGAGGAGGAGCAGTGCTCAGCGTCGAGGTGCCAGTCTTTTTGCTCTCGTATGAAAGCAAAGCGCCACATTGACGACATTCAGCGAAGCCAACGCAAGTTTCTGTAGCATTTTCAACAATCAATTTGAAGCTTTTCCACACCTCACTCTTACCGGTGCGTGTTTGTCTTTTCAGTTCTCCTGCCTTTAGTTTAACTTCTTGCTCCTTCCATAATGGGGACACCAGATCAAAATAGATGCAGACTTGTGGAGGGGAAGATTATTAAATGAAGAGGGGGCGTTCACGTGCGCAGAGCTCTGGCTCTGCGGATCCTGTTTAGTAGTTAAATAGCAATTACATTACATTACTTCTCTGTTTTATCCATATTATTTATTTTATAACAAGTATTCCTTAGTTTAGTATCCACACATCGTTTTAGCATACATTTTATAAACATATATTTTTTTGAAGCCCGAGTCGGGCTTGGGCTCGGTCTTAAGATCTTACCTCTAATATGAACAATTTAAGACCAAAATGACGAGGCTCACAGCAGCAGGTACAGAGAGATGAGCCGCAAGATCCTAGTGTGAGTCAATTGGACCAGAGCCAGAAGGAGCGAGAAGAACCTCCTGGTGAACTTCCTGTTTGGCACACGGCGACTAGAGCGTTAGCCATGTCCACTTATACTGTATATACAGTCTCTGAATGTGCCAAATCCTGTAGGAAGAACAACAATAACGTCTTTCCCCTTGATAAAATTCACCAAACATTCTCTTTGTTCCGGCTTTAAATCTTTGATCTGGGGAATTGTCAACAACACAGAATGTCTGTCTTTGTCTACATCCATCTCGACGCTTTGTGAAGAGCTGTGAAGTGTATTTACCTTGTTGACATGTTTCGGCTGCTGCTGCTGCATCTTCAGAACTGTCCTCGGTGTTGGTGGTGACGTGTCGTATATCAGTTGCCCGGTGTCTCTGGAGGAGGGTGTCCCAGGTGTGTGAAAGGAGGAACGCGCCGTCATCACGGTTAACACTGTCCGTGCCTCGTTTCCTGATTTCACCGTCCTCCTTGATCCAGCGTTTGAACTTGTTGTTTTCCGATCCAATGACCCGAGCCTCGTCCTGATCCATAATGTGGTTGTTCCTTTTACAGTGTCTGATATGGAGGATTTTAGGTTTTCCTCTTCTGCTTTATCTTTTTGTGTTCTGGTGAGTCTCCCTGACAGTTTCCTTTTCGCATTCCTTTTGGTGTTCCTTTTTTCGGATGTGAAATGCCCGGCCTGTTTCCCCTATGTATGATTTATTGCATGATTTGCATTGAATTTCGTAGATGGCATTGCATTTTTGTTCTTGTGGGATTTTGTCCTTGGGGTGTACGAGCTGTTGGTGGAGTTTTGTGTCTGGTTTTACTCCAGTGCTTATGTTGTGTTTTTTCATGGCTCTGGATGGGTTTGGTTATTCCTCTGATGTACGGTTAGTGTGACTATGTTCTTGTCCTGCTGCCCTGTGTTGGATTGTTGTGTTTTTTCCGGGGTTTGTTGGTTTTATTGATAACTTGTTGTCTGCCTTTGTTTATGGCCCAGCTGGGATACTGACATTGTTTGAGTGTTTGTATGATGTGTCTCTCCTCTTCCTCCCTGTCGGTCTGTGATGAGTGTGGCCCGTTCCAATAATGTTCTTACTACTGAAAGTTTGTGTGCAGTGGGATGTTGGGATGTCCAGAGCAGATATTGGTCAGTGTGTGTGGGTTTCCGGTATATTGTGATTTTGATGCTGCCGTCTGCGATGTGGTGGATTTTAATGTCCAGAAAAGGTATTGCTCCGTCTTTCTCCTCCTCGTGTGTGAATTGAATGTTTCCTGTGTCGTCTTGTGTGTTGAGATGGTCCGTGAGTTCTTGAGTGTGTCCTTGCTGTATTTTTTCCTAGGATGTCATCTACATAACGTTTCCAAAAGGTTAAACGGCATTGTGGTGGTGCGGTGTTGAAAGCTTTCTGTTCCAGGTCCTCCATGAAAAAACTGCTCATTATTGCTGATAGTGGATCTCCCATTGCAAACCCGTCTTTCTGTCTGTAAATTATGCTGTTGTACTGAAAATATGTAGATTTGGCCACGAAACGTAATAATTGTGAAATGTCATCAACTGCTAGATTTGTGCGTTTTTTGAGTGTTTTGTCCTTTTTAAGTTTTTCCTGTACTATGCGTAGTGTGACATCCACGGGGGTTTTTGTGAACAGTGATATGACGTCGTGTGATATGAGTATTTCATCCGGTGCTATTGTAATATTTTTTAGTTCCTGTGCCAATTGTTTCGCATTCTTGCAGTGGAATTTTGTTTGACCGATGAGTGGTTTTATTATTTCGACCAGGGCTTTGGATAAATTGTATGTTACCGAACCTATGCTATCGACTATCGGGCGGAACGACAACGGACGACGGGAGGCGTGGTCAGTCTGAGCGACCTGCCAGGTCCATCAGGCTGACCACGCCTACAGGAAGTAACAACAACTGATATACGACACGTCATCACCAACACCGGTGACAGTTCTGAAGATGCAGCAGCCGAAACATGTCAACAAGGTAAATACACTTTACTGCATTGTCTTTAAAAAGAACCCAAGAAGTTAAAGTATATAAGAAGACAAAATGAACATCATTGGGTCTTCCCTGACTGGTCGGTGCACCGTCTACAACAGGGCTGCTCACACTTTTTCATCATGCGAGTTACTTACAAAATGACCAAGTCAAAATGATCGACCTAATACAAAGCCAAACAAACTGCACTGAAACACTCTGTGCCCCTTTTTTGGACCCTCCCCCACAGTTTGAGAACCTCTTCTTTAAGAGAACTTCCTCTGGCACTTTACACAAAACTGTGAAAAAAGTGAAGGAAGATTTTTAAACCTGTTTTTTAAAGTTCCAAACTGGAGTTGCATTCTTTTCTGGTTTTGCAGTGATATTTACCAGCCTCTGCACGTTTACCAAACCAAACGCACATCGTGACAAACACAGATGCATTTGTCACTTTTGTTAGACAAACTTCAGCCAAATGTGGCAGTAGGTCTGTTCTGTAGATCCGCTCTATGCTGTAGACCTGCTTTGTGCCAACACTGGAACACAAATTTAGACTGGTTTTTGCTTCACGTTTGGTCTTGCTCTTCTAATCAGCCGCACTGTGGGAGGGGCTTGTGTTGGCTGTACGCAGGAAGGAGCGAGAGCGTGAAAAGGCGAGGGGCGGCGTGCTGACGTGAGGCAGATGGACAGGTAGGATGTTTAGGAAGTTGAACCTGCCCTGTGATGCACGCTGGTACACGAGGGCACACGCTGTCGCAGACGAGCCGTGCATAGGGAGCGTGTGTGTTTGTGATGCGCCGTAGAGTCTCCGCGGGTTTCAAATGAGCACACAGGCTGCACTGAGACGCCCCACACGCTCCTGCACCCGCTACAAGTTTATTACCAACAGCAGCGGCCGGAATGAAATATGATCACACTTGTTGAGTGTCAGACCTCGAGTGAGAGACAAGACCGAGTCCAAACGTGAGTCTGAGACGAGACACGGCGATCGACCCACACGACCTTGGCGATCGACTGGTAGATCGTGATCGACGTATTGAGCACCCCTGGTCTACAACTTCCGGGGTCCTTGCAAACCGTCTAGTGTTGACATGTCAAACTCAGGCCCGGGGGTCAAATTTGTCCCGCAGTATAATTATATTTGGCCCAGGAGATCATATCAAACATTATAAGAGCTGCCCGCCGGCTACAGATCGACTATAGAGACATTTTATCCTTTAACTGTTCTAAAAATCAAAATACTTTTACTTTTTAAACAGGTACTTTAATAGTTTTACTTCAGTTGATTTTTTTCACGCAATACTTTTACCTTTAAATCTGTACTTTTATTTAAACTTGCACTATGTAAGTTTTGGGTTGGGGGTCTGTCACCTGCTTGTTGTTACTATGGATACGTCATTTCTCTGTCTGAAATGTTCCACAGTGTCACTTTAAACAGCTCTACTTGATATTTATTCAATTACAGGTGGTTTTATAGTTTTATCCCAACTTTGAGCAAACCAAATACATAAAAACAGTTTGAAATATTAAGAAATTTATTTAAAATCAGCTGAAGTCTTTTTCAAAATCACTACATTTCATCCTTTAATTAGAAAAATCTCTGCAAAATACTCTTAAAGTACATTTTAAAACAGGTACTTTAATACTTTTACTCAAGTAGATTTTTTTCATGATATTTTTACTTTTACTTGAGTAACTTTTTACCTATAAATCTGTACTTTTGCTCAAACTTTCACTGTGTAACTTTTGGGTTGGTTGTCAGTTCTTTGTCAAAATCACAACATTTAATCCTTTAATTGTAGTAAAAATCTAAATACTTTTACTTTTTACTCTTTACGTATATTTTTAAACAGGTACTTTAATAGTTTTACTTAAGTAGATTTCTTTTCATGTGAAACTTTTTACCTTTAAATCTGTACTTTTACTTAAACTTGCACTGTGTAACTTTACTGTTTGGGTCCGTCACCTGCTTCTTGTTACTATGGAGATGTCGTTTCTCCGTCTGGAATGTTCCACAGTGTGACATTAAACAGCTCTACTTCATGTTTATTCAATTATTAAAGGTGGTTTTATAGTTTCATTCCAATTTTGATCAAACCAAAAAAAAAAAAAAACACAAAAGTAACTTGAAAAATTAAGAAATCACAACATTTCATCTTTTAATTGTTCTAAAAATCAAAATACTTCTACTTTTTACTCATAAAGTACATTTTTAAACAGGTACTTCAGTTGATTTTTTTTCACGTGATAATTTTTACTTTTAAATCTGTACTTTTACTTTTACTTGCGCTGTGTAACGTTACTGTTTAGGTCCGTCACCTGCTTCTTGTTACTATGGAGACGCTATATCTCCGTCTGGAATGTTCCACAGTGTGACATTAAACAGCTCTACTTTATGTTTATTCAGTTACAAGTGGTTTTAACGCTCAAAAATGCCTTGAAAAACAAACTTTCTGACTGTGAGCGGGGTCGCCTCTCCACAGATCTGACCTTTAACCTGGTCTAGTTTGGCTATACCGCGGAACATTCCAGACAAAGAAAATAACATCTAACATGGAGAAAATTTGACGGACGCTCCACCGGAAAAGTGAAATCAAACAAAGCGCGTTAAACTTTTCGTACCTGTTTGACGGTTTCCAGGACGACGGCGGGGCTGCTCACGGAGAACGCGCTCCACGGACCGGCCTGCGGGGGGCACTGCGCCGGCCTCAGAGGGTAGTTCAAGTTGTAAGCGCACCGGATCACAGAGGCATCCTGAAAGCTTCCTGTAATCACACGATCTGATGAGACCGAACACTCCAAAAACAACAACAAACAGACGTAATTACGGGTGCGCCAGGGTCACGTCTGCTGATAACATTCGAAAAGGTCCGGAATTTACTGTGGAATTTGGCGTTTACGGTCAAAATGCAGATGTTCTGATCTCTGTGAATACCGGGCACGGCTGGACACAAAAACACAAACACAAACTCTGAAATATTCTGCATGTTTTCAGGAGGAGGGCGGTGGAATAAATGTTTCTTTTCAATGGAGGACTCATGGTTTTTCTGAAAAATATCCACTGTAAAAATGTGGAGTCTCATTTATTTGATTTGCCGTATAAAACTAAAACCTGATCTTGTTTATTATCTCTGTGTTTACTGGGCACAATTGAAAACAAAAACCTGGCACTAATTCTTAATCTGTGTATGATTCATTCATTCGTTTTTCAATATTAAAACCAAAAATAAGAAAATGAAAAAACAACTGTTTTCCTCATTATTTGTCTCCAAAACCAAAATGAAAAAACGGATAATAATTCCTTTTTTCAGTTTTTGATTTTGTATTTAATGAAATTATACCATTGTGCTGGTGAATAACTTTTTTTTTTTTTTTTTTTTTTGTGCACTTAAAGCAGATGTCACAGAGAAAAATAATTAGTTGTAATATAATGTGACCATTTTTTTTTTTATTCCCCAAACCCCCCTTCCCATCACCCTCCTCCACCAATAGGCGAGTTTCAGCTGACGTCATTGTTATTAAAAACCCGCGTTGCTGCTGGGAAATATTTTGGTCTGAGGCAAGAAACACTGTAGCGTCAAACACAGTGCGTAACCTCGCGTATTTATCCCCGATAATGGTAAATTCCTGCTGCATTATCGGACGCACAAATAGAAGCACGGAAGAAGGAAAATGTCTTTTTCGTATTCTGAGTGAAAAGAACCGCTAACGGTGAATTAAACGACTTTCAAACATTCACAGAGCAAACGTAGAAGATCCTAACAAACCGTGGACTCCAACAAGTTCAACAACACATCGAGACTCTTGGAGGTTTTCATCTTTTCTGCTGTGAATGGCCCAGGAGTTTCCACCAAGTCATTGTGGATGTCGCCCAAGTGATTATTTGTCCAGGTGGTTGGTGATTTAGACCAGAAACTTGGTTTGGTCCAGACTCTGTCGGGGTTGAAAAGGGTGATTTGGCGTCCGTCGATGTTTATGACCAATTTCTGGTCAAATGGTCTTGGGTCCTCTGCCGTTAGAGTGGATAAATAACCGGGATCAATACCCTTTACGTGCTTTCTCGCTCCGTCCGTCATGTTGAATTAGTGTTTCTTGCCGCCGACCAAAATAATTCCCAGCATGCAACGCGGGCTTTTGCCAACAATGAAACTCGCCTATATCCAATCTCCATTATAAAAAAAAAAAAAAAATAATAATAATAATAAATAAAAGAATAAAAGAATTTAAAAGAATTAAAAAAAAAAAAAAATACTGTAATAAGTACTGAATAAATAAAGGGAAAAAAGGGAAATACTTTTTTTTTTTTTTTGAATCACAAAAATTTAGTTAATTACATGACTATTACAATTGTAACTGTATAATTCGTTTTGCACTAATAAGTGGACAGTGGTTTATGTTTCATTGGCCTCTAACTGTACCCAGAAGCTCGCCCTCTTTCTTATAATCGCTCAATGTTTTGCGGCCGCTGAAATAATCAGCTCTTTGACATTTTTGTTTTGTAAAAGCAGCTCACGACAGGAAACAGGTTGGAGACCCCTGATATAAAGAAATGTTTATAACTAAGTGTGTAGAAGAGGAAATTTAAGTTCATTTGTCATTTGAATGTGACGAAAACATTTTGAAATGTAGTTATTTATTTAGTGTCTGGAGTAATGTGACGTACTTTTAGAAGAATCTGGCAGAAGCACATTATTGCTTTAATGGTTTTGTAAAAATGGGTGGGGGCAAATAAACGTTTGCTTCTCCTCACTCCTTTTCCGAAATTATAGATTTTTTTATAGACTATATTCGTGATTAGTAAAATAAAATAACTGTCTTTATGTTTCTGTTGATTATTGTTGGAACATAATGTAATTGATCATTTATGAAATATCCAATTAAACTTATTAGCATCACAATTCTGTCCATTTTAGCAATATTTATTTGTTTTTGACCAGAGCAGTGGTCCTGATCTTTAACCATTATGAAACACATGGAAAGGCTGTGTTCAAAATCCACATATTTTGACCAGTTTTACATTTAATATCTTTGTTATTCCTGGGCCTGTCAACATTACTCAAAAGCTGGAACACGTAATAGAACATTATGTCATGTTCAGGTGGAGGGTGGGTCCAGGACGGGGCTCTGTGGTAATCTGAAAATGAACTTTATGTGTAATTATTAGGACAAGACCTCGTGAAATAAAACTGCCACAAGTCGATGCAGACGTGAGGAAACTGATCTCGTGAGATTGTTTTTCATTTAGTTTACATCTAGACTGGACAAAAACAGTTAAAGCTGGTAAAAGACATCTCCTGTGACGCTGTGAGTCCAAAAACAAGGTCCTCTACTACTACAACAGAAATGGGTCTGGTCAAACAGAAGTAAACAACAAGGCCAAAAATTCAAGTTAATGCATCTGATATAAAAATGTATTGAACAGATACATATGTACTCTAGTTTATGAAACTGTTGACCTTTTTTCTTTACCATTTTTGGTTCTAAAGTTCCATATGTTTTAAACAGACCATGTATGAAACATGGAACAAAAATTATTTCCCAAATTTCAAAGACCTGCAAATCATGTAAATAAATGGATGTATTTCATCATATCTTGTGTTATTCCATCTTTGAACTGTTGATGAAGGGACATGATTAAAAAAAAATATATATATATATATATTTAAAATGATAAAAATTTGCTTGGAAGGACTGACATATTTTATCGAAATTGTTTCCTTTCATTTTGAAGTAATATTAAAGTATTTGGAAGAAAAAAGCGACAAATGATGTAAAATCCTGCACCTTCTACTTGTTTGTACAATCTTCCCTCCGTTACTTTTCCCTCCGTTACCATGACCTTTCTTAATAAAAAATCTCATGATTCAAAAAGTAAGAGGTTTTTCAACCTAATCTTGTACCATATGGTAGAAAACTATATGAAGCAAATATTCAAACCAGTTTGTTAAGGATATGGAAGTGAGAACCAAGAGTTATCACTGTTTGGATTTATTGCCCAAAAAGTGCTGCATATTTCATTCCCTCCGTTACCGACATGAGTTTTTTTAATTTTTTGTCAACAACTTGAAAGAATATCACAGGTTTAACTTGACCCTGTTGGAGTGTAACTCTTTCCTACATTCTGATACTTTACTTATTTCAATAGTTCCTCTAGTTTCTGAATAAGAGACATTTGAATGTACAAAATCTGCCTCTGTTTCCCTCCGTTACCACTTGACCAGACCCAAATATTAAATTAGAAAACATTAGGCCAAAACTGAAAACGGGATCGCACAATTATTTCAGAATATCCAATCATCCATTTTCTTCGGCTTATCCGGGGCCGGGTGGCGGGGGCAGGCGTCTAAGCAGGGACTCCCAGACTTCCGGGCATTCTCAGCCCAGAGACATAGTCCCTCCAGTGTGATCTGGATCTTCCCCGGAGCCTCCTTGGACATGAACACCTCACCTCAGCTGCTCCTCTTGACATGGAGGAGCAGCGGCTCTACTCCGAGCTCCTCCTGTGTGACTGAACTCTATCTCTAAGGGAGACGCCCAGACACCCTGCGGAGGAAACTCATTTGTGTCGCTTGTATCCGTGATCTGGTCCTTTCGGTCATTACCCAGAGCTCAAGACCAGAGGTGAGGGGAGGAATGAAGACTGACGGTAAATCGAGAGCTTTGCCTTTGGGCTCAGCTCCTCTTCACCACAACGGTCCGATACAGCGACCGCATCACTGCCGACGCTGCACCTGTCCACCTGTCAATCTCACGCTCCGTCCTCCCCTCACTCGAGAACAAGACCCCGACATAAAGAACAAAAATGTGGCTGTTTGCTGCAGGTGTTCCAATCAGTAGGAGCAAGTAGAGGACGCTCTTGGAAAAAAGGATCAAAACTCAAACACAACGGATTCCAGGCAACTCCAAACAAGTAGAAAAAGTTAACACATCGCACGAGAAAAAAATATAGTTAAAAGGCCTTTGTTTGAATGGCCAAAGCCGACATGTTAAGACCTTAACTTTTCTTCATCAGGGCTTAATTGCAATTTTCTCGTGCGATGTGTTAACTTTTTCTACTTGTTTGGAGTGACTGGAATCTGTTGTGTTTGAGACGACCTCGACATGAACTCCTCCACTTGAGGCAGAGACTCTCTACCCACCCGGAGAGAACAAATGAACACAGTTGTTAATTTGTTCTGACAGAGATGACGTTACACTTTGTGACAGTTTTTGGGAAAAACGGTGACTCTTCCCCTGAGTCCCATTTTGGCCCCACCCTCCTTCTAAAAGTATGAGAATATTATAGAATTTGTGCCAGTTTTTGTTTCATAGTGATGTGCCCAGTAATTACAGGGATATTAAAGCTGCACTGTGCAACTTTCCAGTTTTTGTTTTTTCTACTTGACTCCATGGAGATGTTGTTGCTATGTTACTGTTATTGGAATGTCCCATGGTCTGACTTTAAACATTTACATCTTACATTTATTCATTACATGCATTTCTAGTGGTCAAAAATACTTTAATTTCTTCTGTAATATAATCCACATCCAGTGTCGGGGAGTAACAGATTACATGTACCGGAGTAATGTAATCAGAGTACAAATTATGAGTAACTGTATTCAGTTACAGTTACTGTTTCAGTGAGTGGTAATTGGATTACAGTTACTTTGTTGAAATAAATGGATTACACAGCGGGATTTTTCTGTTTTCACATTTTGGGATAAACCAGGACTAAACCAGGACTAAAACCAGGACTAAAACCAGGACTAAACCAGGACTAAACCAGGACTAAACCAGGACTAAACCAGGACTGAACCAGGACTAAACCAGGACTGAACCAGGACTAAACCAGGACTGAACCAGGACTGAACCAGGACTGGTCCCGGTCTCAGTCCCGCTCTGGTTCCGCTTTGGTCCCGGTGTGCTCCCAGACCTGAATCAGTCCTGGTTCAGTCCTGGTTCAGTTCGTATGCGGCGCAAAAATCCGGCATCGCAGTCACAGAAATCACGTAAACGGGAAACGGTCGTTATCTGTTTTTTCCATTTTTCATTTAAACACAAAATCGAAAACTGAAAAAATGAATCATCATCCATTTTTTTCATTTTGGTTTTGGAGACAAATAATGAAGAAAACTGTTGTTTTTTCGTTTTCTTATTTTTGGTTTTATATTGAAAAATGAATGAACGAATGACACACAGATTGGTGTGGTTTGCAGGACGCTGTCCACCCACTTCTCCCGACGTGAGATATAAAAAAATATGTATATAAAATACTACAACTTAAATGTCAGGCTGATCGCCCTGTCTGCTGACTCGCGCGCGCCTAATAGTATAAAAAAGAGACAACAACGTGTGAGCACGCGCACAGTTCAGGATCGAAAGGACATAACATGGATTACTAACAGACTGTACCGGTTTGGTCCACGTATACGGTGCCAAAAGATCAGACCGACAGGACCCAGCTCGACCCGGTGAGATCCTCCATGTATTTTGCCTTTGCGCGTGGATCGAGGCACGCCGCACGAGAGCGCACGAGAGCGCCGCCGCACAAGAGTGCGCACCGCCGCTGCGGCCCTTTGGATATAAATTTTTTTTTTTTGAAGATCATTAATTTGGGATTTATGAGACTGTTTTAAAGGGGTGAGCGGGAATTCGGTGACACTGGATTAAATACATTCATCGGAGGAAAGACTGACTGGGGCCCGTATTAAGCAGGTGGGCTGAATGAACTTTTAATTTGGCAGTGTCTATATAAGCGGCCTAATATAATTTAAATTTGAAACAATCATAAATTTGCCTTTGTTATATTTTGTTCATTACAAGCAGACCATTGTATATAGTTTTAAGAAATAATCAGTTACCCAGATATATATTTTTTGGATTGGTACAGTGCACCTGCGCACAGTGTGGGTGACAAAGTGATGCTGAAATGTGATTGGTCAAATGCTTCATTATGAAAATCCATGTCTGGAAGCGGCACAAGCATCGGAAAAGCTCTTAAAGGAAGCGGACAGAACATTTGGAATTATTTTGTAATTATGTTTTTAGGCCAGCAGAGAAGGACAAGCAGGTGGACCTTTAAACATTAAACAGGTCCAAACATCTGGATTTTGCCTATGTCAGAATTATTGAAAATTTTAAGCAAACTGTATATCTTTTGAAGGGTAAAAAGTCCTCAAAATGTCTCAGAAAGCTCAAATCCATAAATCCAGAACTGACCTGAGTGTGGCATGACGGCGTAGGTGAACTGGTGTGTGCCCATGTCTGCGTTGGCGTCTGGGGCTTTGGGAGCTCTGAGCCTGAGGAGAAACACGTTTATCTCAGAGACCATCAGACTTTTATTCTGTGTATATAAAAGCTTTACAGTCTTTGGTTTAATGCAGTGGATGTTTGGAGCAGAGTTAAACAGACGGAGGAGATGAGAGGCTCACAGTGAGAGGGTCAGCGTGTTCTTGTGGACAGAGTATCCGTATTTACAGTCGTTTAAAAGAGCCACTCCAAAGTTGTGCTCGGACAGATCGGCCCATTTGTGACCCCAAACCTGAAAAACAGAACGTGATTTACTGCAGATTCAAAAGACAAACAAATATATATGTAAAAATACTATATTATATAACTTTTTTTTGCTGAATAAATCCAAATTGTGAACATGTGTGATACTAATTTATTATATACAGTCTATTTTTCCTCTGTGGGTGTTTGTTTATGGACCAATCGTCACTACAATAACGTTAACATCATGACTACATTCTGTCCTGGTTTGGTCCTGGTTTTTGCTCAGTTTAATCCTGGTTTGGTCCTGGTTGAGTCCTGATTAATCCTGGTTCACTCGTTGTTCAGTCCTGGTTCAGTCCTGGTTCAGTCCCGGTTCAGTCCCGGTTCAGTCCCGGTTTATCCCCTGGTTTAGTCCTGGTTTAAGTCCTGGTTCAGTCCCAGTCAGGTCCCGATTCAGTCCCATTCCCAGGTTTAGCCCCAGTTTAGATGTGGTTTAAGTGAGTGCACTTACATTGATTTGTTTCTGGTTTGAGCCCAGTTCAAACCTGATTTAGTTCAGATGAGTCCTGGTTTAGTCCTGGTTCAATACTAGTTTTGTCCTTATTTCGTATTTATTTGTGAAGGGACAGCACATATTAATGAATATTTAAAATGTAAATATGTAAAGAATTTAGCCAGGTCTAGTCCTGTTCTACTCCTGGTTTGGTCCTGGTTTAGTCAAGGTTCAGTCCTGGTTCAGTCTCGGTTCAGTCCCGGTTTAAATCCTGGTTTAAATCCTGGTTTAGCCCTGGTTCAGTCCTGATTCAGTCCTTGTTTAGTCCTGGTTTAGTCCTGGATTGGTCCTGTTTTCATTCTGGTTTTAGTTCCAGATTAGTCCCGGTTTCATCCTGTTCTCATCCTGGTTCAGTCCCATTTCAGTCCCGGTTTACTCCTCTTACAGTCTAGGTTCAGTCCTGGTTTAGCCCCGATTCCGTCCCAGTTCAGTCCTTTACAGTCCTGGTTTATGTCCCGGTTCAGCCCTGGTTCAATCCCGGTTCAGTCCTGGTTTCAGTCCTGGTTCAGTCCTGGTTCAGTCCCGGTTCAGTACCTCAAACCGGGCCCAGTCCCAGGAGGTGTTTCGGTGCGTGGGCCGGTCCAGGTGTCCAAACTGGATCTCGTAGGAGGCTCTGGGGCTGTGGACGCTCACGGGAAACTCCACCTTCAGGAACTTATGAGACTCTCTCCACTCCACCTGCAACCGAGTCCAGGGACATCGAGTCAAACCTCGCGCTGGGGGAGTTCTACATGTATGCGTATGGCGGAATGTTCAGCAGTTACCATGGTGACGCAATGCACAGTCTTGTAACGAGTAAGAAAAAATGTCATGTTACTAGAGAAAGGAATTATCAAGGACAAGTGGACCTCTTTGCTTAAAGTGTGATAAGTTTTGTTTTTTGTTTTTTTTTCACGCTAGGGGTGTTCTACATGAATGTCTAATGGAGGAAAGTTGAGGCACACATTAGAAAACACTGTCAAAAAGTTTTAAGATCATCTGAAAACTCAAGAAAAAACTACAAAACTGATTTAAAGCGCACGTTTTCAGGAGGCCGTGGTCAGTCCAAGCGAGTCAGAGTCCAGTTTAAGAGTTTGATTTTCAGCAAAAAGGTGAGAATGAGTCTGAAAAACTGTGGGCTGTTGATATTTTGGGGCTCAGTATTTCTTATAGTGTGAACAGTTTCTTTACAATAGTGGAGAGATTTTAACCTGTTTGTGTAATACAATCAGATTTGAGCTGTAGAGGGGAGAATAAATAACTTTAATAATTAATTATTGGTTCATTCTGACATGTTTTATACACAGTTCAGGTCTTTAATGATACTGTCTGTTTAAAAAAGTGTTTAAAGGGATTTTCCTGTTTTGTGTCAGTGACATAAAGTAGATTTAACATTATAATTTATCCATAACCACAAAGACGAGTGTGGGAGAGGCTCTACTGTGTGTGTGTGTGTCTGTGTGTGTGTGTGTGTGTGTGTGTGTGTGTGTCTGTGTGTGTGTTGTGTGTGTGTGTGTGTGTGTGTCTGTGTGTGTGTTGTTTGTGTGTGTGTGTGTTGTCTGTCTGTGTGTGTGTGTGTGTTGTGTGTGTGTGTGTGTGTGTGTCTGTGTGTGTGTGTCTGTGTGTGTGTGTGTGTGTGTGTGTCTGTGTCTGTGTGTGTGTGTGTGTGTGTGTGTGTGTGTGTGTGTGTGTGTGTACCTGTGTGTTGTACCTGTGTGTGTGTGTGTGTGTGTTGTACCTGTGTGTGTGTGTGTGTGTTGTACCTGTGTGTGTGTGTGTGTGTGTGTGTGTTGTACCTGTGTGTGTGTGTGTGTGTGTGTGTTGTACCTGTGTGTGTGTGTGTGTGTGTGTGTGTGTGTGTTGTACCTGTGTGTGTGTGTGTGTTGTACCTGTGTGTGTGTGTGTGTGTGTGTGTGTGTGTTGTACCTGTGTGTGTGTGTGTGTGTGTTGTACCTGTGTGTGTGTGTGTTGTACCTGTGTGTGTGTGTGTGTGTGTTGTACCTGTGTGTGTGTGTGTGTTGTACCTGTGTGTGTGTGTGTGTTGTGTGTGTGTGTGTGTTGTACTGTGTGTGTGTGTTGTGTGTGTGTGTGTGTGTTGTACCTGTGTGTGTGTGTGTGTGTGTGTGTGTGTGTTGTACCTGTGTGTGTGTGTGTGTGTGTGTGTGTGTGTGTGTGTTGTACCTGTGTGTGTGTGTACCTGTGTGTGTGTGTGTGTTGTACCTGTGTGTGTGTGTGTGTTGTACCTGTGTGTGTGTGTGTGTGTGTGTGTGTTGTACCGTGTGTGTGTGTGTGTGTGTGTGTGTTGTACCTGTGTGTGTGTGTGTGTGTGTTGTACCTGTGTGTGTGTGTGTGTGTGTGTGTGTGTGTGTGTTGTACCTGTGTGTGTGTGTGTGTGTGTGTGTGTGTGTTGTACCTGTGTGTGTGTGTGTGTGTGTGTGTGTGTGTGTACCTGTGTGTGTGTGTGTGTGTGTGTGTGTGTGTTGTACCTGTGTGTGTGTGTGTGTGTGTGTGTGTGTGTTGTACCTGTGTGTGTGTGTGTGTGTGTGTTGTACTGTGTGTTGTACCTGTGTGTGTGTGTGTGTGTGTGTGTGTGTGTGTGTGTGTACCTGTGTGTGTGTGTGTGTGTGTTACCTGTGTGTGTGTGTGTGTGTGTGTGTGTGTTGTACCTGTGTGTGTGTGTGTGTGTGTGTGTGTGTGTTGTACCTGTGTGTGTGTGTGTGTGTGTGTGTGTGTGTGTGTGTTGTACCTGTGTGTGTGTGTGTGTGTGTGTGTGTGTGTGTGTGTGTGTGTGTGTGTGTGTACCTGTGTGTGTGTGTGTGTGTGTGTGTACCTGTGTGTGTGTGTGTGTGTGTGTGTGTGTGTGTGTGTGTGTGTACCTGTGTGTGTGTGTGTGTGTGTTGTACCTGTGTGTGTGTGTGTGTGTGTGTGTGTGTGTGTGTGTGTGTGTGTGTGTTGTACCTGTGTGTGTGTGTGTGTGTGTGTGTGTGTGTGTGTGTGTTGTACCGTGTGTGTGTGTGTGTGTGTGTGTGTGTGTGTGTTGTACCTGTGTTGTGTGTGTGTGTGTGTGTGTGTGTGTGTGTGTTGTACCTGTGTGTGTGTGTGTGTGTGTGTTGTACCTGTGTGTGTGTGTGTTGTACCTGTGTGTTGAACTTGAGGTAGGGGCAGTTGGCGTCCATGATGATGTCCTGGGTGATGGAGCTTCTGTCGCTGATCCTCAGACTGAACCGGACTGTGGCCCTGAGCTGATCTGAGGTCAGAACACGAGTCTGATCCACCAGGTCCACCACCGGCCTCCTGCAGCAGAACATGTTCAGAACAAACGAGAAAAACCAAAGACCGGCCTCCTGCAGCAGAACTCAGAAAAACGAGAAAAAACAAAGACCGGCCTCCTGCACAGAACGTGTTCAACAAACGAGAAAAACCAAAAGACCGGCCTCCTGCCAGAACGTGTTCAGAACAAACGAGAAAAAACCAAAGACCGGCCTCCTGCAGCAGAACTGTCAGAACAAACGAGAAAACCAAAGACCGGCCCCTGCAGCAGAACGTGTTCAGAAACAAACGAGAAAAAACCAAAGACGGCCTCCTGCAGCAGAACGTGTTCAGAACAAACGAGAAAAACCAAGACCGGCCTCCTGCAGCAGAACGTTCAGAACAAACGAGAGAAACCAAAGACGCCTCCTGCAGCAGAACGTGTTCAGAACAAACGAGAAAAACCAAAGACCGGCCTCCTGCAGCAGAACATGTTCAGAACAAACGAGAAAAACCAAAGACCGGCCTCCTGCAGCAGAACATGTTCAGAACAAACGAGAAAAACCAAAGACCGGCCTCCTGCAGCAGAACGTGTTCAGAACAAACGAGAGAAACCAAAGACCGGCCTCCTGCAGCAGAACGTGTTCAGAACAAACGAGAAAAACCAAAGACCGGCCTCCTGCAGCAGAACGTGTTCAGAACAAACGAGAAAAACCAAAGACCGGCCTCCTGCAGCAGAACATGTTCAGAACAAACGAGAAAAACCAAAGACCGGCCTCCTGCAGCAGAACATGTTCAGAACAAACGAGAAAAACCAAAGACCGGCCTCCTGCAGCAGAACGTGTTCAGAACAAACGAGAAAAACCAAAGACCGGCCTCCTGCAGCAGAACGTGTTCAAAACAAACGAGAAAAACCAAAGACCGGCCTCCTGCAGCAGAACGTGTTCAGAACAAACGAGAAAAAACAAAGACCGGCCTCCTGCAGCAGAACGTGTTCAAAACAAACGAGAGAAACCAAAGACCGACCTCCTGCAGCAGAACGTGTTCAAAACAAACGAGAAAAAACAAAGACCGGCCTCCTGCAGCAGAACGTGTTCAAAACAAACGAGAAAAACCAAAGACCGGCCTCCTGCAGCAGAACGTGTTCAGAACAAACGAGAGAAACCAAAGACCGGCCTCCTGCAGCAGAACGTGTTCAAAACAAACGAGAAAAAACAAAGACCGGCCTCCTGCAGCAGAACGTGTTCAAAAACAAACGAGAAAAACCAAAGACCGGCCTCCTGCAGCAGAACGTGTTCAAACAAACGAGAGAAAACAAAGACCGCCTCTGCAGCAGAACATGTTCAGAACAAACGAGAGAAACCAAAGACCGGCCTCCTGCAGCAGAACATGTTCAGAACAAACGAGAGAAACCAAAGACCGGCCTCCTGCAGCAGAACATGTTCAAAACAAACGAGAGAAACCAAAGACCGGCCTCCTGCAGCAGAACATGTTCAGTACAGACCATATATACTGTATATATGAGTGGATGTAGTTAACCTGCTACCCGCCATGTGCCAAATAGGAAGTTCTCCAGGAGGCTCATCCGGCTCCAATTGACTTACATTAGGATCTTGTCACCCCTCTCTCTGTACCTGCTGCTGTGAGCCTCGTCATTTTGGTCTTAAAATATTTGTATGAACTCGCTCTACATGATCCTAAATTTTTTTCACTATTTTGTCCATCAAAAAAAAATCCTATTCGTAACAGAGTCTGGCTCCAGACTCGCTCCTGTAACCGTGAACATCAGGAGCCTCATTTGAGCGGAGCTGAACGCTGTGGGGGACGTCACACTTGCTTAGTCCACTTCTTTATACAGTTTATGGTACAGATGAGAGAAACCAAAGGAAATACTGGCTACGAATCACCATGGCCACAGGAAGCAGCCTCGTAGCGAGAGGGAGATTAAAAAAAAAAAAAAAAGTATTAAAATATTTTGCACAATTTAGACATTTTTTTATGAATATTTTGGGAAGTGACACATGTATGCTATTATGTGTATTTAGATTTTAATTTAATTATTTTAGGCCTAAACATGCAGGTTTACGGAGGTTATATTGTCAACGTCAGGTTTCCCGCTTGAAGATTTACAGCACCAATGATAAAAATGACTTTGAGCTTCAATGTGAATCACTGAAGCCAACTTTAAGTCATGTAATGATCAACCAATAATTTAATAAGGAGTAAGATCATAACATGCATGGATGTATAAAATCGCTATTAAATTGTGACCAAAGTTTATAGAAGAACCCCAGGAATATTGACGCTTCTCTAATGGATAAAACCCTTATATCAGAATAAAATACAAGTATTATTGTGTAGTTTTATGTTATTACTGGCCTGTATTTGTATTCTATCTTTATGTTATTAGTGGATTAAACATTAAACACAGATGGACCTGGTCTGCAGGTGGTAGTCCATGACGTCCCAGGCGTCCCAGTACAGAGGAACGTCATCGAACAGGACAAACCTGTTTCCTTCACATCCGTCCAGAAGAGCCTCCCTGCTCCACAGACACAGAGGGGCACAAAATACTGTTTAAATATGATTTAATACTGTTTAAAATACTCTTTAAATCATTTATAATGAAACAGGGAACAGCACCTGCCGGACGAGACCAGGCAGAGCGATGCCAGGCTGCCGTCTTTGTTTACAACAGCTCTCAAAATGCCGTTGTCCATCAGCACAGTCCCATCAGCCTACGGAGGAACACACTTTAAACAGGAGTGTTTAAAATGACATGAGGTATTAGACTATAAAACAGTGAGAAGAGTGTGGTGTAGTGAAGCGAGGTGAGGCCGTACCTGCACCGTGACAGACACTGGACTCAGAGGTTCTGTTGGTTTGACCGGAGCTAAACCAACACTGGGGACCTGCACCAGAGCTGGACACACAAGCAAACTCAGATTTACAACATTTGAGACATTTGACAAAAAAAAAAACTAAAAAAACATTGGTATTGACCCTTCTTTATTTTAACACAATGGCCATAAAGAACTGATTTACAGATTTACTACAACAGGTGAGATGATTTCTGCTTTAGTCAACAATTTTTTTAGTTAGTTACTTTCACCTTTTTGTTGAAAATCAAACTCATGAACAGGACCACGAACGCTCGGGCTGATCACAGGGAAATGAAAACGTGCTCTTTAAATCCATTGTGTTTTCTCATATCTTAATCTTTTCTCAATCTTAATCTTAATTCATCTTTTCATAAGATCTTAGTCTTCACCATAGTAACTATTTGTGTTGTAGTCAAGACCGCACTAATCGAGACCAAGACCAGTCCAAGACCACAGGGTCCCGAGACCGAGGCAAGACCAAATCAACACCATCTTTGTGATTTTCAACTTTTATTTGTATTTTACACTTATTTTGGCACATTTATATCAATGTTTCTAGAAATCTATCTCCATTTTATCACTTGTCGAGTGTCGAACCTCGAGACCAAGACAAGACCGAATCCAAGCGCCTTCAGGACCGAGAGAAGATCGAGTCCAAATTCCTTCAGGACCGAGACAAGACCGAGTCCAAGAGCGATTGAGTCTGAGATGAGACCAAAACTGCAAAAAAGGCTGGTTTTGAGACCAAGTCCGGTCTCGAGTAATGTGACACTAGTAACTACTGAACATTACCTCACAAACATACAGACAGAACACCCAAAGCGTGATGTCAGTGGAAACTATCGATTACCGTATTTTCCGGGCGATTAGGCGCGGCCTTAACTCTTTCCCCCCTGGACGCCGACTAGGAACAACCCATACATATGTTACTAGGGCTACACCCATAGAGCATCACTGCATAAAAGAAAACAGACTTCCACCAGTGATTATAAATGATTTTTACACTCATGAACTTAATTGTAACACAGACATATTTGTATCTCTGGAAACCTTAGACTCTTAAACATCCATAAATGAAGAGTTCAATGTGATTCAACTCATTTATAGGTGTATAACAGCTCACTGAAAATGAGAGTTTACCTGGTCAGGTGCAAAATCGAAAACAAAAAAACTACATTCAGCATTTGATATCTGCATGTTCTGAAAACTATATTCATAAAAAAATAAAAAATATACTTTGTCAAAGTATTTAAACAGATTTCATATCACCAGATACAGTACAAGTGTGCACCTGTTTGTACCTGTTGTTCACCTGTGTGCACCTAATTCATTTTTTTCCATTTAACTTATTCAACTCATTTAGCTTATTCAACTAATTTAGCTTATTATAATATAATAATATAATAATAAAACTCTTCCCCGTCAGTGTGTGTCCAGTATTTGTCATCTTGGTTGTTTTCTCAGGTGCAGAGCTCCGCATAAGTGTTTTTTCTGTAGTGATTCTGTTACACATCGCATCTTGGAAAAAAAGACTGAAATATTTTAAAGGACTAACCTGGGCAACAACCAGATTTCAGGGCAATTTTGGTTCATAATCGAGTATAAAGCTCAGATAGTTTGTTGGGACATCGCAGGACTCCACACAGACGCATCAGCGACATTCTCACCTTCTCCCCGAAAGTCCGTCGCTGTCACTGTTTTCCACTTTATAATCAACTTCATCATCACTTTGAAATCTATAAAAGTCACTTTCTCTAAACTTATCCATAAAATACGTCCGCTCCTCATTATTTCTAAAACTGTGCGCCGCAGCGCCGCAATCTTTCCATTGCACGTGTTTCGTGTTGTGTTTTTTCCGGAAGCTACCATCGTCACTATTTCGATTAACTTCGGAAAAAATCGGCGAAAACATATCCTTGAATCCTATTGGTCAGTCTAGTGTCGGTTGTAGTGGCCCCCACCGATCACAGTCTCTGTTTAAATGTGAAAAACCGAGCCGTTTCTAAAGGTCGTCAAATCTTGTCTTTAGTGATACGGCGGAGGAGTCAAAAGTCGTCATTAAGGAAACAGGGGGGTCGTCAAATGTCGTCTTCATGGGGGAAAGAGTTAAGCCTCCAAAAACGACTGCGCGCCTTATAATCCTGGAGCGCCTTTTATATGAATTTACGCGAGTGTTCCAGTACAACTTCAGTAAACGACAAAGCCGCACCACTTGCAGCATTACGGCTAACGTAGTCAGGAGCATCGTGGAGAAATACGTACTGTGATTCCTCATTTTTCCTGTGGACGAGGAAAAGATGAGCGACTGGCTGCGAGAAGTTTACCTTAAGAGACCGGATGGCTTTTTCCACACATCTCCATCCCTATTGATCTGCGACTCCAGCAGTAACAGATTGTTGTTCAGACGCAGCCGCGATTCATTTTCAAATAATTTTACCAACAATGGCCAATACAGAGAATGAAACACACGAAGATCAGAGCAAGAACCAGTGTGCGAACATGTGGCTCCAGAGTGAGGCAAAATTGGGGGTGAACGTCTGTTCAGGACCTGCACACACAGAGACGACCCGATGTTCCCCCGTGATCATGTACCAACCAGCATTTGTTATTTTAGGCTTTAATTAACCAAATAATTTTATGGCAATAGCCTATTCAATTGATACAACTTCAAAAAGTCCCTGCTTTTAGCCTAGTGTGAGAAATACAGTCGGACTAGATCCAAACCAGAGTCCTGAACCAGCGGGGGCAGCTCCGGTTCAGGCCGGGCTCAGAGGAGCTGGAGCGGGGAGCCTCGACCTGAGGAAGCGCTTTCCCGGGAAAGAACCAAATGTGCCAAGGACGGACGCTCAGAACAACATATAACAAACCAAACTGGACTCACGCTTCTGTCCGGATGCTGCACCACCTCGGAACCAGCCGCGGTTCTTGAGCGCGGAGGACAGGAGCAGCGCGCCGGACCTGTAGTCCACAGCGCATTCTTGCTTTTCCGCACTGAACCAGTGCGCAGACGACGGAACGTACCCGCTCGGACTCAGTCCATCAAGCACTGGTCTTGCTCGCAACCATCTGGAACCAGCACGTGGAGGACAGAGCCTCCGGACCATCTGACCAACGAACTTGTAGGACGACAGAAGACCAAGGACCAGACCCCAGCCCCGTCCTGAGGAGCTGTTGGCTGCTGCTGTTACCCGAACTCTGGGCTGATGCGGTGAGTTTGAACAAAGTTCTACATGTTGCTGTTTTATGAGTTCATGGTGATAATTTGAGATGAGGACGGCCCGTGGTTTTAACAGGAACATCGGTGTTGATAACTGGAGTATCGCTGTTTTACCGGGAAACAGAGACACGTCAATCGAACCAGTTTTGGTTGGTTTGTCGGTGTGAACGCAGACCACACTGGAGTGTATTTGCTACATAATAACAATTTTATTGCCTGGTGCGACCAAATAATCGAACTAGCGGTGTGAAAACGCCCCAATGTGTTATTTTTAGTTATAACCGAACAATTATGAGTTATTGTGAATACCTGACAATTTATTGGTCTCAGACAGTTTTTTGTTTTTTACATGTTACACATGAACAAAGTTGAGAGTTAACGTAACGAGTAAACGCGTTAAATAAAGTTTGACTGATTTACCTAACTGTTGTGTTTCGTTTAACGCGCCTTATAGTCCAGTGCGGTTTATATGTGAAAAAAGTTCGGGAAAACGACAGTGCGTCTTATAACCCGGAGCACCTAATCACCCGGAAAATACGGTACATTCAGTCTTGAAAAAACCCTTATGTGACCACATCCCTGTGATTCAGCTCTAATAGTCCTCCCAAAACCAGACCCTCCCAAAACCAGACCCTCCCAAAACCAGACCCTCTCAAAACCAGACCCTCCTGCGCGTGTGATTCAGCTCGTTCTCATCTAACCCGAAGCCTCCTGTGTGTGTTTGTGTGTGTTTGTGTGCGTTTGTGTGTGTGTTTGTGTGCGTTTGTGTGTGATTCAGCTCCTCCTCACCGAACCCAGATCCTTGAACATTGACCACCTCCTGACGTTCCCAGGACAGAGGGTTAAACACGGCGTCTGATCTGCCTCCAGAGCTCAGCGCCGTCAGAGCGTTCTGAAGCAGCTTTGAGCCAGATCCTTGGATTTCTAAAGGGGCAAAAAATAAACAGAACTGAAAACTACAGAGATGAAAAGCAGAGTCATATCAGGTTTACTGCTTTCATTTTGGTTTATCTTTGCATTGACTAATATTTAATAACATGTGTATAAAAGACAATTTAGTGCTTTTATTTTGGTAGTCACCAAGTAGGAACACTTTGAATAAAAGTGTGTTTAGATTGACTTCTTCTCTCAAATGTAAAACTCTGTTCCACCTTGTGATGTCATGTAGTCATACAGCACTTCACTGTGTTTTTAAACTCCACACACCTTCACTAGAATCATTTGGGCTGCGTTCAGACTGCAGCCTGAAGTGACCCAAATCAGATTTTTTTTTACCGCCATGTTCCTGTATCTGATCTTTTAATGACAGTCTGAACCACACAGATCTGATTTTTTCAAATGTGACCCAGGACACTTGGATATGTGCTCCTGAAACCGATACATATCTGATCTGAGTTTATTTGGATATTTCATAAATGATAAATTACATTATGTTCCAACAGTAATCAAAAACCATTAGAGCAGGAGAGTCAAACTCAAATTGACAGAGGCCAAAATTAAAAACTGGGACTAAGTCATGGGCCAAACTAAATATTTATTGACAAATTTCAACCACATCTGCATGTTTTCTCTTCTTTTGAGATCTGTAATGTTAAACCTTTTCTTATTAAAATAAATGTTTAATAATAGTTTTGCTTAAACACTGAATCCAGAACAAGCAGAATATAAAATAACAACATAATTTTAAATAAATAATGTCTCTGTAGCTTTTGAACTCCTTTTAAATGTTTTTTTCCCAAGCCAACAACCAGTCAAAAATAACAACTTGCTTCAATGAAAATCAAGTCTTTCAACTATGAACAGTCAAAAATCATAAAGAAAACATTAATCCAAGCTCAGTTTGCTAGTCTGTGATTTATTCTGATGGATATGGGTCCAAAACAGAAACAAATGAAACAAATACTTTGCATCTCTTCTTAAATACAAGTTCATCAAAGTAGTAGTTTCAGTAGTACGTAGTCGTATTAGCAGTGCAGCTCTAATACATATTTGATATGAGCTTGCCGGCCGAATATAATTATATTGTGGTCTGACATGTCTGCATTAAAGCAATAATGTGCTTCTGTCAGATTCTTGTAAAAGAATGTCACATTACTCCAGACACAAAATAAATAACTGCATTTCAGAAAGTTTTAGTCACATTCAAATGACACGTTAACTTAAATTCCTTCTTCTGCACACTCACCTATAATATTTTTTTTTATATCTTCGTTTAAACATTTTCATATTTGGGCTTTTTCTGAGCTTAACACTTCCAGATTTTGACCCCACAAACTGAAATACAAAAATTTTTCCTTGTTGCTCTGGTCATTTTAAAGAGACGCTTCCCCTTAAATTGTAAGTACTTTCCCTTTCTATAAAATGTTTCTGAATAGATTTGGTAGTTCTTTCCTTTTGGCCTTGTACATTATTTCTGTTGTCTGTCTGTGAAGAGTTACTGAGACATTTGTGAATGGAACAAAACACAACTCCAGGTCTGTTTTTGAGGAGGTAACGGCTTTAGAACATGACTTAAAGATCTCAAGAGTCAGTTTTGTGTAATATTGGACCTAACTAGAGTTAGGTTGTATGGAGGATTTTTTTTTGTTTCAAATTGTCAATGATAGATTATAGATGCAGTCGCCTTGTAATTATGATGACCAAAAAAAAGAGAATAAAAATTCATCAACTCTGGACGTGGTGGGGCTAAACATTTGCCAATAGATAACGACACTGCCTCGTTATCTGTGAGCTGACAGGCTGTCAATCAAACTCCCTACGTTTCTAGCGTAACTGACTTGTCTGCGCTGCCGGTACGTGGTTTACGTACGTCTGTCACGCAGTCCACAGACGCACAGACGCTGTTTACTCCACCAACGCAACAGTTCTTAGCGGCTTTTTTTGACCTATATCTTCCTCGCAGTTCGCACAAAGTTTGTTGCAATGACGACAAGAATCCAGGAGCAGTTCGCCGCAAAAGAAAGTCCGTTTTTGAGGTCGCTGAAAGAAGAAGACAAGGGGAAAAGCAGCGAAGCCAAACTAAGGTGATTCTTGGAGATTCATTCCAGCGATGGCGCGACTGAAGCAGACGCAGGGTCTAAAGACTGAACCACTGGTCCACAAATTACTCCTGGACAGGAAACTTCTGCTTATTATGAAAACGTACTTTATTTCCAAGAGTTAGACAAACGTTTTTCAGGACACGAAAGCGATATCCTATGTCTGAAAACGTCATTTTCAAGGCAAAGAAAGAGTCCGCTTGCTGCTGCGTGTTGTAGCTAATTCATTCGCACGGAATCTCCGCGCAACCTTTCTCTGCACTCCCTTTCCTGCTCCTCTCCCGTCTGCGCACGAATCCGCTCCCCCGCTCCTCACTTCTCCGTCTTGCCTAACCAACACTGTAGTTGTTTACAAGTCATGTGCAGCACACCGGCTGTAAACAAACCTGTTTCTGGCGTAAAGAGGAGGAGGGAGGAGGCGTTTCTACGTAGGAGCTGTAGGGGAGGTGGTTTCACGCATGCGCAACATTTGAAAAAGGACAAACAGTCGCTGGATTTCTCGTTCCTTGGAAAATCCTCTATACAACCTTTAAGCGAGTTCTGTACCTTCATAATATCTTAGTGCGTCCTCCACCACCAGCTCGATGCAGCTCCCAGGGATCACGTCATGAAACTGGTTCAGAAGCAACAACCTACAGAAAAAAAAAATATTTCTCAGTTTTTTCCTGGCTCTAGGTGTTTTTTTTGTTTCTCTGTGTGTGCACCTCCACAGCTCCTTCAGCCTCTTCTCCGGATACTTGAAGCTCTGGTCTCGGCTCAGGGCCAAACAGCTGCACACCTCCACATCGTGCAGCAGAGTCTCGCACTGACGGTTTCCACGTTTTATCTGCAAAACGACAAACATATATCACGTAAAACTGACTCTCGTGAGCTTTAAGTCGTGTTCTAATGCTGGACCTCGTACCTGGGCCTGTGTGGTGTAGGTGCCGTTGTGCAGTTCCAGAAACAGTTCTCCGCTCCAGGTGCAGAGGAGCTCGGAGTCTGACCGCAGCTCGGAGAAGAGGGAGTCGGGAGAGGACAGACGAACCCTGAACATGGAAAATAATTTGTAATAATTTATTCTGAATGTCAGTTAATGAAATTTTAAGTAAGTGAGTCTGAAAAATAACCTTAAACTTTCAGCACAAATACTTTCGAGCCTTCAAATTCAACAGTCAAAATTCAGAGTGTAAGGCAGAAGCAACCGATCCAAAGTGATCCGATCTAACTTAGTAACAAAGAGGAAATGGACCAAATCCTCCTTTGGTCCATTTGAATTTTAAAGGTTGTATAGAGGATTTTTTTTAAGGGAAGAGAAACACAGCGACAGTCCTTTTTCAAATGTTGTGCATGTGTGACACCACCTTCCTCCTCCACAGCCTCAGTAGAAACACCTCCTCCCGCCTCTTTACTCTAGAAATCACGCTTGTTTACAGCCGTGCGTGTTCAGAATTACCGTTGAAGTGACCTGTCTAGAAATAATTTAGCGACTGACATGTCAGTTTTTAGACCCTTCGTCTGCTTCAGTCGCGCCATCGCTGGAAGAAATCTCCAAGAATCACCTCAGTTTGTCTTCGCTCCTTTTCTCCTTCTCTTCTTCTTTCAGCGACTTCAAAAATTAACCTTTTTTTTGCGGCGAACTGGTCGTGGATTCTCGTCCGCCATCGCAACAAACTTTGTGCGAAATGCGAGGAAGCTACAGTTTGAAAAAGCCTCTAAGAACCGCCGCAAAACCACGTAATCCCCACACGCCGACGAGTGAGTTACACTCGAAACGTAGGGAGTTTGATTGACAACCTGACAGCCAATAGAAAATGAGGCAGCCTCGTTTTCTATTGGCTGATGTTTATCTGGCCTCACTACGTCCACAGTTGATAGATTTTCATTCTTTTTTTTTTTTTTTTTGGTCATCATAATTACAAAGCTGCTGCGTCTCTGTAATGGTATTTTAAACTTTTATTGACAATTTGAAACAAAAAAAAATCCTCCATACAACTTTAAATGCGCTTAATTTTCACTTAATCTGACAAATTTGAAACATTAAAAAAATTGTTTTCAAACAATACTTGAAACCATTTTTAAAATCCTAAATCTAAAACAACCTTTAAAATGCAACAAACGCGAAATTACATTTCTCACTTAACTCTGAAAAAACACGTTTGCATTATTTTTATTCTGAATGTCGGTTAATGAAATTTTAAGGATACATTTTCAAAGTGTTTAAAATTAATTATAAAGAAAAATAAGCTTAAACTTTCAGCCATCAAATTCAACACATGCCAAGGCAGAAGCAACCGATCCAAAGTGATCCGATCTAACTTAGTAACAAACGGGAAATGGTGCAGTGAAGCGATCTGATTGGTCGCTTGGCAAAGGACAATTTCAATTTGTCAACTGGACAAACATTTATTTACTGTATTTTCCGGGCTATTAGGCGCTCTGGATTATAAGACTCGCTGGCATTAAATTGTCTATTTTCGAACTTTTTCACAAATAAACCGCGTGGGACTTTAAAGGAAACCCAACAGTGTGATGGGTGAGTGGTTTTGTTTGTTTGTTCGTTCACGGTGACTCTGGGCTTTGTTCAGTTGTGGCGTGTAGGGAGGGTGTGTCTGGGACCAACAGATTGTCGGTGTGTTCTAGGGCTGGGTATCATTAAGAAGTTACCGATACGATACATATCTCAATACATGGGCCACGATACGATACGCTTTCCGATACAGTGAGCTTTTGATTCAATACGATTCAATACAATATATTTCACATCGATTCGATATGGTTCATTGTAAAAAAGGCTAAAAGTTGGCTCTGATACTAAAAGTCCACTAAGTTTGTGAAAAGTGAATGTGAAAAACATCCATTTTACTCAAAACAGTGAAAATGTCAACACAACTGTAGCTCTTACACAAACTAATTTAGTAAAAATATACCTAAAATACTCCTGACGATATATCGATACAGCAGCCCACGATATCGATACTGTATCAGCACATTAAACGATACGATATATCGATATTTTGATATTTTTGCACACCCCTAGTGTGTTCGCAGTGACTCGGTTGTTCAGTTGTGTTTAGAAGTGGCACATTGCACTCGCTTTTTTGGTTCGTTCCTCCGTTCCGTTCCTCGTCGGCGTGGAGTGATGAGTGTGTCTGTGGGTGTGTTTCTCTGTGCGGTCGCTGTCTGCTCCGTGTGTTTGTGTGTCTGCGGGTGGTGCGGCTTTGTAGTTTACTGAAGTCGTACTGGGACACCTGAGTGGATTCGTGTGTGGGGCGCTCTGGATTGCGGGGCACGGTCGTTTTTTGATGTGGTTAGAGGCTTAAGAGCGCGACTAATCGCCCGGAAAATACGGTAGTTCGAAAACTGCAGTTGAAGTCTGAAGGGAGGAGCTAACTACACTGAAACTACTCTGGAACTAACACACACACTTGTTTACAGTTAATGTTCATAACGTGGTCTATTGAACTTGTGTGGGGTCATATTAGAATCATTCAGGCTTTTAATGAGTCCTCTGGGCCTGACTACCGCTGTTGTTCTTTGTTTTAGGTTTGAGGATGGACTTGTCGATGGGAGACAGATGGTGTCTCAGTCCTCCATTTCTGATCAAGAAAGGAAAAAATAGCTTCTTTAACTCTCCTCTCAAACCAATTATTTTCTCTGGCTCAGATCTGTTCCTCACTGTCCTCAAAAGGAGCGGCCCGCGGCATTTAGGTGGAGATGTACAACAGACCGAGGTCCTTTTGAGGTCCGTGTGAGTGGTGTGGTCCTCTGTGTCTTTATTAATTTATTTATTTTTAATGTATTTTATTGACTTTATTTATTTATTGCTATTCTGTAATTTTGCTCTTATTTATTTTACTGGTTTTATTATTTTAAGACTAGTATGATTAAATCTGAGCATTTATTTTATAATTTTATTATTGCTGTTATAATGTATTTGTGCAGCACTTTAGAAACAGTTTGTTTGTGAAATGTGCTATAGAAATAAAGTGGATTGGATTTTAGGTCAGGGGTCATCAAACTAAGGCCCGTGGGCTGATTCTGGCCCCCCAGCCCCTCTGCCCCTCCACTTGAATTGACCCTATGAGACAATCCTCAAAAGTGTCATGGCTTTTTTTTAAATTATTATTATTACTTTTTGGCAAATAATAACACATTTACATCTTGTATTTTGTAGATTTTTTTCAATTAAAAAATAATATATCACGGTACGATATTTATATATTGATATTAGGTTATTAGGATTACATATATTTACATTTACTGTTGAATTTTTGTCAACCAATGAACACAAAGTCAAAATAGCAAACAGTGAACAATAAAGCAACTGTAATTCACACAAGCAGACGTTCGGTTATCGTAGTTGTACAGTTGGAGGTATCAGGACTAATGATCAGGTCATACTATTCTGTCATACGGCCGACCCGAACCCCAGTCCCCATCGCAGTCAGGAGCGATAATGTGGCCCGCAGAGAAAAAAGTTTGGCGACCCCTGTTTTCGGTGGAGCTTTACAGCAGACTGAGGTCCTGTGTTGCTCTCTCATCTGTGTTGGTACTAGGGATGGGCATTCGACGAAATTTTCTTAATCGATCGTCGGAAGAATGAACAATTAATCATTAACGTTTTTATATTAAAATGATCACCATTATTATTACTATCTGCACTAATCTGCTTAAATAAATTCAACTTTACGACATATAAACCGTAATCACTCTAGAGCCACATCAGCTGTTTGACATTATCATGTGTTTAATTCAGTTTTGTTCAAATCTCACAGAAACAAAACTTAAAACTGCATCGCTAATTTGCATAAACTAAGTGAAGATAAAACTCCAGCTCTTGTGTCGCTGATGTGGTTCAATTTCTGTCGGATTAAAAGACATGACTCAGGTGAATACAGGTCAGTGTGACCAGATTTGCGTTTGTCAAAACCAGGACAGCGTACGGGGGGAGGGGGGCGGGGCCTCGTCATCCACATTGAGCGACTCTCACCTGGCAAAACTTTTTCCCACTGGACACAGAAACATATGTGCTGCTTTATACACTGTGCACATGGACTCACACTTGTCCCGAACGGAAAGCGTGGAATTTCTTGTACAAATCATCGTTAAATCCACATTTGTGCTTCGGTACGTTGCAGACTGACCCACTGTTTGTGTCTCGCTCCTTCTGAATGCAGAGCGCTACATGTACGGACCCCCGTTTGGTCGCCCTACACTACGCACAGCAACCTACATTCGGTTTGTCGATTAAAATTAACGTAATCGATGAAATTCTTAATGATCAATTATCGATTAATCAACTAATCATGCCCATCCCTAGTTGGTACATCCTCTTGTGAAGTGGCTGTTTTGTTTCTCCAGTGTGGCGCTCACTGCAGTCTTCACCACACTGAACGGAGTAAACTACATTGTTTTGTCTGTGGCTCGGTGTTTTGTCTTCAAGTGTTCGTAGGTTTGAAAATCCTCTAGTTTTTTCAGAAACACAGGCCAGGAAAGGACAAGTTACACCCTTTCTACTTCAGTGCCTACATGAAAACCTTATCTCTTTTATTTGTTAAGTGTAAACCCCGCCACAGATGAGAACAGCCAAAAGGAAACAGCCTCTGTCCTCCACACTCACACACAATCGACGCTTCTGCCTCGGCGTCTTGGATCTTTAATGTGAAATTTTACGCTCTGAATTTTGACTGTTGAATTTGAAGACTCGAAACTATCTGTGCTCAATATTTAAAAAGGTGAAATTTATTTTGAATGGGAAAGCGTGTTGAAAAATTCAGAATAAAAATAACTCAAACATCTTTTTTTCACAGTTAGAAAATCCAGAGCAAGAAATTCAACATCTGGAGCAAATGATCTTCCATACCAAACCCAAACAGTCAGACACAGACTCATATCCTCACATCGTCACGTCAGGTCAGAGTTCAACATCCTCCCAGTGTCGACGTGCAGACATTGTCCACAGACCCCCCCTCTGAGACCAAATAAGGGTCCAAAGTGACGCTGTAAATCTACTGACTCAGAGTGACATCAAATATTAGTATTGTTGGGTTTGAGCTGAGTCAGGTTCATCCTCCTGGAGCGTCCTTTTGGAGATGGGAAAATGAAAATACTCAATACTTACACAGGCTCTGCTTTCAATATTAGTTTAAGTACAAAAAATAAGTATAAATACCACCAGGAAAGCAGATATTAATGAATTGTTATTAAAGAGTTATTATTGATAATATATTTTAAACCTGTGTGTATCTGTAATGTGTTTTTTTTTTCCATCTAAATTTATCTAATGTCAAATGTCTAAAGCAGAGGTGTCAAACTCAAATTTTAGATTAAAAATTTAAAACTGGGACTAAGTCATGGGGCAAACTAAATATTTACTGACAAATTTTCAACACCATTTGCATGTTTTCTCTTCTTTCGAGATCTGTAATGTTAAACATTTTCTTATTAAAATAAATGTTTAATAATAGTTTTGCTTAAACACTGAATCCAGAACAAACAGAATATAAAATAATAACAACATTTTAAATAAATCATGTGTCTATAGTCGATCTGTGTGCAGTGGGCAGCTCTAATACAGATTTGATATGATCTTGTGGGTCAAATATATTTATATTGCGGGCCAAATTTGGCCCCCGGGCCTGAGTTTGACATGTCTGGTCTAAAGATACACTTGTACTTAACTATATAATGAATGTAGATGAAATATTGTAAATTGTAGAGTTGGATTAAAATAAAATATGCTTCTTCCTACTTGTTTCTTGAACATTGAATGTTTTTTAACAATTTTGTTTTTCTTTATTAAATGTCATGAGTATGAAGACTATATGTTGTGTCTTCATACCTTTAAAAAAAAAAAAAGTTCAAATACATTAACTCTAACTCTAATAATAGATTTGTGGTGGTTGGTAATGATAAAACTGTGAAATGAGTGTGAAATTAAGGAAAACTGATGAGTCAGTATAGTCACATTTTCTTTGTGTTTTGGTCGTTTTTAAGCAGCTTTTCTGTATTTTACCAAAACAAATGACAGTTTATGTCTCTCTTTACTGTCGGCTTGGATCAGATTGGTCCAAAATAGTGACACCTGGGACATTTCTTGTATAAAACTGGGTCAAATCAGTGGTTTTGTATAAATCTGCTGGGACAAGGGACACATAATCAAAACTGGGACTGTCCCAGGTCAACAGGGACGTCTGGACACCTTAGTATTATGGCCGAGTCTCATTTCTCTTTCCTCACTTCCTTCTCCTTGATTCCTCGATTCTCCATTTTTCCGCTGTCAATCAAATGTTACGTGGTTGGCCCAAAGAAAACCACGGACTGACCATTTGATTGACAGCTGGAAAACGGAGTATCGAGGAAAAGGAAGCGATGGAAAGTGAAATGAGGCGCGGACGGGGTGTAACCTGCCGTCCTTCCTCGCTGACAGACAGGGGGCAGTGTTATTCCCAGCGGCGCTCCAGATGCACTGACCTGGGAAGTCCATCTGTGTCCTGGACGCGCTGCAGCCGGTCCAACATGAGCTGCGTGGGACCGCCGCCGCCGTCGCCAAACCCGAACAACGCCGCGCTGTGATTGGCCCGTCCTTTATCTTTGTTGTTCCTCACGGTTTTGATGAGCTGAGCAGAAAAAGGGAAAATAATATAAGTAATGATAATTGTGATAGTATTTTTTGATATCGTGACATCTCTGCTCCAAATCACCAACACAAAACTCACGTCTTCCACTTTTCCTTTCATTTCGTAGGAGTTTCCAGGCGGGAAATGAGTGAGGACTTTAGAGCCGTCCAGACCTTCCCAGAAAAATGTGTTGTGCTTCGAAACAAAAGAAACACAAATGTAATACAATTTTAATCAAGCGTCACAGCATTAGTGAGTTATTATTAGTGCCACTTTAAACAAACTTGAGAGGTCGTGACTCACAGGAAACGTATTGACCAGGTTCCAACTCAGCTTCTGCGTGAGGAAGTTAGAAATGCCGCTGCCCTGCATGATCTGAGGGAGCTGGGCCGAGTAACCGAACGTGTCCGGGAGCCAGAACTACGGAAAAAGGCCGGAGGTGTGATCAGAGGGAGCGTGAGAGGGAGTGTCAGAGGAAAGAGCTAATGAGCGTTTTGGGGATTAAACAGCTGAGGTCTGTGGAAAGCGAAATCAGGTGTGATGAGCAGGAGGGTTTTCCCTGAAGTGAGCAAAAGTGAAAGCCTGTCTTATTTGTGCAATCCAGGCTTATCAAAGCCTCAGTTTCACCAAAGTGACTGACCAGACGTGATCTGAGTTTTTATCTTAGCTCTGTCTCCAAGAATGTCTAAAGAAAACGTTTAGTCAAAAGTTTCAGACAGTGTAGTCACTCACACACCTGTGTCAGAACACACCTGTCTCTGTCTGATACAGATGAAAATGTGACTTTTATAGTCGCATGTTGCTTGAGACTTTCAGTCCATACACTCTGCACACAGGACACACGTGTGGACGCTGCACTCAACACAGAGACACAAACCATATAAAAGCCTGTGGCCATTATTTCATTAAATGATGCTGCACATGTGTCTGTTGTTGTGTCTGTTGTGAGGGGTTAGGGTCAGGGGTCAGGGTGTCTGTTATGAGGGACAGAGCAGCTTTTCCACACAAACAGACGCTGGTTTGGACTCTGAGGATGACTCTGGGTTCTGTCTGTTCCTCCTGTGTCTCTCTTCATTCCCTCGTCTCTTGCTGCCTTTCAAACTGCAAACACCTTTGTGCAGATTTGATCATTTCTTGTTACATACATGTGAAGAGTTCTGTCACCGCTTCACTTTCACATACAGTGTAACTTAAGCTCTGCACACACTAAAAAAACATCACATTTTTGGCCCATTTTCTGTGATGCCATTGCTCTGTCCTTCTCAGAGTCACTGGGAGCACAAAACTCACCTTAAACTTCAGGCCTGAATTCACTTTGGTCAGACTCAATTTTGTTGCTGTCATAGAAACAAAAAATGGAGCTTCATTCAGCTCAGGATTTCAGGATAAGCCTGGATTTATTAAGCCAATTTGGTGGACGACGACGACTACTACAACTACTACGACTACTACGACTACTACAACTACTACAACTACTACGACTACTACGACTACTACGACTACTACGACTACTACGACTACTACGACTACTACTACGACTACTACGACTACTACGACGACTACGACGACTACTACGACTACTACGACTACTACGACTACTACGACTACTACAACGACTACAACGACTACTACGACTACTACGACTACTACGACTACTACGACTACAACGACTACAACGACTACTACGACTACTACGACTACTACTACGACTACTACGACTACTACGACGACTACAACGACTACTACGACTACTACGACTACTACGACTAACGACTACTACGACTACAACGACTACAACGACTACAACGACTACAACGACTACTACGACTACTACGACTACTACGACTAGGGCTGAGTATCATTAAGAAGTTGCCGATACGATACATATCTTGATACAGTGCACTTTCGATTTGTTATGATATATTTCAAATCGATTCAATACGGTTCAATAAAAAATAAAGTCTAAATCGTGGCTGTGATACTAAAAGTCTTTGCTAAACCACTTTTTCTTGTGCAAAGTTCATATGAAACACAAACATTTTAATCATCAAAACAGTGAAAATGTCAAATGTGTCGCATAAATGAGTTTCCTTCCACTCCTCAAGCCACAAAACTGTAGCTCTGTAACAAAATAATTTAGTAAAACACACGTAAAAATACTCTTGGTGAAATATCGATACAGTAGCCCACGATATCGATACTGTATCATCACATTAAACGATACGATATATCGATATTCTGATATTTTTGCACACCCCTAACTACGACTACTACTAAGAAAAAGAAAAAGAAGAAGAAGAAGATTTTAAGAGCAAACTGAGGAGTCTGAAAGCAGCAGTTACAGCGAGAGGCGACATTTTTTCAATACAAAGTGAACTGGAGCCAGAGTTGATGGAGCTAAACATTTTATGCACTGATAAGCAAAGTATATTTCAATTGACAGGAAACATTTTACAAACCTCTTTGCAGTAAATCCCAAACTCCTGGTTAAAGAAGCGTTGTCCTTCTAAAAACTGTCGCACCATGGACTCTCCTGAAGGCAGGTTACCGTCCTGAGAAACACAAGCTCCATTATCACAAACTGTAAAACACAAACTATATCCGTACGTATGTTTCAAGGCAAGGCAAGTTTATTTGTACAGCACAGTTCGTACACAAAGTAATTCAAAGTGCTTTACAGAATAAGATAATAAAAACAAATCAAAAATAAATAATAAAGATTAAAAAAAAAAGAGAGACATAAATTGGAGAGAAGAGTGCGGAATGAAAACCTTTCAGTTATTTGCACAGTTAAACAGAAATGTTTAGAGCCTGGATTTAAACAGCGTCACAGAAGAGTCTGTCTCACATGTTCAGACTGTTCCAGGTTTTAGCTGCATGAACCTGAAACTCTGACTCCCCTTGTTTAGTCGTGACTCTGGGCACCAGCAGGAGTTGGTCCCTGAGGTCCTCAGAGTGTGAGATGTTCATATGACACTAACATGTCACAGATGGACTTTGGTGCTCGGCCATGGAGACACTTGTACAAGCAGAGCTGCTTTAAAGTCTCTGAGCCACAGGAGCCAGTGCAGAGACCTGAGACCAGGACTTATGCGCTCGTACTTCCTAGTTCGAGTCAGGACCCGAGCTGCAGCGTTCTGGATGTTGTGGATGTTGTGGATGATGTTCTGGATGTTCTGGATGTTCTGGATGTTCTGCAGCGTCTCACAGCTCGTTTGGAGAGACCAGTGAGCACAACATTACAGTATCTAACCTACTGGAGACAAACGCATGGATAAGTTTCTCCAAGTCTGATTTAGACAGTAAACCTTTGATTTTTGCTCTGTTTTTTAGATGGTAAAAGGCTGCAGATGTTATTGATTTGATGTGGCTGTTAAAGTTCAAGTCTGAGTCCATTATTACCCCGAGATTTCTTGCCTGATTTGAAGGTTTTAGAGAGAGAGACTGGAGGTGATGCTGACACTGTCCCTTTGTTTCTGTGGACCAAACACTATGACTTCAGTCTTGTCAGAGTTTAGCTGGAGAAAGTTGTTTTGCATCCACACACTGATCTGTTGGATGCAGTGACAAAGTGAGTCCACTGGTCCATAGTCTCCTGCTGCCAGAGAGACGTAGATCTGAGTGTCGTCTGCATAACTGTGGTAGGACACGTTATTGCTGCTTATTAACTGGCGTAATGGCAGCATGTAGAGATTGAACAACATGTTTCACACTGCTTACCGGCGCCATTTTGAGGACTTTAGACAAACAACAAACAGCATCAAATGTACAAACGTTACCATCTCCACCCAGGTTCCTCCCACAGGTATAAACTGTCCCTTCTTCACAAAATGTTGGATTTCTGCGTAGAGGCCGGGGTACCAGCTCTTCACCCACTCGAACTGCTGAGCCTGGACACGAGACGATGAAGATATGATCCCGAAGAAACACGTTTAGACTCACGATTTCAAACATGTTTTTAAATGTTTAACCTGAGAACAAGTGAAGATAAACTCTGGGTTTTTCTCCATCAGGCGGATCACGGTCACCCAGCTCCGCCCACACTTCCGAATGGTCTCTTCGTACGGCCAGAGCCAAGCTGCAAACGTAAAAAAAAAAAAAAAAAAAAAAATCAACCAATTAAAAATAAAGAAATAAAATAAAATAAACAAAAATAAAAAATAAAACAATAAAAAAAACAAAATTATATGAGGTGTAACTGTTGAGCTTTAACGTTACCAAATTAAAGATGGACTGCGTAACATTTCTAGTCCTGCTCGTCTCCATGGAAACGTTATTGCTTTATTGTCTAGAACATTCCACAGTATAGATTAAACCTCTTTATCATGCTACATTACAGATCAGATCTGTGGAGAGGCGTCCCTGTTCACAGAAGGAACTATTATACTTTTGAGCAACAGAAACACGTGGAATAAATAAATGCTAGATCGATATGTTTAAAGTCACACCATGGAACATTTCTCCATGGGGACAAGTAGGCAGCGGATCCTCTATCAGAAAAGTTGCGCAATGCAGCTTTAACTAAACAATATTTGGTAACACTTTATAATAACTACACCTTATTTAGCCTTAATAAAGCATGAACAAAGGCTTAATTAATAATGAACAAAGACTTAAGTATTAATAAGATTCATCATTAGTAACTACTTAATTACTACCTTAATTAGCACTTGCACTTAATTTGCTTGTGCTGTAAATAGTTACTCATAATTATTTCATACTTAATTACTCATGAACTAACCATTTGAGCATTTATTAATCATTAGTAAATAAATGAGAGAATGATTTACTAATAATGCAAAGCAATGATAATTCAGGCAGCTGTTATCTGTTAGTTAAGTCTTTTTGAGAGCTTTTCTAAAGTGAAGACAAATTATCCTTTATTAAGCATTTACTAAGCGTGAATCATTATTAATTAAGTCTTTGTTCATTATTAATTAAGTCTTTGTTCATGCTTTATTAAGGTTAAGTAAGGTGTAGTTATTATAAAGTGTTACCCAATATTTGATTACGGGAGTGTTTTTTGTCCATGTTGCACAGGTAAATTGTGTTGGGTTTTTGTCGCCCTCTATTGGTAATGAAGAATATTATGCTTAAAAAAATGAGAACAGGTCCAGCTCAGTGACGCTGTATGAAAAATGCACTTTAATACACTTTAAAAAATGTAAATATTGAGTATTCCACCTGTATTTACTCAAAAGTGACACAAACTTGCACAAAATTACACAAACTTGCAGTGTAATCCTTCCAAAAAAAGACTCATTTATTATTTTTCACACTCAGTAATGTAGTTGAATCTGTTTTATTTCATTGTTGTTTTTATATCGTGTTGATTTGAATCTGAAGCACTTTGGTCGCCTTGAGTGTTATAAAGGGCTCTGTAAATAAAGTTTGATGGAGAGTGGACTGTAATATTTGTTTATTTCCTTTTTTCAAGCAAATCACTGAGTCAAACTTTATTTCTAGAGCCCTTCACAACACTCAAGGCGACCAAAGTGCTTCACATTCAGATCGACACAATATAAAAACATTAAACAATGAAATAAAATAGATTCCACTACATTACGGAGAGTAAAAAATAATAAATTAGTCTTTTTTGAGAGGATTACGCTGCAAATTTGTGTAATTTTGTGCAAGTTTGTGTAATTTCTGAGTATAAACAGTAGTGTGGTGCATCGAATTACAGTAAAAAATAAAGTTTCAGATCATCTTGATTAGAACCCTGCATTAGGTCCAAAAGATCCAAAAGATGATTTAGGAAGAAATTTTGAAGAAAAAGGAGATGTTTTAGAGATTGCATGAGATTTCCTGAAAATTGACTAATTTTGAGTTTTTAAATTAATAACTCCACTACAAAAGTAAATACCAGGGAAAGTACCGTATTTTTCGGGCTATTAGAACGCGCTCTTAAGCCTCTAACAGCGTCAAAAAACGACTGCATGCCCCACAATCCACTTGGGTGTCCCAGCACGACTTCAGAACACACACACAAACACACACGGAGCAGACAGCGACCGCACAGCGAAACACACCCACAGACACACTCATCACTCCACGCCGACGAGGAACAGAACGGACGAACTGTGGGAAATATTATGTGTTGGTCATGCTAATTCACCTAATATTATGGACTTTGGAATGACAACAGGGTGGAAAACACGTATGACTATCTATAGGTCTATATAACATGTTTTTTCTGTACTTTGAGTGCCATAAAGAACATGTTTTTCTGGACTTTGAGAGCCACGAAGCAGAAAAACTGACATATGTGGACCCCGTGGCATGTTCCCACCCATGATAAGGTGCACTGGGTCAGCAGTATTGTTCATTTTCTTGCTGTATATGCTAAATCAACAAGTTAATGTTTTGTCAAGATGTAGTATAAAGCTACCCCTGATTTTGAGTTGGTCAGAGGCGTCGTTCCGGGGTGGCAGTTGTACTTGGTAATCAACTTGAATCCCTCTCAATGGAAAATGCTGAAATAAAGTGGCCTGTTCTCTCGGATTCTCCATCTCCTGTGCTTCTTTTTAGGACACGCATTGAACCTTCCGAAAAAACCCACAAGTGGTGACCCCGACGGATGATTTGACAGAGTAATGTCTGCAAACGATGCCTCCCACGAAATCCTGGAAGTAAAGACACGAAGAACGCGTTCCCAAAAGAAGGTATGACAGCGACCTTTGTTGTTTCAGAATTCCTGTCAGATTGGCTAAATGTATAAAAACTAGAAATTGTGATTTACTTCTTGGGACTTTTGTGTGATCAATTTAAAAAGTAATGGAAAACTAATTATTAAATGTTATGCTTCATGGAAAAGAAAAAAGCAAAAGCTCGAATCCGTGTTAAAAGGCTTCACGTAGAAAATAAGCCAGAAGTATGTTAATTGAGATTGAAAACAAAACCAATAGTATGTTTAGGCTTTAATCACATAAAGCGTAATTAAGAAAGTTATTGATTCCTTGAGATACCGTGTTAACCGTCACGAGAGACAAGAAAGGAATTTTATAAGGAAATTAATTTTTATTTTGCTGCTTTTTAGGACACGCATTGAACCTTCCGAAAAAACCCACAGAACGAACCGAAAAAGCGAGTGCAACGTGCCGCTTCTAGACACGACTGAACAACTGAGTCACTGCGAACACGCCGACAATCCAGACACACCCTCCCTACACGCCACAACTGAACAAAGCCCAGAGTCACCGTGAACGAACAAACAAACAAAACCACTCACCCATCACACTGTTGGGTTTCATTTAAAGTACCACGCGGTTTATTTGTGAAAAAACTTTAAAAAATAGACCATTTAATGACAGTGCGTCTTATAATCCAGAGCGACTAATAGTGCGAAAAATGCGGTAACATTAGATTCTTTAAGAAGAAGCTTAAAGACCAACTGCTTCCATCTAGACTGCGTTGCCTTGCATGTTCCACAGCACGGCATTAAATCTACGAGCAGGTGACACTGGCCGAGTTATTGGTCAAATCTGTGGAGGGGCGACATCCGCTTGCAGAAAAACGAATTTGTTTCTTAGTTAATTAGTTAATTCAAGACGGAGAAGTTAATGCCAAACTGTGGAACATCTAACTGAGACAAATTTGCTCTTTTAAACTCACAGCTCCTGTTTTTTTTATTTTTCAGGGAGAATGTTCTGTCTCGTCTGTCTGACCACGCCTTCGACCGACCCAAGTTCGAAAATAGACCATTTAATGACGCATAATCCAGAGCGCCTAATAGTGCGGAAAATACGTTACTTAAAAAGTCCTGATAGGAGCTTGAGTCATTTTGGGAAAGCTGCTGCTCCTACTGTGTTTGTTACTTGAGTTCGCACATGCTCAGTACAGCTCCAGTTTGAGAAATCAGGATCCTGCGTCTACAGGCCACAGTGTCCTGGATACTCTGAGAAAAACCCAGTGAGAGTCTCTTGGTTTCTCATCACCGGGACACTGGCAGATCCAAGAGACTGAAATCAGGAGACTCCGTTTACACGAACACTCACAAAACCAGGAGACTAAAAAAAACCTGATCATAACCGGGACGTTTGAGCGCATGTAAACGCACTCGGTGATAAACAGTATGCCTGAATGATTCTGCTAATGTGACTCAGGCACAGTTCCCACTTTGTGCAGTTCAATCGACTGAGCTACAAACAGAAACTGTAAACAAATATGTGTGTTAGTTTCAGAGTAGTTTCAGTGTAGTTAGCTCCTCCCTTCAGACAGATATAAATGTCTTCACTCTTAAATAGGGTGACCTATTTCCATTTGTGAAAACCCGGACACCTTGGGGGGGAGGGGGGTCTCACAGTTTCTCAGATTTTTTTGTGTGCAATTTTGCAATTTTTTACAGCATAAGAACGTGTATTGTGTATTACAGGCGGGGAGTAATTACACACGGGTGGGTCAGGACTAAACCAGGTCTAAACCAGGACTAATCTTGGACTTAAAGCGCGATCGGGCAATTGCCGCGTTTAACTCCGTGAGGTGTAGAGCTGAGTCGGTCCTTTCACCTGCGTCACCTCCGAGCCCGTCCTGACAGTGAGTCCTGTTTCAGTTCTGGTTTAGTCCTGGTTTAGTCCTGGTTTAGTCATGGATTAGTCCTCCTCTTCAGTCCTGGAATCAGTCCTGGGTTAGTCCTGGTTTAGTCTTGGTTCAGTCCGTGGCGAAGGCAGCACAAAAGTTTGATATAATCTCGGGTTATCGGGCAGGTGCGGTCCTGTCCTGCGCAGGTGCGGTGTTGTACTGGGGGTCTCCAAAAATGGACCCGTGCAGGACTCTGCGCTGTTGGGCTCCATTATGGAATAAATGAATCTTCAGTTCATTACATAAAGAAGGAGGAAAATAACAAAAGGACGACAACAGCAATAAGTTTTAAGAAGGAAGTAAAAAGTGTTGCACCTGTCGTGTCTGAGAAAAGTGTATAAGGTTTGTGCTGACGGGTTTTACAGCCTTAACACAGATAGAATAATTGTAAAATATAAAGTTGATACTTCGTGGATTTCACCTGTCGTGGGTTATTTTTAAAACATAACCTCAACCTGTGCACATGGACTCACACTTGTCCCGACCGGGACGGAAAACTGAGAATTTCTTGTACAAGTCACTGAGAGACGCTCAGTTTAACGCCCCCAATGAACGGTACTGAAAACCCGGACATTTGCATCACTTTATTAAAAAAAACCTGGACGGACATGTCCGGGGAAAAACGGACGTTTGGTCACCCTACTCTTAAACGTTTGTCCAGTGAAAGCGACTGAATTTTCCTTTTACTATAGATCAGACCTGGACGACTGAGGGATAACACAGGCACGATTAAAGCTCAAAATAAACAGCTGGATTCTCATGGTGTGGGAGAGGAGCAGCACCTGAGTCGATGTGGCAGTGCCCCATGGCGTGCACGGTGTGTTGGCTCTGCCCGTTGCGCTGGGTGAAGAAGGCAGAGGCCAGGCTCCGAGCTCGGGGGAAGGTGCCGGGGTCCGAGGGCTCGCACAGGTTCACCATCTCGTTCACCGTGAACAGGGCCTGGAAACCGCGCTGGTCCTGCTCCCCCAGCTCCTGCAGACAACACCAGAGCGAGTTAAATCTGGACAGAACACAGAGAATGTAATCAAACTAAAGAAGATCTATGCTTGTGTCTGCTCTAGAGTTTTAATGTATGACTGGAGATCATTTTTTAAAATAATTTAGACATTTTAAATCACAATATTGATCTAAAACAACTTAAAGAGTGATTAAACACTCTCCTGAAGCTTTACTCCACTCCTAAGCAAAATCTGAAAAATCCTCCAGAGGTGTGGGACCGGTGTAGTCCGGCCGGCGCCACCTAGTGTCTCCACTCAGTTTTATTTCTCTCCAGCGAGTAGATCAGGAATTGGAATACACTTGATGCGAGTTTGGGCACCAGCCAATCAATGAAGAGACAGACATTCTTTGTTGGCAACGATTCCAGAGATCGAGGATTTAAAGCAGAAACAAATAGAATGTTTCAAGGGGAAAGACGTTATTGTTCTTCTTCCTACGGGATTTCGGAAAAACTTAATATAACAGGTTAGTAATGCGCCACTAACTGGGCTAACTGATTCATCAGCCGGTTTTACTTCATTTCACTTCATAGAAACAGTCTGACCTCGCAGCCTTAGATTTCATTCGCTCAACAGTAGGTGGGTACTTTTTTTATTTAACCAGTCGCTGCTGTTTGGTTGTGACGTATGTAATGCGCCGCCAACGGGGATAACAGGTATATTCATCTTTTCCCAAATCCTGTAGGAAGAAGAACAATAACGTCTTTCACCTTGATAAAATTCACCAAACATTCTCTTTGTTTCGGCTTTAAATCCTCGATCTCGGGAATCGTTGACAACACAGAATGTCTGTCTCTTCTCTGATTGGCTGGTGCTCGAACTCACACTTCCGGGTTTCTTGCAAACCGTCTAGTGTGTTTTGATTCCTGACCTAGTCACTGGAGAAAAATGAAATTAAGGGTCGACAATAGGTGGCACCAGCCTGGCAAGTGCATTACATACGTCACGACCAAACAGCAGCGATTGGTTAATGATAAAAAGTACCCGCCTACCGTCAAGCGAACGAATCCTAAAATTGCGAGGTCAGACTGTTCCTAAGAAGTGAAACCAGCTGATGAATCAGGCTGGGACCAGTGCGCTCTGGACTTTAAAACTGAGCGAACATTTGTGTTCAGATTACACCGTTTTCCTTTTCTCCAGACACGGCGGGACATGGCGATGCCCGGCGGTGCCAGGTTGAGTCGGGGCTCCTCACGTCCCGTAGACGCCAGTGTCTGCGCTTTTCACGTAATAACCTGCGTCTGACTCATCTGTGCTGTTAGTCCAACCCGAAAACTCAAATGTCGTGGCCATAGTTGATCCTAAAAAGGCTGATACAAACACGACTTTGACCCAAACGTCAAATTTTTAACAAATATGCACGAAAATGCCAAAATAAGGTCAGAGACAGAGACACACTTCCATTTGAGACACATTTACACAGAGAATCAATAATAATTAAAAAATACATCAAATCGAATGCAATGTGTATGTATGAAAAAGAAAACTAAGTTGTTGTGCATAAAAGTGAAGATTTTTGTTTGTAATTGATTAATAATTGTGTCAGGACTGAAATGTACTGATCTGAATGTTTAGAAACGATCGGTGTTGATGTTTTGTCTTGAAAAGGGGCAGAGAACATAAGACTTTTCTTCTTTCTGCTCCTTTTCATTCATTTCTTGTGTGTTTGATGTTGTGACACTCTCGATGTCTTTTTATACTTCATGAATGAAATAAATAAACAAATAAGAAAATAAAAAAATAAAAATAATCAGGAGAAAAACGCGATCAAAGGGTGGTGAGACCAATAACCTGCGTCTGATTCACTGGGGCCGTTAGTCCAAACTCAAATGTCGTGGCCGTAGTTGATCCTAAAGAGGCCGAAACAGACACGACTTTGAAACAAAACGTCAATTTTTTTTACAAATATGCACGAAAATGCCAAAATAAGGCCAGAGACAGAGACACACTTCTATTTTAGGCAGATTTAGTGAGAGAATCAGGAGAAAAACATGATCAAAGGGCCGTGAGACCAAGACCTTGAGACCAGGAGACAAGCAGAGCTGTTGTGAAAAGTGCAGCTGCTCCAAAACCAAAACATGAGGAATTTTATCTATTGGCCCACGCAGGCAGCGCCAGCCTCGCCAAGGTCGCCTCGTTTCTAATCGTCCGGGAGAGACTGGACATTTCTCTACGCCTTCACTGCTTTTCCCCACCCACGATTGGCGAGCAGGTCTGTTGTATCCAGCGCCCCCTGGCTGCAGGATCTAGAGCACAGGTGTCAAACATAAGGCCCGGGGCTGGATCCGGCCCTCCAAGACCTTTAATGTGGCCCTTGGGTGATTTTCTACTAAAATATTTGAATTATATTTTTCTATTAAAATCTTGTTAATTTTTCTGTGGTGTTTATCACAGCAGCGTCTCCAGCGTCTCTGTACGTGGCCCCTCCCACCAGAGCAGCACAAATGAAGACTTGTCTCTTTCCAAACGCTCTTAAAGGACGATCGTTTTGACTGTTGACCGTGACACCCTCATCAGAAAAATGTCCAACATGAGAAAAGTGGAGCCGAGTGCAGGATTTTACAACAAAAATTCACTTATTCCTATTTATACAAGTTAATGTTAAACAAGTTCATGTTAAAACAGGAGTGTCAAACTCATTTTGGTCCGGGGGTCGTATCCAACCGACTTTGATCCCAAAGGGGCCGGATCAGAAAACTCATGTCATATAAACCCCAAAAATAACAATAAGTTCAAATATTTGTGCAGAGAAACACAAATCTATTACAGAAATCTTTTTTAATTGATGAACTCTTTCTTTTACAAAATATTATAATATTATGAACAACCTGAAACTTTAAGAAAAACACAATTTCAACACAATGTTTTAACATGAACTTGTCTGTAAACAGGAATAAGTCCATTTTTGTTGTAAAATCCTGCACTCGGCTCCACTTTTCTCATGTTGGACATTTTTCTGATGAGGGTGTCACGGTCAACAGTCAAAACGATCGTCCTTTAAGAGCGTTTGGAAAGAGACAAGTCTTCATTTGTGCTGCTCTGGTGGGAGGGGCCACGTACAGAGACGCTGGAGACGCTGCTGCGATAAACACCACAGAAAATTAACAAGATTTTAATAGAAAATATAATTAAAATATTTTAGTAGAAAATCAGCCGAGGGCCAGATTAAAGGTCTTGGAGGGCCGGATCTGGCCCCCGGGCCGCATGTTTGACACCTGTGGTCTATGTAGTTCTCTCTGTGTTTTACTGCACCATAACTCTTCATTTAAGCAAAGAGACTTGTAGTTCAATATATTGTGATGGTGATGATGTTACACTGAGAACTTTGACGATACAATATCACGATACTTTGATTTGACTTTGCGATTGGCTGTAAATTCTTTTTCTTCTTCTCATATTGTCTGGTGTGTTTGTGTAATGTACAGATTTTTGCATGTCTAGATATTCTGTATAAAATAAAAACCTCACAGACATTACATCACAATGGAAATGCTCGAGACGTCTTCCCCTCTGACTGGAAATAACCGTTACCCATTTTATCTTTTCAAACGGCGATACCCGGGTTGATAATGTTGCTCGTACCTTCACAATATCCACCATCATCTCGAAGTCTGTGAGCAGCTCCTGAACGTCGCGGCGGAAAACGACCAGCTCGGCTTTCTGAACCGAAAACCTCCTGTTGGGGTCGGGAGCCGCGATCATGGAGCCCTGTCCCGCCCCGAACAGCCCGTTACAGGCGACTTCCACGAACAGCAGCAGGCTTCAGGACCACAAAAGGATAAGAACGTAAATACAAGACAGAAGAGAGGAACATCTGAATCCTGTATGCCAAGCCGTTTTAACATTTAAACACTTAACTGGATTTGTGCTGCCGATTTTTCTCTAACTTAGTTTTGCCAAGTCGAAAAGAAAATTTGGGATTTCTGCAAAGTCATTCTTCCTGCCCGTGATTGTCGTTTTAGATCCACGACGACATTCTTCAAGGGCAAATGACGTCACCTTTGCCGTTCATTTGTTTGGGATTCAGAATTACGGAAATCCAAAATTGACCTGGTTTAGACCTGGTTTAGACCTGGTTTTAGTTTCTGGTTTACCTGGTTTAGTCCTGGTTTAGACCTGGTTTAGACCTGGTTTAGTCCTGGTTTAGACCTGGTTTTAGTTCTAGTTTAGTCCTGGTTTAGTCCTGGTTTAGACCTGGTTTAGACCTGGTTTAGACCTGGTTTAGACCTGGTTTAGTTCTAGTTTAGTCCTGGTTTAGTCCTGGTTTAGACCTGGTTTAGTCCTGTTTAGTCCTGGTTTAGTCCTGGTTTTAGACCTGGTTTAGACCTGTTTAGTCCTGTTTAGTTTAGACCTGGTTTAGTCCTGGTTTACCTGGTTTAGACCTGGTTTAGACCTGGTTTAGACCTGGTTTAGACCTGGTTTAGACCTGGTTTAGTTTAGACCTGGTTTAGACCTGGTTTAGACCTGGTTTAGTCCTGGTTTACCTGGTTTAGTCCTGGTTTAGTCCTGGTTTAGACCTGGTTTAGTAGACCTGGTTTAGACCTGGTTTTAGTTCTAGTTTAGTTTCCTGGTTTAGACCTGGTTTAGACCTGGTTTAGACCTGGTTTAGACCTGGTTTTTAGTTCTGGTTTCCTTTAGTTTAACCTGGTTTAGACCTGGTTTAGACCTGGTTTAGTCCTGGTTTAGTCCTGGTTTAGTCCTGGTTTAGTCCTGGTTTAGACCTGGTTTAGTCCTGGTTTAGACCTGGTGTAGTCCTGGTTTTAGTTCTAGTTTAGACCTGGTTTAGTCCTGGTTTAGACCTGGTTTAGCCCCAAATCTGAAAACAGTAAAATCCCTCTGTGTAATCCGTTTATTTCAACAAAGTAACTGTAATCCAATTACCACTCACTGAAACAGTAACTGTAACTGAATACAGTTACTCATCATTTGTACTCTGATTACTTTACTCCGGTACATGTAATCTGTTACTCCCCAACACTGAAGATGAATCACAGATTTCTGCAGTTGTCATTTACGAGGTGTGACGAGTTGAGTGTCGTGTTTAATGATGTAACTGCAGATTTCTGTGATTCCGTTTTGCCTCGTCAAAACTGAATTGCAGATTTCTCTCACCGTCCTTTCGTCTAAAGTCAAAATTACGTTATAGATCAAAATAAAATGATGCCTAGTTGTAAAGATATTGTTGATATCTAGATCAGGGGTGTCAAACTCATTTTGGTCCGGGGGCCGTATTCAACCGACTTTGATCTTAAAGGTGGCCGGATCAGAAAACTCATGTCATATAAACCCCAAAAATAACAATAAGTTCAAATATTTGTGTAAGGAAACGCAAATCTATTACAGAAATCTTTTTTAATTGTGGAACTCTTTCTTTTTATAAAATATTATGAACAATTTGAAACTTTAAGAAAAATACAATTTCAACACAAAGTTTTAACATTAACTTGTGTGTAAATAGGAATAAGTAAATTTTAGTTGTAAAATCCTGCACTCGGCTCCACTTTTCTCATGTTGGACATTTTTCTGATGAGGGTGTCACGGTCAACAGTCAAAACGATCGTCCTTTAAGAGCGTTTGGAAAGAGACAAGTCTTCATTTGTGCTGCTCTGGTGGGAGGGGCCACGTACAGAGACGCTGGAGACGCTGCTGTGATAAACACCACAGAAAATTACCAATATTATAACAGAAATATAATTAAAATATTTTAGTAGAAAATCAGCTGAGGGCCAGATTAAAGGTCTTGGAGGGCCGCATCTCGCCCCCAGGCCGCATGTTTGACACCTGTGATCTAGAGCTTTAATTCCACTTAGTCAAACTTAGCATTTAAATGTTAAAACGGCTGAGAAACTCACCTGTGCGGCTCATCGTCCTGCAGCGCCCCCGAGAGGACATAACTGGTCTTCTCGCCTTCTTTGGTTAAGCCCTGAAATAATCACAGATCTAATGACTCTGTACTGAGTGAAAGAACAGGGTGACCGATAATTTAAGAAATTCTTGTTGAAATAACCTCAAACAACCTAATAAACGTCAATCATCATATAATTGTTGCACTGTTTTCCTGTGATCTCTTGTATAAAGCAGTGATTTTATATTTTATTACTTATCTTTCTGTTTTATTTTAACTGGGTATCATTGAGAAGTTGCCGATACGATACATACCTCGATACAGTGAGCTTTCGATTCAATACGATATATTTCAAATCGATTCGATACAGTTCAATAAAAATAAAGGCTAAATCATGTCTGTGATAGTAAAAGTGTTTGTTAAACCACTTTTTGTGCAAAGTTCATATGAAACACAAATATTTTAATCATCAAAACAGTGAAAATGTCAAATGTGTCGCATAAAAAAGTCTCCTTCCTCTAAACAAGCACCAAAACTGTAGCTCTGTAACAAAATAATTTAGTGAAATATACCAAAAAATACTCTTGGTGATATATCGATACAGCAGCCCACGATATCGATACTGTATCATCACATTCAAGGTTGTATGGAGGTTTTTGTTTGTTTCAAATTGTCAGTGATAGATTATAGATGCAGTCGCCTTGTAATTATGATGACCAAAAAAAAGAGAATAAAAATTCATCAACTCTGGATGTGGTGGGGCTAAACATTTGCCAATAGATAACGACACTGCCTCGTTATCTGTGAGCTGACAGGCTGTCAATCAAACTCCCTACGTTTCTAGTGTAACTGACTTGCCTGCGCCGCCGGTACGTGGTTTACGTACGACTGTCACGCAGTCCACAGACGCAAGACGCACAGACGCTGTTTACTCCACCAACGCAACAGTTCTTAGCGGCTTTTTTTGACCTATATCTTCCTCGCAGTTCGCACAAAGTTTGTTGCAATGGCGACAAGAATCCAGGAGCAGTTCGCCGCAAAAGAAAGTCAGTTTTTGAGGTCGCTGAAAGAAGAAGACAAGGGGAAAAGCAGCGAAGCCAAACTAAGGTGATTCTTGGAGATTCATTCCAGCGATGGCGCGACTGAAGCAGACGAAGGGTCTAAAGACTGATGCACTGGTCCACAAATTACTCCTGGACAGGAAACTTCTGCTTATTATGAAAACTTACTTTATTTCCAAGAGCTACACAAACGTTTTTCAGGACACGAAAGCGATATCCTATGTCTGAAAACGTAATTTTCAATGCAAAGAAAGAGTCCGCTTGCTGCTGCGTGTTGTAGCTAGTTCATTCGCACTGAATCTCCGCGCAACCTTCTCTGCTCCCCTTTCCTGCTCCTCTCCCCGCTGCCCCGATCCCCACTTCTCTCTTCTCCGTCTCTGTCTAACCAACACTGTAGTTAGTTGTTTACAAGTCATGTGCAGCGGCTGTAAACAAACCTGTTTGTGGCGTAAGGAGGAGGAGGGAGGAGGTGTTTCTACGTAGGAGCTGTAGGGGAGGGGAGGTGGTTTCACGCATGCGCAACATTTGAAAAAGGACAAACAGTCGCTGGATTTCTCGTTCCTTGGAAAATCCTCTATACAACCTTTAAGCGATACGATATATCGACATTTCAATCTTTTTGCACACCCCTAATATTTACATTTATATAATTGCGTCTTATTTGACACGTGTCTCTTGCTCTTTTTTTCTACTTATTTAGAATTTATTGTCACCATTTGTATTTTTTCTCTTCGTTATTATATCCAAATAATTTCCTTTGTGGATCAATAAAGTTTGTTTAAGTCTAAGATCAAGATTTTATATTTAATGTTTTATTTTTGTTCTGTTTTCAGGTTGAATCATTCACTCCCAAACAGAAGTCATTTTGCGTTTTGGAATCTGCTGCTCACACTCTGCCCACCCAAGACTGTTCAGCTTCAACGCAAATCTTGGAAAAACTTCAACTGGCAAACAAATTATGGGCGAAGTTTTTCCAAATTTTGCACTGAAGGCAGTAAAAATAAGGAATAAAATCAAGATAAAACCAGTTAAAGGCCAACAAAGAAGGTGGTGGTTTTCAAGTTAACAGCTCCTTTTAACTTTTAACTTTCCAATTTCTTCTAAACAAGTTGGAAGAGATTGGAAATTCCAGGCCTGAAATGATCCAACTGATTCTAGTGAAGGTGTAAGTCTGTGCAAATAATTTAATTTTGACCACGATTTCAATTTGTCTGTCAAACCATCTCCAAACTCATCTTATAATCGAGTTGAAACGAGTTTATTTGGGGATATTTTTTATACAAATAAGTATATTAATTTTATTTTTAAACGTAGAGATTGTAGAACAGCTGGATATATAGTTTATTTTGGATACATTTATGTTTTTATTGGCTTTATTTCACGTTCAAAGTTTATTTTATTCATTTTATAATTTTATACGTCGCAAAAAACTGCTCTAAGGTTCACATTTGCAGCCTGTATTTATTTTCCATTTGAAAGTTTTGCATAAATTCTTAACAAAGTGGGGGTTTTTTGAGAGAGAAACGCTAAAAAAAATATTGTGATTTCAATATTGACCAAAATAATCGTGATAATGATTTTTTTTCCATAGTGAAGCAGCTCTATGAAGGTTTGTGGAGTTTAAAAACACAGTGGAGCAGAGTGTTTTCAGTTTAAGAGAAGAACCCGGCGTAAATGTGCAGGTTTAAAGGTGTTAAACATGTGAATGAAACAAAAAAAAAAAACACAACTCCAGGTCTGTTTGTGACGAGGAAACGACATCAGAACACAGATCAGAGAACAGTGTGATCGGGAACTTTAAATTGTCTGTACATTTCTTTTTTTTTTTTTTCTGAGTCGTCCACACAGATGAAGATGTGGTGCTGTTACCTGCACCGGCTGCCCGTCCCTCCAGACCATCCCCTCCCCGTCGCTCTCCCACAGCAGGTGCACTTCTTTACTTCTCCAGGAGGGGGGGATGTTGAGGCTGACTTTAAACCAGCACGTGTACCACCTCAACACAAAACAACACAAACGGTCAAGAACACGCGACTTATTTACAGCATTTCACCGGACAGAAAGCGCGGGATTAGACTCAAAGAAAGAGTCTATGACAGAGCAGTGCCTCCAGTTAGCGGTGGTTTTACTCACGTCGGTCCAAAGGTTTCTCCGACTTTATAAGGAGTGAAGTTCTGCTTGAAGGCCTCGGAGAAGGGGATGCGTTTTGGAGATAAGAAGGACTCCAACTCCACTGGACACGATTCTCCATAAAGACTGAAAAAACAACAGAGACAAACACAAATATCAGAACAACTCGACGATTCAGCCAAAAATGTAAAACTACTGAGTTTATTACATGAATTAAATCATTTTTTTTATTTTTAAGATCTAAAATGATCTCAAACTTAACATAAATTTGAGGATACTATCAGATTTTGTGTTATTTTGGGGGTTACAGCTTTTCTTGGGCCTTCTCTTTGTGAGCTGCTGACCCTGGCTTTAAAGAAGCATTGCGTAACTTTTCTGGGGGGTGGAGGGTCCATCACCTGCTTTTCATGAAAATTTCAATTAAGTAAGTTCAATTTACTGTTCTCATGATTTAAAAGTTAAATAAATTGTATTTCAGTCAGTTTTGTTCTTGTGAATGCTACTTGACCAAAATATTATACATAATTATTGATAAATCACAATATATCATCCTTTGTTTTAGTATCAGGATATATTGAATCGTGACAGGGACATCGTGATGTGTATCGTATCACCAGATTCATGGCAATGCACAGACCTGATATATTTGGGTCTGGTCAAGTGGTAACGGAGGGAAACAGGGTCAGATTTTTGACATTCAAATGTCTCTTATTCAGAAACTAGAGGAACTATTGAAATAAGTAAAGTATCAGAATGTAGGAAAGAGTTACACTCCAACAGGGTCAAGTTAAACCTGTGATATTCTTTCAAGTTGTTGACAAAAAATTTAAAAACTCACGTTGGTAACGGAGGGAATGAAATATGCAGCACTTTTTGGTCAATAAATCCAAACAGTGATAACTCTTGGTTCTCACTTACATATCCTTAACAAACTGGTTTGAATATTTGCTTCATATAGTTTTCTACCATATGGTACAAGATTAGGTTGAAAAACCTCTTACTTTTTGACTCATGAGATTTTTTATTAAGAAAGTTCATGGTAACGGAGGGAAAAGTAACGGAGGGAAAATTGTACAAACAAGTAGAAGGTGCAGGATTTTACATCATTTGTCACTTTTTTCTTCTGAATACTTTAATATTACTTCAAAATGAAAGGAAACTATTTCTATAAAATATGTCAGTCCTTCCAAGCAAATTTTTATCATTTTAAATACATTTTTTTTAAAAAAAATCATGTACCTTCATCAACAGTTCAAAGATGGAATAACACAAGATATGATGAAATACATCCATTTATTTACATGATTTGCAGGTCTTTGAAATTTGGGAAATAATTTTTGTTCCATGTTTCATACATGGTCTGTTTAAAACATATGGAACTTTAGAACCAAAAATGGTACAGAAAAAAGGTCAACAGTTTCATAAACTAGAGTACATATGTATCTGTTCAATACATTTTTATATCAGATGAATTAACTTGAATTTTTGGCCTTGTTGTTTACTTCTGCTTGGCCGGGCCCATATACAAGTGTTTTTATATTTAGAAATTAGGTAATTAACATAGGGTGTCCAGACGTCCCTATTTCCCCGGGACAGTCCCAGTTTTGAGCCCTGTCCCACAGATTTATACAAAACCACTGATTTGTCCCAGTTTTATACAAGAAATGTCCCAGGTGTCTCTATTTTTGACCAATCTGATCCCTGGGAACAGTAAAAAGAGGTATAAATGGTTATTTGTTTAGATAAAATACAGAAAAGCTGCTTAAAAATGACCAAAACACAGAGAAAATGTGACTATACTGACTCACATGTTAATTGTGAATAAATATTTTCCTTAATTACGTGCTCGTTTCACCGTTTTATTATTACCAAACACCACAAACCGAGAGTGTTCTAGTTTTTAACAAGGTTTTTAATGTGATTTGTCTAATGTTTTAATTGCACACAGATTACACGTGGAGTTAGTGCACAGACACACACACACACACACATTGTTCTTGCAGTTTAATCTTTTTGTCCTCGGGTCTTACCGTCCTCGCAGGTTGCAGTCGGTAAAATAAATGTTGGAGATGAACTTTTCTGCTCTCTCCAGCAGCGTGCGTCTGTTCTTCAGCACAGGACCGTGATATTTCCCCGAACTCATGTCTCTTCATTCAAAACCAACAACACAAACTCAACACATCAGCTGATCCGTGCAGAACCAGGAAGAGACCGGAGCTGCAGTGCGGGAAAACACACGCTAGAGGGCGATGTTACTGCAGGGATTCATTTATTGGTATTTTATATTTATTTATTCTTTATTTCAGACACAAATATTATTCGGTTCAGAGTAAAAAAAAAAAAAAAAAAAAAAAAAAATTACTGAAGTTACGTCCAAGAAGGTACTTTGGCTTTATAATCAAAAAAATATTTGTATTATCTATCGCACAATTAGAAAATACACATTACAAATACATTGCACAATTGTTGAATAATAATAATAAATAAATCATAATTTAAAAAAACACGAAACGAAAAAACGAAAAAACAGAAGAACCGATCGCAGAAATGAAAACATCCGGTTCCCAGTTTTAATACTACAAAATAAAAGTTCGCATTTCCGTCAAAAAAAAAAACAAAAAAAAAAAACTCCCTCTGGCTTTATAATAATATTGTTCCACTACTTTTGACCCTTGTAGCACCTTACAAGAATTTATATCGCTTTCAATGTTATTTATGTTATTTATACTTTTTATATTGTCAATTTTTGGTTTAATTTTTTGTTAAGGGCTCGAATGTGACACGTTGACTATTTTATAAGCTTGTATGGTTTGATTATTAACTCGATATATTCAAAAAATTGAAATAATTATAATAAAATAAAATAAAAACATTGATGGGCTCTTCCTGCGTTTTTTTTTTTATTATTATTATTATTATTATTATGTGTTAATATAATACATGTACAATATAATACAATATAAACACATTCATATTTGTAACAAAGAAGAAAGAAAAACGAAAATAAAAACATAAAATAAAATAAAGATTAAATAAAGCAAAACTAACAAAAGAAACAGAATGATGAATACATAATCATTCTTAACTTAATTTTGGGGGAGGTGTAAGCCGCCTAAACACAAACTGTTAACTGGAAGTTTCACAACACGGTGGGACTTCTGGGCGATGTGAACGGGAGCTACAGGTTGGAGACTTCTGATCTAAATTCACTCTTTTTTTCTTCCTCCCATTCATCTGAGGCACAGTTCTCTTCGGCTCCATCAGCCTCCTCAGTCTCTCCAGCTCTTGTGTGTGTGTGTGTGTGTGTTCTGGCCACCAGGGGGAGATATTTTAGTAGTAATAATGTATTTCTTCATATCTTGGTCTGTGTATACATTTAATATTCATTGCACCGAACCAAAATAACCCTTGGACTCTGGCTCAGACTCACAGGTGAAAAAGTAGTTTGTACAAATGTTTATGGAGGAAAACACCTTTTTAATTCAGGAGCATTGTTCAAAAATCATTCACATTTATGATTTTACAAAGGGGCTCTTCATAAGTTTTTGAATCTGAGAGCTTTTCTTCATCAAAGGTCTTATATTAGACAAAAGTAACTCTTGTGAGAGTCACTTAAGTTGTGTTATAATGTTGTTTCCTCCTCAAAAACAGACCTGAAGTTGTGTTTTATTTCTTTCACATGTCTGAGTAACACTTTATTATCAGTCTGTCTGCAGCTGGCGGCTGAGTGGTTAGTGGGGTTGGTATCATTCAGAAGTTGCCAATACATACCTCCACACAGCGCACTCTCCACTTTTCTATGCTGAGAATTAAAATGATTATTCAGGGGACAAACATGTGTGATTAATTTGCGATTAATTGTGAGTTAATTATGACATTCATGAGATTAATTGTGCTTAAATATTTTAATCAACTGGCAGCACTAAACAAAACACAGCTCCAGGTCTGTTTGTGAAGAGGAAACTACATTAGAACACATCAGAAAACAGAGTAATATGGAGCCTTTAATAGGAGTGTGCAAAAATATCAAAATATTGAAATATTGATATGTCATATAATTTTATGTGATGATACAGTATCGATATCGTGTGCTGCTCTATCAATATATTGATATTTTTTGGTATATTTTACACAATTATTTTGTTACAGCTACAGTTTTGTTGTTTGTTTAGAGGAAGGAAACTCGTTTATGTGACACATTTGACATTTTCACTGTTTTGAGGATTAAAATGTTTGAGTTTTATATGAATTGTGGGGAGGCCTGGCCTGACATGATCAAAGTACAAGGCAGACGACAACAAAAAAAAGGTGTGTCTTTGACAGGAATGTATTTAAAACAGACTTCTGGAGTTAACGCAAAAGAAAGTACAAATAAGTAACTAAAATCAAACAGAAGTCTCTCTCAACTGACGACCTCCTCCAAGGTTTTAAAAATGGCCGACATGAGAAACGCCCCCTTTTTGTCTGGACCATGTGGAGCTGCAGGTGAGTATGATGAATATGGAAACTGAAATGAATTAACAAATAATCGAATCAAATTGAAATAAAGTATATTTAAATGAACAATGTCTAATGTCTAAACCAGGACTAAACCAGGGTGGTCATGAGCTCTGTTTAATGAGCTCGAAATGAGTTTCCTCCGCAGGGTGTCTGGGTGCTCCCTGAGAGAGAGGGTGACAGGACACACGGGAGGAGCTCGGAGTAGAGCCGCTGCTCCTCCACGTGGAGAGGAGCCAGTTGAGGTGGCTCGGGAATCTGTTCTGATGCCTCCTGGGCATCTCCCTCAGGAGGTGTTCATGTCCCACCCGGAGGAGGCCCTGGGGAAGACCCAGGACACACTGGAGGGACTTTGTCTCTGGGCTGGCCTGGGAACACTTCGGGATCCCCCTGGAGGAGCTGGAGGAAGTGTGCGTGGAAAGGGAAGTCTGGGAGTCCCTGCTTGGACTGCTGCCTCTGTATCCTGGCCTTGGATAAAGCGGAAGAAAATGGTTGAATGGATGTCTAATGTGATAATTAAACAAAACTAAGAAGTATTGTAACTGTAGTTGGATATTGAGAACAAAATATGTGAAATCAGACAAATTAATGAGTTGAAAATGGGACAAAGGTCCAGTTTGTCACATGAACTTTGCACAAGAAGTGTTTTAACAAAGACTTTTAGTATCACAGCCACGATTTAGCCATTGTTTTTGATTGAACCGTATCACATTGATTTGAAATATATCGTATCAAATCGAAAGTGCGCTGTATCGAGATCTGTATCGTATCAGCAACTTCTTAATGATTCCAGCCTTCAACAGTCTCCCTTCCCCCAGCCCCCGTGTGTTCTGTATAATGTCTGTGAATGAAAGTCCAGTGTGATTCCCAGTCCCGTCACAGGTCTCGGTCTTGTGATCACGGCTCTGCCCACGTCGGCCTCCAGCAGCACAATGCCCTGCTTCTCCTCCTCCCTCCGCCGCGCTCTCCCAGGATGCATCACTGTTTGTGGAGGAAGCGGCTGCCTTTGATGAACACTTCCACAGAGCTTAAGTACAGGCCCGAGCGGAGACTGTGGCCTGGTCCGTGGGTCTGGACGCTCCGGTGTTTGGACTGCGGACGCCAGAAGGACATAAAGCCTCGGTCCGGTCCGAGCTCTAACGGTCCGTGTGCGGTGCCAGCGGGTGAAGCGGTGACCTCGCTCGCCGTCGCACGACGTCAGAGGAGCTCAGACTGCGGGGCTGTGGACACGCTCGACCTGCACTTACTGCTTCATTTAAAGTCCGTGTTTTTGTTCTTATTTGTGTCGTGAAGTCCCATTTTATAACGTTTTATAGATGTCAGGGGCGTCCAAACCATGTGGCCCTCAGTCCTCAGACTTTCTCATGAACTGACTCATTTTGTCTTGGCAAGAACTTTTTTTTACTGTGAGTTTTACATCTTCTAATATTATAACTTCTTCCACCGCTGATTGACACTAAATTAAGATTTTTTTTTGTCAAGCATTATATAGTCTGGTTACAGTCCTGGTTTAGATTTGTCAGGACTCAGAAGGTCAAATATTTTCTTGGCGGTTCTTGGGCATGACGTCATTCTCCAGACAAACCAAATCAAAATAAGATTAGTTTACTGCAATTTGTTCTGTTTTTCTGTTTGAAATGATGGACCTGACTCTTTATAGCAAGAGAGTCAAACCCAAATTCACCAAAATTAAAAACTGGGACTAAGTCGTGGGACAAACTAAATATTTATTGAAAAATTTCAAAAACATCTGCATGTTTTCTCTTCTTTCTAGGTATGTAAAGTAAAATTTTAAACTTTTCTTATTAAAATAAATGTTTAATAATAGTTTTTCTTAAACATTTAATCCACAACAAGCAAAATATAAAATAATAACAACATTTTAAATAAATATTGTCTCTATAGTCGATCTGTGTGCGGCGGCAGCTCTAATACAGATTTGATATGATCTCGCAGGCTAAATATAATTATATCGTGGGCAAAATTTGGCCCCAAATTTTTATTATTATTATTTTATTTTTTGTAATATAGGAGAGATTTCTGTTCTTTCTGTTGTAATATGATAAAATTTGAGCTGCAGAGAGTTGAAAAAGTCTCTTCTATGGCTAATTATTGCTTGTTTTGCATTTTTTTGGTTGCAGCTCCGAACTTTTAATGAGATTCTGTTTAAATAATGTTGATTGGGATTATCCTGCTTTGTTTTTAGTTTCATTTAAAGTCCATTTTGTCCATATTCTCATAGGAAATACTCTTGTCAAAGTGTCCTGTTTTATACTGTTTTATAGAGTCCTGGTGAGACCAATAGTCCGGTTATAGACCTGGTTTAGACTCAGAAGGTCAAACATTTTCTTGGTGCTTCTTGGTGAAGTTTGAGAACCACTGCACGACGTCATTCTCCAAGAATAACATTTATGAAAATAATTTTAATTTACTGCATTTTTTTCTACTCTGTGGGGAGACCTGAGCTTCAAGAGTTTTGAATTATGAACCTGACTGTTTATAGTTAGTCGTTCAACATATGAAACCTGGAACAGTGAATTTTGGAGCTCAGTATTTATCATGGGTGTATTTTTTATTTTATTTTTTATTTTTTGCAATACAGGAGAGATTTCTGTGAGGTTTGAGCTTTACACAGCAAAAACTGTAGGGTAAAATATGTCTTTTTTTTTTTTTTTAACACAAAAGGTGTAATTTTTAACTGTTTCAAAGTTAAATGGGGGTTTGAGTTGGGGTTATTTGCCAGAGTTGATATGGTTGAAGTTAATTCAACTTCCACTAGTGTTAATTCAATTTCTCTTAGCGTTAATTCAACTTTTCTTAATGTTAATTCAACTTCTACTAGTGTTAATTTAACTTCCCTTAGTGTTAATTTAAATTCCTCTAGTGTTAATTCGTCTCCTTCCACCCACCACTTCAAACTCCTGTGAGAGAAGACCAGTTTGAACCAGTGTTGTTCATAATTTCATCTTAAATTAACTCAAATAAAGTGTAAAAATAAAACCCCTCTGTGTGTTGTTTCTCTAAATCAGAATAACTCTACAAAGTGTTATCCTGTTTACTCTCAAAACATTAATATAACTCTGGATTTCGGGGTTAAACAGGAACTTTGGTCCAGTGTTACTTAATGAACATTTCCAAAAATGTTCAGTTAACTCTAGAACAGATTGGACTCAAATAAACTCTGAGAAAATGATAAAATAGATTCTGTCAGGGTCAATTTTAAGAGATTTGGCGTGGAATGACTCACACCTTGTGACATCATGAAGTGGTCGCGTGAACAGCTCTTTTTATTCAGTAAAGTTTGACAATTCCAGGGCTAAAATCATCAAAAACACACAAAAACACATACTTGCACACACACTGGAACAGAGTGTTTTCTGTTTGAGGGAAGAACTGAGCCTAAATCTGCAACGTTTGTGTGTTTAACATGTGAACGAAACATAACACAATTGTAGCTCTGTTTGTGACGACTACATTAGAACAAAGATCATTGTACATCACAGTGTATTTTCACCTTATTTAACACTCCACTTTTTGCTGTAAGGGCTGAAAAAGTCTCTTCTGTGACCAATTATTGTTTATTTTAGTATTAACTTGTTGCAGCTCAGGCCTTTTAATGAGACTCTTTTTAAACACTGTTCATTTAATTGTTTTTGTTTTGTCTCGTGTTTGGACTGCGGCCGCCAGAAGGACATAAAGCGTCGGTCCGGTCCGTGCGCGGTGCCAGCGGGTGAAGCGGTGACCTCGCTCACCGTCGCGCGACGTCAGAGGAGCTGAGACCGCGGGGCTGTGGACGCGCTCGACCTGCACTTACTGCTTCATTTAAACGTCCATTTTGTCCAAGTTCTCACAGGAACCACTGAAGTCAAAGTGTCCTGTTTGTGTGACCGTTTTATAAACCTCACTAAACCAAACTGTCAATTTGTCTTTGTCCTCAGACTTTTTGGTGAATTGATCCATATTGAAGCACGTTTTACTGAGAGTTTTACATCTTCTACTATTATAACCAGTGTTGGGAAGGTGACTTTTAAAATGTATTCCCCTACAGATTACAGATTACACACACCACAATGTAGTTTGTAACGGAATCCATTAAATTACTTAAAGTGAGTAATGTAATCTGAATACTTTGGATTACTTGATTTGCTGTAGAGAAACAAAGACGAGGAAATCTTCACATAAGATGTTTTATCTGATAAAAGAAACTAAAAAGCCCAGACTTTACTGAACCAAATTAAAAATATTATTGATAGAAGAAGAAACACGTCCACACAGCAGGATTTAGTCCTGGTTTAGATCTAATTTAGTCCTGGTTTTAGTCCTGTTTAGACCTGGTTTAGATCTGGTTTAGACCTGGTTTAGACCTGGTTTAGACCTGGTTTTAGGATTTAGCCCAAAATGTGAAAACAGGAAAATCCCTCTGTGTAATCCATTTATTTCAACAAAGTAACTGTAATCCAATTACCACTCACTGAAACAGTAACTGTAACTGAATACAGTTACTCATAATTTGTACTCTGATTACTCTGGTACATGTAATCTGTTACTCCCCAATGCTGATTATAACTTAAATAATTAAACATTTTGACATGAAAGCAGGTCTGAGATTTAGGTTCTGACAGTTGGGGATGTAACAAAGTGCGGTATTTTTCAAGCTATAAGTCGCTCCAGCCAAAAAATGTGTAATGAAGAAGAAAAAAAACACATATAAGTCACACTTTTTGGCAAAAATTTATTTTATAAAATCAGAGACTAGGAGCCGACATTTCCTGTGTAAAATCAAGTTCTAGTAAAAACAATAGAAGAGAAAACAACAGACTGTTAACGTCACATATGAACAGTTCTTCAGATAAACTATAACATAAACAACAGAACAGAACAAGTTTAACAAACTCTCCATCTCACTCCAAATCACTAAATCCATTCAATTCTTCATCCTCGGTGTCACTTCTGAACAACTCGAACTCCAGTTAGAATTATTGGGGCCTTTCTGAATCCCGACAGGATGTAACGATATCCAAATCTCTCGGTACAATATTATCACGATATACATCTCACGGATACGATATTTATTACAATATTTTGAAGAGGCTGATATAACTGTAGATAGGACACTTTTTTTTTCTTATGATGCCTTGACAAGATTTTGGTGTGAGTTATTTCCGTCATAATCTTGAGAATTCAAGTAAAAACATATTTCTTCATGTTGTCTGCGCTGAAATGAATCATGGGATTTGTAGTTCCTGATGTTTATAAGCTGCTGCTACTATAAAACAATGCACGATATTATTGTGAGACTTTTCACGATACAATATCACGGTATTTCGGTTGTTGTTACGTCCCTAGAATCCCGACAGGATGGTTTCGGTGTCACTGAAGTCCAGGCTTTGTCCATCCATCCAGTGACTTCAGGAAAGTTTCATGTTTCATCCTCCCGGTGTCACAAGTTTCTTTCTCACTCCAAACTTTCTTTCTGCTGCTCGATTTCTGTTTTCAGCTGCAGATTTCACGTATATTATATCTGAAATATTTTTACTATATAAGTCGCTCCGGAGTATAAGTCGCAGGAAACACTCAAACCATGAAAAAAGTGCGACTTATCATCCAAAAAATACTGTATATCGACTTATCGTTTAACATATGAAAGCTGGGACAATATTTACTGTGTGTACTTTTTCTTTGCACTACTGGGAACTTTTTTGGTTATTTTTTGGCTCTAGGCAAAGAGTCGAGCCATTTTTTTCTGCTGCTCGATTTCCGTTTTCAGCTGCAGATTTCACGACTTGCAGTTTGTAATCTGTAAAATCTGATTTTGTTTTCGGGGGCATTTGTGTTCAGTCTTCTCAGTCTTTGTCTTTATAAGTTTGTTTAAATGTTAAGTTTTCAGTGGTGCAGAAGTAACGGTGCGATCGACTGACATGATACAGACAGGACAGAGGCTCTTTCTGCAGGAGACATGTGCAGTAGAGCCAAGTGACAGTGGTACAGGAGGAACAGGAGCAGCAGATACTCACACACAAGACGAGAGCTTCTCCACACTTCACGAAAAACATTTTAATATAGTAAGTCACAGGAAACACCCAAACCATGAAAAAAGTGACACTTATAGTCCAAAAAATATGGCAGAAGTGTTTTATTCATTCATTTTGCAGCACTAACAAAAACAAAACAAAACAAAACATAGACTCCAATCCAACCCCATGGATCATGACTGAAAGGTTTTAGGCTGAAGTAAAAATGACGAGGAGAAAATTCAGTTTGTCGACTGGACAAAGGTTAGTTTGGTTGAAGACGTTTCGCAGCTCTAACTAACTAACTCAAATCATGTTAGTTTCAGTGTAGTTTCAGTGTAGTTAGCTCCTCCCTGCAGACAGATATAAGGAAGTGTCCAACAGCGTCTGACCAGAACTGAAGAAGCAGCTTGGATGAACTGAGAAACGTCTTTAACCAAACCAACTTTTGTCCAGTCGACAAACTGAATTTTCTCCTCGCCGTGGATTCTACCTGGAAAACTGAGGGATTCTTCACACATCAGCTGAAGTAAAAAAGTATTTATAAAGCCAAAATCTATTAAACAATGACAGAATTCAAAGAAAGAAAAGCAGCGTCTGAACAGCAAGTTTACATTTATAATTTCACTTAAAACTTACCGCATATATAATACACAAAATATAAATTAAAACAAACTAAATTTAATGCGTAATTCATTCATTCCAGAGTTCTATATCTTTCAAAACATAACACTTCATACTCTTTTTTCAAGGTTTCTACAGTGTTAGACTTTTTTTAAATAATCAGATTGTTCCACACACTCACGCCTCGAACACAAATACAGTCACTTTTTTTCTTTGTTCTTATCCTCATTTTTTTTTTAAGATGACATTTTTTTTCCTGTTTATGGTCGTACAAACTAATAATAATGTTAACGACGGCACAAAAGTTTATCGTTTATGATGTTACAAAATAAACCACTATATCTAGGCCCATAACTTTACTTTTGTTCAGTGTGTCACAAATGTGTCGTTGTTGTTTCCTTTAAGTTTGGGTTTTTCTTCTCTTGATTGTTGTGGATAAATTCTTCATGTTAGAATGTTTATCCTTTGTGGAGTTTGTTGGTTGAAGATTTGGTGATTTATGGGCAGATTTATGAAGCTGCTGGAGAAAACCACACACATTTACACATTTTTACACACACATTTTGACACAGAAAAAATTAACTGAAAGTTTTGTAAACCTACAGCGAGGCACTTCCGGCCGTTCTGAAAAAAGGTCTTTTTCTTGCTCGACGAGAAGGAACGTTAATTTCCACAGCCTCACTCTGGATTGACTCTTTTGTTGCTGCTACGGTGGGAATTCCAAATACAGAACTCTGCTCCAGATTCGCTCCTATAACCAGTGTTGGGAAGGTTATTTTTAAAATGTAATCCCCTACAGATTACAGATTACATACCCCAAAATGTAGTTTGTAACGTAATCCATTAAATTACTTAAAGTGAGTAACGTAATCTGATTACTTTGGATTACTTGATTTGCTGTAGAGAAGCAAAGACTAGAATATCGTAACATAAGATGTTTTGTCTGATAATAGAAACTAAAAAGTCCAGACTTTACTGAACCAAATAAAAAATATTATTGATAGAAGAAGAGGAGACATGTCTGCGCAGCATGGTTTAGTCCTGTTCAATCCTGTTTAAGTCCTGGTTTAGTCTTGTTAAATCCTGTTTAAGTCCTGGTTTAGCCCTGGTTTTAGACCTGGTTTAAATCTAGTTTAGACCTGGTTTTAGTCCTGATTAGTCCTGGTTTATTCCTGGTTTAGTCCTGCTTTAGACCTGGTTAAGATCTAGTTTAGGTTTAGTTTAGACCTGGTTTTAGTCCTGGTTTAGTCCTGTTTTTGTCCTGTTTTATTACTGGTTTAGCTCTAGTTTAGACCTGGTTTAGTTACCGGCAATGAGTGGAATTACAGAAAAAACTGGAAAATACCGCCGTGTAATCCATTTATTTCAACAAAGGAACTGTAATCCAATTACCACTCACTGAAACAGTAACTGTAACTGAATACAGTTACTCATAATTGGTACTCTGATTACGTAACTCCGGTACTTGTAATCCGTTACTCCCCAACACTGCCTATAACCACGAGGCTCGATTGTGAGGAGAAAATTCAGTTTGTCGACTGGACAAAAGGTACCGTACAGTCGACAAACTGAATTTTCTCCTCGCAATGGATTCTACCTGGACGGCTGAGGGATTCTTCACACACCAGCCTCGATGAGCTTCATTTGACTGAAGTCGAACGCTGTGGGTGACGTCACACTCGCCCAGTCCACTTTGTTTTATACAGTCTATGGCAGAGGTGGGCAAACTTTTTGACTTTTGGGCCACAAAGAGTTCTAAAATTTGAGGGAAGGGCCGGACCAGGAGCAGATTGGTGGAGTTTTTTTGGTAATTCACCTCATAAGAGAAAAAAAAACATAGGATATTTAGAAAACACACCCCATGTTATCAAATTATCCCATAAAAGCACAAAGCATTAGAACAAAATCTCCGTCTTTCAAGTCCCATGGTATTTACTATTTATTGAAATGACTTTTAAAACACGCAGACTTATTATTATTACTATTATTCAAGTTTGGCGGGCCGGATTAAAAAGATTAAAGGGCCGCATATGGCCCCCGGGCCGTAGTTTGCCCACCCCTGGTCTATGGTCAAAACTTAAAAAACAGATGCTCATCAGAATCCCACAAACTTTTGTAACGTCTGAAGGTGCATCGTGCTCAGTTTTATTCAAGTACAGTCACTTTTCAGTAATTTTTAGCCGTGCTCAGACTTTTTTACTACTACTTCTACGTACTAGATATTTTTATTTTCTATTTTATTTTGACTTGTACAGACATTACAAAAGTTTATGGGATTGTTTTTGCAAGTTTGGACCACAGACTGTATAAAGAAATGGACTACATGAGCACATACTGTACACATTTATATAATTATGCCTTATTGACGTCTGTCTCTTGATATTTTTTGCTACTTATTTAGAATTTATATATATATTTTTACTTTTTGTTATTACATTATATTGTGATGTAGCTTCTGTGTCCAAATAATTTCCCTTGTGGATCAATAAAGTTGATCTAAGTCCAAGTCTTGAAGTTCACCAGTGTGAGTGTAAAAGTGACAGAAGCTGTTTGAGGACAATACTGAATCATTTGAACATCTGTGTTTTTTGTACAAGTTCTTCACAATTAATTTTGTTTGTCTTGTTTTTTATGGTCTGTCCTTTGAAAATAACAGAATTGGTGCAATATTATAAATGCTTTGTTCTTCCAAATACATTAACTGTAAATGATAAAACAGATGCCACGTCCAGACAGACGCTTCACTGAGAGCAGTTTCCTGCAGCAGCAACTTGGTAATGTGACCCTCACCACAAGAGTCAAAGTTTTGTCTACTCAGTGTTGGGGAGTAACAGATTACATGTTATGAGTAACTGTATTCAGTTACAGTTACTGTTTCAGTGAGTGGTAATTGGATTACAGTTACTTTGTTGAAATGAACGGATTACACGGTGGGATTTTCCTGTTTTTCACATTTTAGGCTCTATCCCCCTTTAATTTTTTATTTTCTGTAATTCCACTCATTGCCGGAAACTAAACCAGGTCTAAACTAGATCTAAACCAGGACTAAAACGGGACTAAAACAGGTCTAAAACAAGACTAAACTAGATCTAAACCAGGACTAAAACGGGACTAAAACAGGTCTAAAACCAGGTAAACAGGACTACTAAAACAACTAAACCAGGACTACAACAAGACTAAACCAGGACTAAACCAGGACTAAAACAGGTCTAAAACAGGACTAAACCAGGACTAAAACATGCTGCGTGTCTCTTCTTCTATGAATAATACTTCCCTCAGCTCTGTGTGTCTCTTTAAACACAGGGAGGTTCGTCTGTAGGAGCCGAGATGAAGAGTCGGCGTCACCAGTGGAGCCTCGGCTCTGTGTTTATGATCCGTCTCTGTGTGTGCTGACGTTTCCTCTACGTGGACCACAGACTGTGTAAAGAAATGTTCTGAGGGAGAGTGACGTCGCCCACAGCGTTCAGCTCCAGTCAAATGAAGCTCATCGAGGCGGCAGTTATAGGAGTGAGTTTGGAGATGAGTTTCGTATTGGTAGTGAGACCAGATTTTTAGAATCTAAAACTGGGACACCCCCGATTTGTGGTGGTTGGCAATTATAACATGAGTGCGTAATTAAGGAACATTGTTCTGCACTCGGCCCATTCATGACTTATTCATGACTAAAGGCTGAAGTGTAGTTCTGCGTCAACTCAACACACACTGCCGCCGTCGCCCTGTCGCTGTCGTTGTGCGTCGAGGTCTATGTGCCGCGAAGAAATTCACCGTCACAACACTAGGAGGCTAGGATTGCGTTCATGTTTACAAAATGAACCGGGAAGGTTGAGCACTGGAAATGTCTGTGCAGACGACCAATCACAGCCCCTTTGTCTGTGTCGCTTTCTCCTGCCGTCTGCGTCGCTTCTACGTGTAGTTACAACATTTCGGAGGTGCATGTCAGTCGACAGAGACCCTCTGTGGAGGGGGTTTACGCTGATTCAGACTCTGCGTCATGACTCAGACAATTTGATACACGACCATAAACTGGGCTTAACTTGTGAGTCAGTATAGTCATATTTTATTTGTGCTTTGGTCATTTTAAGCAGCTTTTCTGTATTTTATTCAAACAAATGACAATTTATGCCTCACTTTACTGTTGGCAGGATAAGAGAGGTCACCTGGGACATTTCTTGTTTAAAATTGAAACAAATCAATGGTTTTGCTTTATGGACAAAAATAGCAAAAATGAAAACCCCAGGATCATGTAGAGCGGGTTATTATGAACATTTAAGACCAGAATGAGGAGCCTGACAGCAGCAGGTACAGAGAGGGGTGATGAAGCTTGAAGCGAGCCCATTCTCACTTCCTGCTTTGAACGCGGTCGTTACCTGCTGCTGTATGTCCATTTCTATAAACAGTCCGTGATGTGGAGGCTACACTGTGGAGTCAGACTGAGCTCTCTGTCCACTGATGTAGTCCAGGCTTTTCTTCTTTGTCATTTTGGTGCGTGAGATCTAGAAATAAATAAATCAGTCAAATGTTTTATACTTACCCCATTAATACACTTAAAAGGTCCATGTTACATGATCTTCTGATCTGTTCTAATGTCGTTTCCTCATCACAAACAGACCTCGAGTTGTGTTTTTTTTTGTTTCATTCACACATGTTTAACGCACAAACCCTAAAGATTTAGACTAAGTTCTTAATTCCAGGTCTGAAGTTATCCATTTTATGATTCTAGTGAAGGTGTTTAGAGTTTAAAAAAACAATGATGCACTTCCTGCATCACCGCATGAAACTGAAAACACTAAACATCAGAGTTTGTGTGTTAAACATGTGTATAAAACAAAACACAACTCTGTATTTGTGTTTGTGATGAGGAAACTACATTCAGTGTTGGGAAGGTGACTTTTAAAATGTAATTCCCCTACAGATTACAGATTACATAACCCAGAATGTAGTTTGTAATGGAATCCATAAAGTTACTTTAGGTGAGTAATGTAATCTGAATACTTTGGATTACTTGATTTGCTGTAGAGAAGCAAAGACGAGGAAATCGTAACATAAGAAGTTTTATCTGATAAAAGAAAATAAAAAGCCCAGACTTTACTGAACCAAATTAAAAATATTATTGATAGAAGAAGAAACACGTCCACACAGCAGGATTTAGTCCTGGTTTAGACCTGGTTTAGACCTGGTTTAGTCCTGGTTTAGACCTGGTTTTAGACCTAGTTTAGACCTGATTTAGACCAGTTTTAGATCTAGTTTGGACCTGGTTTAGACCTGGTTTTTAGACCTAGTTTAGACCTGGTTTAGACCTGGTTTTAGTCCTGGTTTAGACCTGGTTTTTAGTTTAGACCTGGGTTTAGACCTGGTTTAGATTAGTTTAGACCTGGTTTAGACCTAGTTTAGACCTGGTTTAGACCTAGTTTAGACCTGGTTTAGATCTAGTTTAGACCTGGTTTAGACCTGGTTTAGACCTGGTTTAGATCTAGTTTAGACCTGGTTTAGTTTCCAGCAATGAGTGGAATTACCAAGAAAAAAAACAACAACAACAACAAAACAAAAAAAAGGGGGGGATACAGCCCAAAATGTAAAACAGGAAAATCCCTCTGTGTAATCCATTTATTTCAACAAAGTAACTGTAATCCAATTACCACTCACTGAAACAGTAACTGTAACTGAATACAGTTACTCATAGTTTGTACTCTGATTACATAACTCCAGTACATGTAATCTGTTACTCCCCAACACTGACTACATGATAACAGGTCAGAAAATAGCGTAACATGCAAGATACAATAAAGGAGCGGGAATTGAACCAGCAACCGTGTTCTGAGTCACACAACAAGCTGTGAGTTACTAAGGGACACCGTTTAATTTGCCTGTTGTGGTTCTCTGCTCCGTGTTTGTCACTATGTTTAGTAAAATCCTCCACACCCACACTTTCGAGATAGACGCTTTCCAAACTCTCTAAAACGGTTCACTTCACTTTTACTTGCATAATTCCCAGAAAATGCACTTACTCATCGTGCACCCAGAAAAGCTCCAGCGTTTATAGAAAACCACAGAGCTGCACAGAACTCCGAGATTCACGCGAAGAATGCGGCTAAAACAAGTCGTGTTTTCAGCTGGGGTCCGGCGTGGGGTTCGTTTCAGGTTAGAGCACACGGAAATATGATCATTATCTGTAAATCTGTTCTGCTATCGAAACTATAAAAAGATTCAAAGCGTTTATTCTTTGCCGATGAGAGTCTTACCGTTTTCTCTTCACGAGGCACGCGAATAAAACGACGAGAGCCAGTCCCAGCGCGGAGCCCACCAGCACAGGGACGTACAGACCTGAAACCCACAAAAATCACTGAGATTATTTTTAAAAAACGTGAGACTTTTAAGGTGCATTGTGTAACTTTCCTGCTTGTTTCTATGGAGATGTCGTTGGAATGTTCCACGGTGTGACATTAAACAGCTCTACGTTACATTTATTCAGTTACAGGTGCAGGTTTTACGGCTCAAAAATACTTACAGGGTTCCCACTCTTTTTCATTACTGACAAAATTTCAAAACTTTTCCATGACTTTTTCCATGACCTAAAGTTGAATTTTCCATGACTTTACAGCACCTACATGTGTAGAATTGATCAGACTTTTAGGGCTAAATATTAAACTCTTTCCACTCACTTTATGGTTTGTGATTATAGTTTTTTAACATCCAAAAAAATCCTGTCAGTGCTTTTATTGTCGTCTCTTTTAAACAAAAAAAAAGGCGCAGACGTTCAGAAATAATCAGAACAGCCTCATGAGAACTTAACAGAACGCTGGATTTGTGTGAAACAGATACTAAAATTCCATGACTTTTCCAAAACTTTCATTGAATTTACAAAATTCCATGACTTTCCAGGCCTGAAAAATGACATTTTCCATTTCCAGGATTTCCATGACCGTGGGAACCCTGTACCCATAAAAACAGACATTCCGATTATGAGCGAGGTCACCTCTCCACAGATCTGACCTGTGACTTGGTCTGGTTCGGTCTCCGTAAAGATAGAAATGTTTAAAGCCAAACTGTGGAACATTCCAGACAAATTTACACAGAAAAAAAGCATCTGAAAACCATGCACCTTTGAGCCGTGTTCTAATGTTGTTACTCCTCAAAAACAAACCTGAAGTTGTGTTTTGTTTCATTCACGTGTTTGAGTAACTCTTTATTATTACTCTGTTTACATTTCCAAAACTTAAAATGCTCCATTCCACCTTGTGATGTCATGAAGTGGTAGTTTTCAAGTTTTCAGTTCCTTTTGCTTTCAGTTCAGTAGAAATTGACACATTCCGGGACCGAAATCATCCAAAATGATTCCAGTGAAGGTTTGTGGAGTTTAAAAACACAGTGGAGCACTTCCTGTATCACCACATGATGACATCACAAGGTGGAACAGCGTGTTTTCAGTTTGGGAGAAGAACTCAGCCTAAATCTGCAGGGTTTGTTTTTGACAAAGACACAACGTTTTAACATAATATAGACCATTTAAAAATTAATCGAGTCAGTATTAAGAGAGTTAGTTCATTTGAAAGTGATTGATTGAATATTATTGATTTATTGATTGATTAATTTAGTGTTAATTTATTTCAGATCAGAGTTTTAAATATACAGTTTTAAAAGCCCAGTTAAAATAAGAAACAGTGTTGGGGAGTAACAGATTACATGTACTGGAGTAATGTAATCAGAGTACAAATGATGAGTAACTGTATTCAGTTACAGTTACTGTTTCAGTGGTAATTGGATTACAGTTACTTTGTTGAAATAAATGGATTACACAGCGGGATTTTCCTGTTTTCACATTTGGGGCTAAATCCTTTTTTCCCCCCAGTAATTCCACTCATTGCCGGAAACTAAACCAGGTCTAAACCAGGACTAAACCAGGACTAAACCAGTCTAAAAGTCTAAACCAGGTCTAAACCAGGTCTAAACCAGGTCTAAAACCAGGTCTAAAACCAGGTCTAAACCAGGTCTAAACTAGGTCTAAACTAGGTCTAAACCAGGACTAAAACCCAGGACTAAACCCAGGTCTAAAACCAGGTCTAAACCAGGTCTAAAACCAGGTCTAAAACTCCAGGTCTAAACCAGGTCTAAAACCCAGGTCTAAACCACTAAACCCAGGTCTAAACCAGGACTAAACCAGGTCTAAACCCAGGTCTAAAACCAGGTCTAAAACCAGTCTAGGTCTAAACCAGGTCTAAACCAGGACTAAACCAGGTCTAAAACCCAGGTCTAAAACCAGGTCTCAGGTCTAAACCAGGTCTAAACCAGGTCTAAAAAGGTCTAGGTCTAAACCAGGACTAAACCAGGTCTAAAAACTAAACCAGGACTAAAAAAACCAGGTCTAAACCAGGTCTAAACCAGGTCTAAACCAGGTCTAAAACCAGGTCTAAACCAGGTCTAAACCAGGTCTAAACCAGGACTAAACCAGGTCTAAACCAGGTCTAAACCAGGTCTAAAACAGGGTTTAACAGGACCATGCTGCGAGGACTGTGTCTTTTTAATACGGTTCAGTAAAGACGAAACGATTTCCTCGTCTTTGCTTCTCTACAGCAAATCAAGTAATCCAAAGTATTCAGATTACATTACTCACTTTAAGTACACTACATTTTGGTGTGTGTAATCTGTAATCTGTAGGGGATTACATTTTAAAAGTCACCTTCCCAACACTGATAAGAAAATATATTCAAAAAGGAGCAGGCAAAGATTTCAACACAAAGACAATTTGACCTGTTCCCATTACAGAATTATAAACTTCGCTCTCGTCAGGTTAGCTCACATTTTCCAAACATTACGGGAAAACTATCTTAAGTAATCACATTTAAGTCATTTTGGGAGGAGGAGGTTTCGATGTAAAAATAAAGAATTCAGTCACGCACCTGGTTGAGTCCAGAACGGGTTTTCTGAGGCAGAGAAGGGAGATTAAAACATGATTATTACAGTTTTCACACCGGGACTCAGACCTGTCGCCACGGAAACACGTCTGCCCCTCCCGCTCCTGCTCCTACAAAAGTCTAAAATGAAGAGATCCGTGTGCAGCGCTGGAGCAGAAACAGTTTTATTTGGCTTTATGAGGCATTTACGCTTTGTAAATTTCATAAGCTGTGGCAAAGTACAGTCAGATCTGTGTAATTAAGCAGAGCTCCAGGAAAACCTCACACGGGCACAGACTCTACGGGCAGTGTCGGGGAGTAACAGATTACATGTACCAGACTTAAGTAATCAGAGTACAAATGATGAGTAACTGTATTCAGTTACAGTTACTGTTTCAGTGAGTGGTAATTGGATTACAGTTACTTTGTTGAAATAAATGGATTACACAGAGGGATTTTCCTGTTTTCACGTTTTGGGCTAAACCAGATCTAATACAGGACTAAGACCAGGACTAAAACCAGGTCTAAACCAGGACTAAAACCAGGTCTAAACCAGGACTAAAACCAGGTCTAAACCAGGACTAAAACCAGGTCTAAACCAGGTCTAAACCAGGTCTAAACCAGACTAAACCAGTCTAAACTAAACCAGGACTAAAACCAGGTCTAAAGTAGATCTAAACCAGGTCTAAACCAGTGCTAAACCAGGACTAAAACCAGGTCTAAACTAGATTTAAACCAGACTAAAAAACCAGGTCTAAACTAGATCTAAACCAGGTCTAAACCCACTAAACCAGGACTAAAACCAGGTCTAAACTAGATCTAAACCAGGACTAAAACCAGGTCTAAACTAGATCTAAACCAGGTCTAAACCAGCACTAAACCAGGACTAAAACCAGGTCTAAACTAGATAAACCAGGACTAAAACCAGGTCTAAACTAGATCTAAACCAGGACTAAAACCAGGTCTAAACTAGATCTAAACCAGGTCTAAACCAGGACTAAACCTGGACTAAAACCAGGTCTAAACTAGATCTAAACCAGGTCTAAACCAGGTCTAAAACAGGATTTAACAAGACTAAATCCTGCTGCTTGGACGTGTCTCTTCTTCTATCAATAATATTTTTAATACGGTTCAGTAAAGTCTGGGCTTTTTAATTTCTAATATATTTCCTCGTCTTTGCTTCTCTACAGCAAATCAAGTAATCCAAAGTATTCAGATTACATTACTCACTTTAAGTCATTTAATGGATTCCGTTATAAACTACATTCTGGAGTATGTAATCTGTAATCTGTAGGGGATTACATTTTAAAAGTCACCTTCCCAACACTGTCTACCTGTGCCCCTTAACCTCACACAGGTTCGTGTTCCTTCGGCTCCTTCGGGTCAGTTGTGTTTGCAGCAGCAGGACATTATGTGCACTCAAATCTACATCAGACTCAGATTAAATAGTTTAGTTAGAATAGAATATAATATAATAAAGACGTCTTCCTGAGCAAAGAATGAAGCAGCTTTGGGCTAAATATAAAGTGTCTTTGGTTGAAAGTGAAAGTTCCGTGTAGATCTGCTCAGTCCTCCCACTCCATGGGCAGGAGCCAGGGGTGAGGGTGTCCGTGGCCGTGGGGTTTCCTGGGCACGCTCTCAGGGGCCTGTTTGCGGCTGTGGGTCGGAGGTTTCTTCTTCTTGGGGGCGGTGGTCTTCCTCTGACCGGACAGGGCTTTGGTCAGAGACTGGTCCAGCTCCCAGGCCTCGTCTGTGGGTCGAGAGCTCAGGATGTGCCTGATGGTCGGCAGAGCCAGGTCGGACCTACAGTCGAGGTAACTCCTGAGGTTCAGCTCTGGGAACACTTCATCTTCTAGAGTTTGGAGGAGGAGATGATCTGCATGAGACTGGTGCAGCCGACGCGACACCTGCTGCTCCACAGACACAAAGCACAAGGCCTGGTCCGGTCCCACAGAGAGGTTCTTCCTCTGAGACCAATTCTTCATGTTCTTTTGGGTTTTGTGCCCTCTCTGTGCCCGCTGCTCTTTCCTGTTGGTAGCTGGCAGCTTGGCGACGCTGGGCAGGAGCTGGTACAGGCCTTCGTCTGCCAGATCGGCCAGGTCCCCCACCATCAGCTGATGGATCAGACGCTTCCTCATGCAGCGAGGGGTGATGGTCGGAGCTCCAAGTCCACTGCCTGTCAGACACAGAGTTTAAACAGGCTTCAGGTGGGACGAGCTCCACAGACGCATCACAGAATCCACAGACGATCACAGACTTCAGAGGCAGCCAAAGGAGAGGCGATCTCATGAAGCGGTTCCAGAGAAAGGTGCCAGGAGAAAAGCCAAAGTGCAGAACTAAAACAGTGAAACATGCTTCACAGCCCTGCGGCGCAGAGGTGCAGACAGCAGAGGAGAACATAATCAGTATGTCCCAGAGGCCATACTTAAGTGAAGGTTAATGAGAAGCACCGTCCTCCAGAGCTCCACCACAGGCAGGTGAGAGTAGGAGCCATGCAGGAGAGGAGCGCTCCAAACCGGTCGTTTGACTATTTTAACCCGAGCGGGGGTCACGGTTTGACCCGAGGAGAGGTCAGACTCACCCTCTTTAAAAGACGCCAGCACCACGCGACTGTTGGCCTCCTGTGGTCTCCTGAAGTTTCCGTTCAGAGGCTCCGGGGTCGAGTCCTGAAGATGTGACGAGAAAAGGGCCGTGGCCAGAGACACGAACTGGAGCAAAACACAAACACACGGGTCAGATTACACTGTTCTCCCATGTTTTAATGTAGTTTCCTCGTCACAAACAGACCTGGAGCTGTGTTTTTGTTTCATTCACACGTTTAACAGCAGATTTAGGTTTCTTCTTTCAATTTTGCGTAATCTAGGACCTTTAATCGACAATATCTGTAGCATTGTTGATTGTCCACTCACCTGAGAGCGAGATATGGTGACAGGATTTCTGAAAAGAGTCCAGAGCACACTGGGGTAGCAGGGGGGCGTGGTCAGGGAGCCGTCGTAGCGATAATACTCGTCCAGGCGTGAAGGAAACAGATTTCTGACGTTGAAACCGGGGACTTGCACTTTCTGACCTTAAGAACAGAAAACACAATCAAAGGTAATAAAAAGGCAAGTTTTAAACGTCCTATATTACACAAACTTTACTCTTGTGAGCTTTAAGTCATGTTATAATGTTGTTCCCTCCTCAAAAACAGACCTGGAGTTGTGTTTTGTTTCATTCACACGTCTGAGTAACTCTTTATATTAATGCTCTGTTCCATTTTGTGATGTCATGTAGTGGTTAGGGCTGTGCAAAAATATCAAAATATCAGTATATCGTATTGTTTAATGTGATGATACAGTATCAATATCGTGAGCTGCTGTATCGATATATCACCAAGAGTATTTTTTGTATAATTTACAAAATTATTTTGTTACAGCTACAGTTTTGTTGTTGTTTTTTTTTTAGAGGAAGGAAACTCTTTTGTGCAACATATTTGACATTTTTACTGTTTTGATGATTTAAATGTTTGTGTTTCATATTAATTTTGCACAAGAAGTGGTTTAATAACAAAGGCGTTTAGTGTCACAGACGTGATTTAGTCTTTATTTTTTATTGAATTGTATTGAATTGATTTGAAATATATCAAATCGAAAGCTCACTGAATCGAAAAACGTATCGTATCGTGGTCTGTGTATCGAGGTATGTATCGTGTCGACAACTTCGTAATGATACCAGCTGTAGCCATGGCAGTTTTCAAGTTAACAGTTCCTTTTACGTTTTGTTTAGGCTGTAATTACACAGTATGCTGAGAAACAAATATTTCCTTCCCTCCGTTTTCCAAAATAACATCGTGCACACAGCACCGTTTTCATTTACATCAACCTGCACAAATACGTCATCGAGCATCGTCAAAACTACACCGAGTCTCTGGGCGGCACCTGGATTAGATTCAAACCTGTAGCTTTTATGTCATTACAGTTGTAAGTTTTACTCGCAAATATCTTGAAAATCGTGCATTAGTGAGCGGGCTCGCCTCTCCACAGATCTGTTAAAGTGAGAAGAGATGGGTTTTCGGGGCTTTTTTAAACATGGGGCATGTGGATGAGTCTCTGATGTGTTTGGGCAGGGAGTTCCAGAGGGAGGGAGCAGCGGCGGAGAAGAAGGCCCGGTCCTTTCCCCCAGGTCTTTTATGTTTAGTCCTGGCGGGGGGAGACAGGAGGTTGGCATCAGTTGATCGGAGGGCACGGGCGGGGGTGTGGTGGTGGTGGTGGAGGAGCTCAGAGAGGCAGGTCGGGGGCCAGGTTGTGGAGGGACTTGTACACAGTGTTGAGGAGTGTGAACTGGATGCGCTGGGGGATGGGGAGCCAGTGGAGATCTCTGAGGACAGGGGTGATGTGTTTACGGGAGGAGGCGGGGAGGCAGCAGAGTTCTGGATGTACCGGAGTCTATTGAGGAGTTTGGAGGGTGAACCGTAGAGCAGCTATTGCAGCAGTCGAGGCGGGAGGTGACAGAAGCGTGGATGAGGGTTTCAGCAGACTGAGGGGAGAGGGACGGGCGGAGACGAGCGATGTTCCGGTGGTGATAGAAGGCGGTTTTAGTGATGTGTTTAACGTGGTGTTCAAAGGAAAGGGTCTGGTCAAAGAGGATGCCGAGGTTACGGAGGTGGGGCAAAAGGGAAACACCGGTCGCACTTTTGGCGCGTCAGCTCCTAAATCTCACTTTACACACAAACGCCAAACCGGAGTTTTCCAGAATCTCCACTTGAGCTGGAGTTTTCAGAAAGATTAATTTTCAGAGTTGAATTTGCGTTGCAAATTTGTGTGTAAAAGTTGAAACAAATGAAGGGAAATGCCTCAGTTTTTAAAAAATACCCGTGTATCTGTAAACAAGGCCTTGGTAGAGATTGGAAACTCCAGAACTGAAGTGATCCAAATGATTCTAGTGAAGGTGTATGAAGTTACAAAACACAGAGGAGCACTTCTTGTATTACCACGTGACATCACAAGGTGGAACAGAGTGTTTTCAGTTTGAGAGAAGAACTCTAAAGCCTAAATCTGCAGGTTTGTGCGTTAAAAATGTGCGAATGAAACAAAAACACAACTCCAGGTCTGATTGTGACGAGGAAACAACATTAGAACAAATCAGAAAATATGTAACTCTATTTTCTAACTTTAATTTTTTATTTTTTTTGTCACTCGATTCTGTTTGTGAGTTTATGTGACTATTTTGGGACACTCGGGATTCAATTTTGTTTTGTGTCCCTTAGTTTAGTCACTTGTTTTTTGTATAGACCTACATGACCCGGTTTTTGGCACAAAACACGATATTTGTTAATCCTGTTATTTTGTTTCTTCGTTTAAGTTATTTTCTGCACATATATTTTCACATGCTTTGTTAATTCATCCTTTTACAATCCTGTTTATTAAATTATTACTTTATCTACCAAGAGGTGCCAAAGTTCAGTAGTTAACGTTACACAATACAAACAAACGACAATAAAACCAGAGGAGACAGATTAGGAGAAACAGGCGCTCGTTACTGAAGCCGTTCAGCCCGGATTTCAACAGCTCTGCTTTTTTCCGGTTTTTGTGCAACGTGTTCGGAGCCGGAGCCGAGCGGGGAAAGAACATGTGACCGACTCTTACCTCTGTATTTAACGCCGTTCAGGAATTTCAGGAACTGATCAAAAGCCGGGCTGAAATCACCGATCTGTGAAAGAAACATGAGCCAAGATCAGAACGTTAAAGCTCAAAGTACGTCTTAAACCCCCGGGCACAAAGAGTATCAAAGAGGTGTTTGGAGACTGACGCAGACGGGGTTTTCAATCATTTATTATTACGCTATAACTACAGAGAAACATTTGTGCATGTGGGTGAGTTTATCGGGAAATTAAATGAAAAAGATTTGAGAAAAAATATAAATTGGCTCAAAAATATCTGCAGTTTATCAGTTTAGTTCAGTTTATTTGCCATTTGCAGTAAAAAAAAAAAAAAAAAAAAAAAAAACAGAGGTGGGACCAAGTCGTTGTTTTGTGGGTCTGAAGTCTTTCACCTCAAGTCCGAGTCAAGTCCCAAGTCAAATACAAGCAAGTCCAAGTCGAGTCTCGAGTCACTGGTCCATAAATCCAAGTCAAGTCCAAGTCGTCTGCTTTGGGCTTCAAGTCATTTCAAGACTTTAAACCAAAGTACCAAATAGAGCTTAGATTTTTGCAATTTATATGAATTTTAAACTAAATTGTACTTAAAAAGTCATGGTATATTTATATATAAGAGTTGTAGAAATGCTATTTTTTCTTTTTTAAATGTTGACAAGATTTGAGTGTGAATCGTTACGGTCAGAACAGAAAAAAATGATTTAAAAGTGTTTAATAACAGTTATTTTGTCTGCAATGAAATGAAAGGATCATGTTCTCTGTAGATCCCTCTGTTGTGCTTATACTGTATATTACTGTATTGTACTGTGTTTTACTGTATATTTATTATATATATTACTGTATATTACTGTATATTACTGTAGTACGGGCATGTCCATTGACTTTCAAGTCTAAATCGAGTCCCAAGTCTTAGTCCATTTTATCAAGTCAAGTCTCAATTCCTAAAAAAAAAGTGACCCAAGTCTGACTCGAGTCCAAGTCACGACTTGCATGTCCCAACCTCTAATAAAACCACATTGGAAAAAGGAAGTGATAAGCCCGGAGTGCACAGAATTCATCCACACATTCAAGCAGATAAATTAAAACAGTAAAAACACAAACCACAGAATATGAACACAAGCAAAACAACACCGTTAAAACATCAGCATCAGTTTCTTTCTAAACAATCGGCATCGGCCATGAAAAAAAATAAAGATATCAGCCATCTCTATGTCCATGTTATGTGATATTTGAGCCTCAGCCACATTTAGAGGCACATTTTAGTTCAAAATCATCGTTCACAGACTGTATAAAGACGCACGTGTTGTGTTGTTGTTTCTCACCTCGATAAAAACCCCGAGCACGGCGAGTCCGTCCGATTTATCCACCGCCACAGACATGTTCGGATACTTCTCTGAGTTAAAGTGGACGACGTGCATCTGTGAAGGACAAACAAACGTCATGAGAAACACACAGTCCTGCAGAGGAGGAGGACGGACAGAGTTTCTTACACTGCTCCTTCAAATACAATTCAAACTTCAAATTATACATCAGATGTCACATTACAGTTTTAGTTACTGCTTGACAAGTTTTCCCAATAAACTCCTACTAAAGTACTTCTTGGACCATTACTTTGTACTTCAACTTCAGTTTACTTCAGTATATTACTTTGAAATAACAGTACTTGAGAACATTTTTTGGCTCTTTGGCCCATCTTTGGTGGTGATATATCGAAAAATTGATAATATTGCAATTATTGTTCTGAAGCAAGGGTGTAGGTTTGCGTAGGGACGGTGGGGACATTTCACAACAATATTTGGGGAAGACAAAATAGTCCCTACTAATATTTGCCATTTTACTTTAATAAACAAAAATATACATTTATTCTGATATTTTCCAAACTCAATTGTATTAATTGAACAGGTTTTAGTTCACATTTTGTTTCTTAGACGTTCTGAGATGTGTTCAGTGATATGACGACAGGGTTACACCTGCCGCTGTTTTATTGGCTGTAACAGAGTGATGTCATTAGTGGAGCCAGGAGCCTAAACTGAGGAAGTGGCAGGACAGGGCCGCACCTGTACATGTCGACTTGAGCAGGCGTGACTGAAGACGCTGCACAAACTCTGAAAAACTTTATAAAAGGAACTAACTCGGCTTCATCGTCAATTAAACTCGTCTTATAATGAGTCGCCGCGGAAAAAGAGCGAATATCAGCACAAGTGCACCTGCCAAACGGAGCCCTACTCCTGCACCTGCCAAACGGAGCCCTACCCCTGCACCTGCCAAACGGAGCTCTACTCCTGCACCTGCCAAACGGAGCCCTACTCCTGCACCTGCCAAACGGAGCTCTACTCCTGCACCTGCCAAACGGAGCTCTACTCCTGCACCTGCCAAACGGAGCCCTACTCGTGCACCTGCCAAACGGAGCCTACTCCTGCACCTGCCAAACGGAGCTCTACTCTGCACTGCCAAACGGAGCCCTACTCCGTGCACCTGCCAAACGGAGCTCTACCCGTGCACCTGCAAACGGAGCTCTACACCTACACCTGCCAACGGAGCCCTACTCCTGCACCTGCCAAACGGAGCCCTACCTGCACCTGCCAAACGGAGCCCTACTCTGCACCTGCCAAACGGAGCCTACTCCTGCACCTGCCAAAACGGAGCCCTACACCTGCACCTGCAAACGGAGCCCTACACCTACACCTGCCAAACGGAGCCCTACTCCTGCACCTGCCAAACGGAGCCTACTCCTGCACCTGCCAACGGAGCCCTACTCCTGCACCTGCCAAACGGAGCCCTACTCGTGCACCTGCCAAACGGAGCTCTACTCCTGCACCTGCCAAACGGAGCTCTACTCGTGCACCTGCCAAACGGAGCCCTGCCCGTGCACCTGCCAAACGGAGCTCTACTCCTGCACCTGCCAAACGGAGCCCTACTCGTGCACCTGCCAAACGGAGCCCTACTCCTGCACCTGCCAAACGGAGCCCTACTCGTGCACCTGCCAAACGGAGCCCTACTCCTGCACCTGCCAAACGGAGCCCTACTCGTGCACCTGCCAAACGGAGCTCTACCCGTGCACCTGCACCTGCACCTGCCAAACGGAGCTCTACCCGTGCACCTGCCAAACGGAGCTCTACACCTACACCTGCCAAACGGAGCCCTACTCCTGCACCTGCCAAACGGAGCCCTACTCCTGCACCTGCCAAACGGAGCCCTACTCGTGCACCTGCCAAACGGAGCCTACACCTACACCTGCAAACGGAGCCCTACCCACCTGCCAAACGGAGCCCTACACCTACACCTGCCAAACGGAGCCCTACTCCTGCACCTGCCAAACGGAGCCCTACTCTGCACCTGCCAAACGGAGCTCTACACCTACACCTGCCAAACGGAGCCCTACTCGTGCACCTGCCAAACGGAGCTCTACTCGTGCACCTGCCAAACGGAGCTCTACCCGTGCACCTGCCAAACGGAGCTCTACTCCTGCACCTGCCAAACGGAGCTCTACTCGTGCACCTGCCAAACGGAGCTCTACCCGTGCACCTGCCAAACGGAGCTCTACTCGTGCACCTGCCAAACGGAGCTCTACACCTACACCTGCCAAACGGAGCTCTACTCCTGCACCTGCCAAACGGAGCCCTACTCGTGCACCTGCCAAACGGAGCCCTACTCCTGCACCTGCCAAACGGAGCCCTACTCGCACCTGCCAAACGGAGCTCTACACCTACACCTGCCAACGGAGCCCTACCGTGCACCTGCCAAACGGAGCTCTACTCTGCACCTGCCAAACGGAGCTCTACCCGTGCACCTGCCAAACGGAGCTCTACTCCTGCACCTGCCAACGGAGCTACCTGCACCTGCCAAACGGAGCTCTACCCGTGCACCTGCCAAACGGAGCTCTACTCGTGCACCTGCCAAACGGAGCCCTACTCCTGCACCTGCCAAACGGAGCTCTACACCTGCACCTGCCAAACGGAGCCCTACCCGTGCACCTGCCAAACGGAGCTCTACTCGTGCACCTGCCAAACGGAGCTCTACTCGTGCACCTGCCAAACGGAGCTCTACTCGTGCACCTGCCAAACGGAGCTCTACTCGTGCACCTGCCAAACGGAGCTCTACTCGTGCACCTGCCAAATGGAGCCCTACTCGTGCATCTGCCAAACGGAGCTCTACTCCTGCACCTGCCAAACGGAGCTCTACTCGTGCGCTGTGAGACCCCGACTCTACTGACAATATTCCATGGAAAAATGTACAGACATGACCTCACAAACATCTCATCACCAACAAGCAAAAGGAAATCTGCTATAAACTTCTACATCGCTGTTTTCCGCTAAAGGATCATCTGAGAAGAACAATGGACACAAACTGAAAAATTAAACCACCTCTCACTTATTTTGGACCTGCCCAGACTCTGTGTGTTTTTGGAAAGAATTCATAAAACGTGTACACAACTTCTTCTCCCATTTGACCCTTTCTTATAAAGATGTGCTGTTTGTTTTTTGCAGTACATGTCATACGAAAAGTAAACAATATTATATAATTCATCTGTTCATCAAGTAACCGATCAGTTGGTTTCATGGGGGGGATGGGTCGCCTCTCCACAAATCTGACCAGTAACTTGGTCTGGTTTGGTCTCCATGAAGGTAGAAAGGTTTAATGTCATACTGTGAAACATTCCAGACATTCCCTGTGATAGAAATTTAGATTGTGGAAAGATTTCTCTCATTCTGTCTTTGTGTAAATGAATGTGATTTGCACCTGAAACTCAGATCCGTCATGAACATGTGTAAAGGTTCATCAAACACAACTGTCTCCACCTTCAGGAAGACCTTTGTTGTCCTCAACTGTATGTTCATTTAGCACCAGCCTCTGAAACCAAAGTCACTCTGCTTTGATATGTATGTAGGTTGTATTTCTGTATAAATACTCAGAACTCAAATGCTCTGGGGAGATACTGGGCAGATACTTGGAAGATGGGGCAAGATGTGGTAGGGACATACTGCTGGTGGAGAGACGCTGTTGGGCTGTGGCCAGAACAGGACTAGGCCCTGTCCATATCTGCTGTAACAAGAATAAACTTTGGTCTATATTCCAAAAACTCATCGGGCTTTGGAAATTGATTCATTATAGGCGAGTTTCATTGTTGACAAAAGCGCGCGTTTGCATACTGGGAATTATTTTGGTTGGCGGCAAGAAACACTAATTCAACATGACGGACGGAGCGAGAAAGCACGTAAAGGGTATTGATCCCGGTTATTTATCCACTCTAACGGCAGAGGACCCAAGACCATTTGACCAGAAATTGGTCATAAACATCGACTGACGCCAAATCACATTTTTCAACCTTGACAGAGCCTGGACCAAACCAAATTTCTGGTCAGAATCGCCAACTACCTGGACAAATATTCACTTGGGCGATATCCACAATGACTTGGTGGAAACTCCTGGGCCATTCACAGCAGAAAAGATGAAAACCTCCAAGAGTCTCGATGTGTTGCTGAACTTGTTGGAGTCCACGGTTTGTTAGGATCTTCTACGTTTGCTCTGCGGATGTTTGAAAGTCGTTTAATTCACCGTTAGCGGTTCTTTTCACTCGGAATACGAAAAAGACATTTTCCTTCTTCCGTGCTTCTATTTGTGCATCCGATAATGCAGCAGGAATTTACCATTATCGGGGAGAAATACGCGAGGTTACGCACTGTGTTTGACGCTACCGTGTTTCTTGCCTCCGACCAAAATATTTCAACGCGAAGACAGCGCCAAAACCTGTATAAATCAGCTGACCGGACACATCACAGCAACATCTCAGGAAGACCAATAGTGAGCAGTCGAACCTGTCAGGTATGAAAACAAACCCTTGGTCTGAAAAAAGAACCTAATGACATATAATACAAACATATTGTCTATAAACTAAATAAATAAAAATTACAGAAAAAGCTGAAGTAACTGACATTTCTGCACTTTTTGGGGTTAATTTTAGGCTCCGTTCTTCACATTCCTGATGCTTTGTTAAAATATCGTCTGAATTTCGTGACTGACAGGATCCAAAAAAAAAAACTTTTGGCAGTAGTTTGACCTGGCTTGACTCTGACGGATGAAGTCATCCGCGTAACACTCACGAGGACATTTCCCACCATCCAGAAGCACCAGAAAAAAACCCTATCATCAGGAGCTGTGGTTTGACCCTCGAGGGACACTGTAGAGGAGCCCTGAGTGTGACGTGTCTCTGGAGAGAGGCCGGTCCCACCACAGACGCTCTGATGTGGCTCCTGCATCTGCACCAGGAACTCAGAGGAGCCTGTGGTCCATGTGAAGACACTGCTTTGAGGAATTACACGTTTAAAAGTTCCTCTATGACACAAAAAAAGGTTTCTGTGAGGTTTAAGCCGTTTCATAATACTGTGTCCTCCTCAAAAACAAACCTGGAGTGTATGTGTTTTGTTTCATTCATGTTTGAGTAACTCTTTATAGACCAAAAGTTCCTTGCGTTTTAGATTTGTGGAACTTCCGGTTAATGGTTTTCTGCGACAAAATGTGTGTGTAAATGTGTGTCGTATTCTCCAACAGCTTCGTAAATCTGCCCAATCACCAAATCTTCAACCAACAAACTCCACAAAGGATAAACATTCTAACACGAACAATTTATCCACAACTATCAACACACTGAACAAAATGTTATGATCATGAATAAAACAGAAGTAACTTGACTGATTCTACAATTAAAATAAAAAATTGATTTCATGATGTGGATATTAGCATAGACAGAGAGATATGTGAGACATCTCTAGAACCATAACATTAGTTTAGTTGAGTGTGTGGTCGTTGTTCTCCTTTAAGATTTCGTTTTTCTTTCCTTGATAGTTGTGGATAAATTCTTCACGGAAGAATGTTCTAACTATCACGCAGACAACTTGGACTCAAATGCAACACAAAGAACACAGTCAAACGCAAACGTCTCAGGTTGATAAACAAAAAAGGAATATATGAACTAATATATGAACTCAAATATCCTCTAAAACTCTTATTAGAAATTCTTATTAGAAAGGATAAGCTCAAAAACAGGTTCTTCTAACAGAGAATAATGCAGAATTGCACAAATTGCAAACAACAGATTTCAGATTCAGAGTTTCAGATACGGAGCCTGAGTGTCTCTCTTGACTAGTAAACAATCGAACAAAGACTGAATGAGCAGAGGGAGTTTACAGAGAGAGGCCTGGGATAATTTAGGAATGAGTGGCGGCTGTAGGAAAAACAGGGAGGAAGCAAAAGAAGGACTGGAACAGACTAGGGAATGGAGCCGGACTGGGGAAAAACATGAGAACAAAAGGCAGAACTGTGAAAGTTAACAGTTCCTTTTAGGGGTGTAACGGTACAAAAATCACAGTTCGGTACATACCTCGGTTTTGAGGTTCATTGGTTTTTGGTACAGCAACAATTTGTTTTAACATTATACAGACGGCAAAATAAAATAAATGCAAAGTGCTGCTTGGTAATACTAATAAATAAAATATTCTGAAATAAGCAACAAATGTATGAAATATTATTAAAAAAAATAAATTCCTTGTAGGCAGTAAACAAAAGTTTTCAAAAAATAAAGCGCAGCACTAACAGTTTCAGCAAGTTTTACTCAGTCGTCAGATTTTTGGCCAGAAAAAACAACTTTTGGTTTTGTCTGCAGTAAGTGCAAATCTGCTGCAGTTACAACGTCCCCAGTGATTGAAAATACACTTTTCGCCTCAGACAGAGGTCGCAGGTATGGGGGACGAAGCAGATTTTGTGCCGATGAAAGGTGAAAGTGAGGACCGCGGCGAGACAACTGTAGTTTTGTGATGATTCACGTGGTTCGGAGGGACGTCGTCAAAGCGAGGGGCAGTTGTTTTCAAGACGGCTGCCCTAAATATAAAGCGCCGCAGTTAACTCTACCCCACAGGTGTCAAACATGCGGCCCGGGGGCCAGATCCGGCCCTCCAAGACCTTTAATCTGGCCCTCGGCTGATTTTCTACTAAAATATTTTAATTCTATTTTTTATTAAAATCTTGTTAATTTTCTGTGGTGTTTATCACAGCAGCGTCTCCAGCGTCTCTGTACGTGGCCCCTCCCACCAGAGCAGCACAAATGAAGACTTGTCTCTTTCCAAACGCTCTTAAAGGACGATCGTTTTGACTGTTGACCGTGACACCCTCATCAGAAAAATGTCCAACATGAGAAAAGTGGAGCTGAGTGCAGGATTTTACAACAAAAATTTACTTATTCCTATTTCTAAAAGTTAATGTTAAACAAGTTCATGTTAAAACTTTGTGTTGAAATTGTATTTTTCTTAAAGTTTCAGGTTGTTCATAATATTATAATATTTTGTAAAAGAAAGAGTTCATCAATTAAAAAAGATTTCTGTAATAGATTTGTGTTTCTCTGCACAAATATTTGAACTTATTGTTATTTTTGGGGTTTATATGACATGAGTTTTTTGATCCGGTCCCTTTGGGATCAAAGTTGGTTGGACACGACCCCCGTAACAAAATGAGTTTGACACCCCTGCTCTACCCCAATCACGGAGGAGTTCCCGTGAATATTAAAGAGCTGATCCTAAGTGTAGCTGCACATTTAGAGGTTTTTTACATTTTGTTTAGTAGAGATTGGAAACTCCACAGCTGCAATCATCCAAATGATTCTAATGCAAATGTATGGAGTTTAAAAACACAGTGGAGCACTTCCTGTATCCTGCACATGACAAAACAAGGTAGAACAGTGTTTTCAGTTTGAGACGAGAACTAAATCTGCCTAAATGTTTGTGAGTTAAACATGTGAATGAAACAAAACACAACCCCAGGTCTGTTTGTGATGAGGAAACGACATTATAACAAAAATAATTCTGATAATTCTACACCGTTCTCACCTCCAGCATCATTTTTGACTCTCACCTCAACTTCCACCTTCAATTCAAAAGTCACCCAATCTGTTTTCTTCACCTCCGCACAATTAGCAAAATGAAACACATCCTCTACCGCCCTGATCTGGAAAAAGTCGCCCATGACCTCCTCTACGGACACGCTTCATCAACAAAATAAAACGTTCCCCAGTGACTGATAACACAAACGCAATGATGGACAGCTTGTTTACCGGATTAAAATAACTTAAATTCAGCTTAGAGTTTACACAAAAACACGTTAATGAGTTAAAAACCACCAGCACGGCCGCGTCGACGGAGCGAAAATGTAATGAAGCGGACATTTATAAACGCACTGAGTCAATGGTTTTCCCTGATGCCAAAACAGACGCTGTCAACGTTCACGCGAGGAGACGGAATGTTGTCATCGACGGGATCTCGGAGAAAGAAAAACGGAAAAGAGGAGAAGGTCACAGCTCCATCTGAGTCCAGAGTTAAAGGGGAATCGGGAAGTCGAAAGTAAAAAAAAAAGAAACACATTCTGACTAAAGCACATTTAAGATCATTATATCTAAAGTTGCACTGTGTAACTTTTCGTTTGGGGGAATGTTCCACAGTATGACATTAAACAGCTCGACTTACCCGGGGCAGTCCCAGTTCTGAGCCTGTGTCCCCCTGTCCCAGCAGATTTATACAAAACCACTCATTTGTCACAGTTTATACAAGAAATGTCCCAAGTGTCCCTATTTTTGAGCACTTTGATCTAAACCAGGACTAAACTAAGACTAAACGAGGACTAAACCACAATTTGTCACAATTTTTGACCAATCTGATCCCTGCCAACAGTAAAGAGAGGCATCCATCCCTCCATCTTCTTCCGTTTATTTGAGGCCGGGTCACAGGGCATCAGTCTAACAGGGACTCCCAAACTCCCAGACACGTCCTCCAGCTCTTCCAGTGGGACCCCAAGGTGTTCCCAGGCCAGTCCAGAGACATAGTCCCTCCAGCGTGTCTGAGATCTTAACCCGAGCCCTCCACCCTGTTGGGACATGAACACCTCCTGAGGGAGGCGCCCAGGAGACATCAGAACAGATGTCCTCCCCTCAGCTGCTCCTCTCGATGTGGAGGAGCAGCGGCTCTACTCCAAGCTCCTCCCGTGTGACTGAGCTCCTCACTCTGTCTTTAAGAGAGCGCCCAGACACCCTGCAGAGGAAACTCATGACCAGAGGTGAGGGGAGGAACGAAGACTGACGGTAAATCGAGAGCTTCGCCTTTCGACTCAGCTCCTCTTCACCACAAAGGTCCGATACAGCGACCGCATCACTGCAGACGCTGCACCGATCCACCTGTCAATCTCACTCTCCATCCTCCCTCCCCTCACTCGAGAACAAGACCCCGAGATACTTGAACTCCTCCACTTGAGGCAGAGACTCTCCACCCACCCGGAGACGACAAGACGCCGTTTTTCCAGTCAAGAACCATGACCTCAGACTTAGAAGAGCTGATTCTCATCCCAGCCGCTTCACACTTGGGTCAAACCGCCCCAGTGCTGATTAATCGATAATTGATCATTAAGAATTTCATCGATTACGTTAATTTTAATCGACAAACCGAATGTAGGTTGTTGTGTGTAGTGTGACCAAACAGGTGTGTACATGTGTCTCTGCATCAGAAGGAGCGAGACACAAACAGTGGGTCAGTCTGTAACGAACCGAAGCACAAATGTGGATTTAACGATGATTTGTACAAGAAATTCCACACTTTCCGTTGCGTTGGGACAAGTGTGAGTCCATGTGCACAGTGTATAAAGCAGCACATATGTTTCTGTGTCCAGTGGGAAAAAGTTTTTCCAGGTGAGAGTCGCTCAATGTGGATGACGAGGCCCCGCCCCCCTCCCCCCGTACGCTGTCCTGGTTTTGACAAACACAAATCTGGTCACACTGACCTGTATTCACCTGAGTCATGTCTTTTAATCCAACACAAGTTGAACCACATCAGGGACACAAGAGCTGGAGTTTTATCTTCACTTAGTTTATGCAAATTAGTGATGTGGTTTTAAGTTTCGTTTCTGTGAGATTTGAACAAAAATGAATTAAACACATTATAATGTCAAACATCTGATGTGGCTCTAGAGTCGTTATGTTTATATGTCGTAAAGTTGAATTTATTTATGCAGATTAGTGCAGATAGTAATAATAATGATGATCATTTTAATATAAAAACGTTAATGATTAATCGATAATCGATCATTAATTCTTCTGACGATCGATTAAGAAAATGTCATCGAATGCCCATCACTAGTCAGGACTATCACAATTTTTGACTAATCTGAATCGGGGCCAACAGTAAAGAGGAGCATAAACTGTCATTTGTTTCGCCAAAACACATAAATCCATGTTTGTGAATGATGATAAAGCAAAAAAATATTTATTTATACCAACCATCCCAACCTGGGTGTGTCCAAGTGTAGAATTAAAGAATAAAATCTGGTCAAAACAAAAACACAACTCCAGGTCTGTTTGTGATGAGGAAACTACATTATAACAGAGATCAGAAAACAGAGTAATAATACAGGTTTTTTTAATTTCAGTATCTGGGGAGAGACGGGAGACAAAAGCGCAAACTGGTGTGAGAAAAGTGCTTACGGGGCAGAGGCAGCAGACGGCCACTCCCCTGAGAGGTGGTGGAGCCCAGTGTATAATCGTATCTATCCTCTTTTAATCCCCAAACCACAGCTCCCGGAGACACAGAGGCACGAGGAGCAAACAAAGGAATCTCCATTTTTAAACAAACTCCTCTGATACACAATACAAACACCAGATTATTTTGGTCCCGTAATGTCACACTCTGGTTTACTGGCTCTTAAGGTTTAATGCCCTACTGTGGAACATTTCAGACAAACAATATACCAAGTCTAAACCGGGACTAAACCAGAATAAACCAGGACTAAACCAGGACTAAACCGGGACTAAACCAGAATAAACCAGAATAAACCAGGACTAAACCAGGACTAAACCAGAATAAACCAGAATAAACCAGGACGAAACCAGAATAAACCAGGTCTAAACCAGGACTAAACCAGAATAAACCAGAATAAACCAGGACTAAATCAGGTCTAAACCAGGACTAAACCAGGACTAAACAGAATAAACCAGAATAAACCAGGTCTAAAACAGAATAAACCAGGTCTAAACCAGGACTAAACCAGAATAAACCAGGACTAAACCAGGACTAAACCGGGACTAAACCAGAATAAACCAGGATTAAACCAGGACTAAATCAGGACTAAACCAGGATTAAACCAGGTCTAAACCAGGACTAAACCAGAATAAACCAGGACTAAACCAGGTCTAAACCAGGTCTAAATCAGGTCTAAACCAGGACTAAACCAAAATAAACCAGGACTAAACCAGGTCTAAACCAGGTCTAAATCTCAGTCTGACCTGTAACTTGGTCACAAACAAAGGAATCTCCATTTTTAAACAAACTCCTCTGATACACAACATAAACATCAGATTATTTTGGTCCTGTAATGTCACACTCTGGTTTATTGGCTCTTATTACGCTTGTTTAGTTTGATCAACGTGTCACTTTTGTTTTGATGAAGAAAGACGAGCATCAGAAAGTTTCTGAAGTGAGTCCAAGAGTCGGTTTGGTTTGTCAGGACTCGGAGCAAAACTCAAACAAACAAACACAAACAGAGATTCGTCCAAATTACTTTTTAATGTGTCTCGCAAAGCTGCAAAATCGAGCTTTTTCTAACTCATGGTTTCAGAAAAAATTACTAAAATATCCGGTTTGGAGTCCGACACCTGCTTATTTCTTTGGATACGTCATTGTTCTGTCTGGAATGTTCCGCAGTGTGACATTAAACAGCTTGACTTTATATTTATTTAATTACAGGTGGTTTTAAAGCTCAAAAATACCCAGAAAAACAGACATTCTGACTGTGAGCGGCGTCGCCTCTCCACAGATCTGACCCGTAACTTGGTCTGGTTTGGTCTCCAAACAAGAGGCCACACTGTGAAACATTCCAGACAAAGCAATAAACCAGGTCTAAACCAGGTCTAAACCAGGACTAAACCAGGACTAAACCAGGACTGAAACCGGGAATAAACCAGGACTAAACCAGAACCAAACAAGATCTAAACCAGGTCTAAACCAGGACTAAACCGGGATTAAATCGGGACTAAACCAGGACTAAACCAGGTCTAAACCAGGTCTAAACTGGGACTAAACTGGGACTAAACCGGGACTAAACCAGGTCTAAACTAGGTCCAAACAAGGTCTAAACCAGGTTTAAACCAGTTCTAAACCAGGTCTAAACCGGGAATAAACCAGGTCTAAACCAGGACTAAATCAGGACTAAACCAGGTCTAAAACAGGACTAAACCAGGTCTAAATCAGGACTAAACCAGGTCTAAACCAGGTCTAAACCAGGACTAAACCAGGTCTAAACCAGGTCTAAACCGGGACTAAACCAGGACTAAACCAGGTCTAAACCAGGACTAAACCAGATCTAAATCAGAACCAAACAAGGTCTAAACCGGGTCTAAACCATTTCTAAACCAGGACTAAACCTCAATCTGACCTGTAACTTGGTCTGGTTTGGTCTCCATGAAGATAGAAATGTTTAAAGCCATACTGAGAAACATTCCAGACAAAACAGTAACATCTCCATGGAGAAAAGCTTTCGACAGACCCTCCACCAGAAAAGTTACACAATGTGGCTTTAAGTGTGAACCGTTCCCATCAGGTGTATGTTTTTGTGTGTTCCTTACCTCTCCTGCGTACTGTTTGTTATTGACCATGTGCTCGGATCCCAGCGGTCGAGCGGCCGAGCCCCAGTGGAAGTGGAGCTGAGCGGCCGTGTACCGGTGAGGCAGACTGGAGATGTACATCCGAGAAGGAAGAGAGATCTGGACTGTGGAGAAGGAACAGAAGTTTAGTCCAATACGCACCAATAATAACGCAGCGGTTTAAGTCTGTATAGGTTAGGGCAGAAAACTGATATGAAAGTGTCTTTGTTTTTAAAATGACAAAATAGGAGACTCTGTGGCTCATCGGGGGCGAACCACTGTCATATTTTTTAGGATTGCAATGTTCTGAAATTTTATTGGACACAGATTTGGAGTCATATAAACCATGTTTTTGGATCTAAATTGATGTTTAGCTTTGAGTGTTTATACTTGGGAGATGTTAAAGGTTGTATGGAGGATTTTTTTTGTTTCATATTGTCAATGATAGATTATAGATGCAGTAGCCTTGTAATTATGATGACCAAAAAAAAGAGAATAAAAATTCATCAACTCTGGACGTGGTGGGGCTAAACATTTGCCAATAGATAACGACACTGCCTCGTTATCTGTGAGCTGACAGGCTGTCAATCAAACTCCCTACGTTTCTAGTGTAACTGACGCGTAACTGACGCCGGTACGTGGTTTATGTACGACTGTCACACAGTCCACAGACGCAAGACGCACAGACGCTGTTTACTCCACCAACGCAACAGTTCTTAGCGGCTTTTTTTGACCTATATCTTCCTTGCAGTTCGCACAAAGTTTTGTTGCAATGGCGACAAGAATCCAGGAGCAGTTCGCCGCAAAAGAAAGTCAGTTTTTGAGGTCGATGAAAGAAGAAGACAAGGGGAAAAGCAGCGAAGCCAAACTAAGGTGATTCTTGGAGATTCATTCCAGCGATGGCGCGACTGAAGCAGACGCAGGGTCTAAAGACTGAACCACTGGTCCACAAATTACTCCTGGACAGGAAACTTCTGCTTATTCATGAAAACGTACTTTATTTCCAAGAGCAAGACAAACGTTTTTCAGGACACGAAAGCGATATCCTATGTCTGAAAACGTAATTTTCAAGGCAAAGAAAGAGTCCGCTTGCTGCTGCGTGTTGTAGTTAGTTCATTCGCACGGAATCTCCGCGCACTCTTCTCTGCACCCCTTTCCTGCTCCTGTCCCCGCTGCCCGATCCGCTCTTCTCCCTGCTCCTCACTTCTCCGGGCACGGAATCTCCGCGCACCGCTCCCCTCTCCTCTCTCCTCTCCCTGCTCCCTGCTCCGCTCTTCTCCCCGCTCCTCACTTCTCCGTCTTGCCTAACCAACACTGTAGTTAGTTGTTTACAAGTCATGTGCAGCGGCTGTAAACAAACCTGTTTCTGGCGTAAGGAGGAGGAGGGAGGAGGCGTTTCTACGTAGGAGCTGTAGGGGAGGGGAGGTGGTTTCACGCATGCGCAACATTTGAAAAAGGACAAACAGTCGCTGGATTTCTCGTTCCTTGGAAAATCCTCTATACAACCTTTAATGTCCAGAATTGGAGAAACGATGATAAAAAGTTATGAGCAATCCTACTTGTAGCGAGCAAAAAAGCCATGACAAGAAAATGGCTGAGGGCGGATCCTCCATCGATAGAGGAGTGGATAGAAATAGTTTTTGAGATTTATGTGATGGAAAAGCTGTCTTTCACCCTCCAGAACCAAAGGGACTTATTTTATGAAACATGGACGAAATGGACTATGTGAGTATGTGAAACCTGTCAGATCAGACTTTATTTGAAAATGAATAGCTCACATACATCTTGATTGATATTTCATTGAACGACTGTAACGGCACTCTTCTCCTCTGTGTTTGTTTTTTTCTGTTTTGCTTTATTTTGTTCTGTATAATTGAAAAAATTAAAAAAATAAAAATTATAAAAAATAAAATAAAATGACAAAATAAAATCTAAAAATCTGATCAATCAAAATGAGGACAAAAAAGATCGGCGAATCGCTGCTGCGTCGGGAGTGATGCTGTCGCTGTATGTATATCAATCTTTATTCCTCCCCTCACCTCTGGTCATGAGCTCTGTGTAATGACCGAAAGGACGAGATCGCTGATACAAGAGGCCGAAATGAGTTTCCTCCGCAGGGTGTCTGGGCGTCTCCCTTAGAGACAGAGTGAGGAGCTCAGTCACACGGGAGGAGCTCAGAGTAGAGCCGCTGCTCCTCCACGTCAAGAGAACATCTGTTTTGATGTCTCCTGAACGGAAAAAGATCATTTTCATGTTCACTTAAATCCAAAAAGGTGCGTAAATATGAGTTAGAGATATTATCTGTAATTAGATCGTAATTAGAAATGTCTAAATTATGACGCACTTTCTAAATAAATACAGAACTAAACTTGTTTGGTGTGTGTTTCATGTGGAGCGCTCTCTGGTGTTACACCAGGTCACACACCTCTCTCGTGGTGCAGGGTTTCATCAGCCCCTCTCCCTCAGACAGAGATCTGCTCCACAGAAACGAGCAGAACTTAATGCAAAGAGAAGGAAGAAGAGCCCCAGGTGAGTCTGAACTGAGGCCAGGTGAGGGGAACAGGCCTCACATCTGCCCTCTACTGGTGAAAAAGAATCGATGGTAACTTTAAATCTTGAGTAATGAGCAGTGTGTCTGGAGCAGTGTGACACTCATCTTCAGACTGTGGAACATTCTAGACCTGGGCCTTGTTCAGCTCCAGGCCACATCCGGCCCTTTAGTCGACTCTGACCGACCTGTTTAAGCCCATTTGCAATCACAAAATAAACATATTAGATCATTTTACCTCATGCTTGGACTAAAGCTCCATTGCTTTTTATTTTAGAGCTGTTTTTTATTATATTTTTTGTAAGGCAGCCTCACTTTTTCATTGCTTATTTATGACAAATTCTTCCCAGTCTGAGCAGCTCATCAAAACAATGATAATTACTGCTTTTTTTTTTTTTAAATAAAGAAATACAATTAATATTATGCAGATTTGAGTTCAGCATTTTGGCCTCCACAATATTTTCTATTTCTCATGTGGCCCCATAGAAATAAGTGTTGCCCATCGCTGGTCTAGACCAGGGGTGTCCAAACCAGGCCCACATATCTAAACACAGATGAAGCAGAGGGCTGAATGAGCCTTTAGTCTTTATTCACGCTAAGATCCTTAAAACCACACACTAAATATTAAATATTAGCTTTATTAAGGTAGATTTTCAAAAAACTTGCAGTAAAAAGTTCATTTTTAATTGATGCAAGGTAATGTGGGCCAATTCACGCATCAAGAATTTCAGACTTCGGTCATTGCGCAATTCACACTGGGAAGGATCCTCAGAAAAAGTGAGCATCAAACCTCCATGTTTGTTTTCCCAGTGGGATGTGTCTATTGTCAAAGTCGATCTTTTCAAGTCTTTTGAACCATATCACTTTTCTTTCTTGTTCTGATATTGTCATATTTTAGTTTTGGGATTCGGACTTTGTTAATTGTGTGGTTGTTGGATCCTAACAGCGGAAAACGGCTCGAGAAATTGGTTTGCGAACTCCATAAATGCAAAAGTGAATCAGATGTGTGTGACTCAAACCTCTGTTCAAACTATTTCCCTTCCCATTGGAATTGAAAAATAGTGAAAGGTGAAGGTGATGGGCAGGATTGATCCACGGGAAGAACCAAAAAGGAAACATTTGACTGACTAAATCATCCCGAGTTTGCAGCGAACATTTTGTATGTGGAGCGACATCAAAGCGGGATCCCGTTTGTTAATGTAGAGGAGCAGAAGACAAACAGACTGAGCTGCACTTTCTTGTTCTTGTGGTTTTACAGCAACATCACGTCTTGGTCTCTTTGCAGTGGAAGGTGTTTCTTGGTGAACAGTTGGTGCCTCTCGTTTTGGTGTTGACTTTTTAAATTCGTAACCAAGACTGAGCGAGGGATCGGGATTTTGCTTTGTCGCCGCTCCACATACCAAATGTTCTCTGTAAACTTGGGATGATTTAGGCAGTCAAAGATTACCTTTTTGGTTCTTCCTGTGGATCAATCCTGCCCATCACCTTCACCTTTCACTATTTTTCAATCCCGTTGGGAAGAGAAACAGTTTGAACAGAGGTTTGAGTCACACACATCTGATTCACTTTTTACATTTATGGAGTTCGCAAACAAATTTCTCGAACCGTTTTCCGCTGTTAGGATCCAACAACCACACAATTACGACGTCCGAATCCCAAAACTAAAATATGACAATATCAGAACCAGAAACAAAAGTGATATGGTTCAAAAGACTTGAAAAGATCGACTTTGACAATAGACACATCCCACTGGGAAAACAAACATGGAGGTTTGATGTTGACTTTTTCGGAAAATCCTTCCCAGTATGAATTGCGCAATGACCGGAAGTCCTGAGATTCTTGATGCGTGTATAACCACTTGATGCAGACGGCAGGTGGAGGACTCTCGATCAGCAGTGACGTGAGACTGAACGTCATCTCCTGAGTCAGCGAGTGCAGAGCTGACGTCCACTCGCTCTCATAAGCACCGGTCTGCTCCAGAAGCCTCCACTGTCACTATCATCACGAGTGCGCTCTCGTCGCCCCGCGTGATCCGCACGCGTCACTCCGCTGCGCACAGACGGCCGAGAGTTTCAAAAGTGTCGACTAATGTTTGTGTGGATTATTGAGCGCAGTGGAGCCGTGAGCTCTGGTCAGGACGGGGCTGTGTAATAAGACAGTGTCGGAGGATAAACGCTTCGGTAAACAGAGACCAGAGCCGCTTTGGTAAACTGCAGGATGATCCCGAGTCATTTTCTGCAGGTCCACCCATAATTTAGATCTCAAGTGAAAAAAAGCGTCCTTCATATTTAATTCGGGCTTTTGTAATGTCCGTGTGAGCTCAGATTTGTAGCGGCTCTCTCTGAATAAAAGCCTGGGCCCTGAGCTTGAGGAGAGTGTTGTTGGTTTGCGTTTGATATTCTGGTACAATGACAGGTCCTCACGGGGGTTTTCACTCACACAAGAAACTGATTTGATGATATTATCAGATTATTCTACACATGCAATAAACTATGAGAACTTTTAGTCACATAAAAAAAAAAAAAAAGTAAACGGAACTGAGTAAACTAGATAAAATACTGTGAATTATTTTGAAGATATTAGAGCTACTGCAGACTGATGTATCTCTTCACCGATATTTACACTTTTTTAGGAATCAGCCTCACATCTTTTTGGACAATCAGTATTCAGTCTTGACAGTGTCGGGAAGGTGACTTTTAAAATGTAATCCCCTACAGATTACAGATTACATACACCAAAATGTAGTTTGTAACAGAATTCCATTAAGTTACTTAAAGTGAGTAATGTAATCTGAATACTTTGGATTACTTGATTTGCTGTAGAGAAAGCAAAGACGAGGAAATCGTAACATAAGAAGTTTTGTCTGTTAAAAGAAAATAAAAAGTCCAGACTTTACTGAACCAAATTAAAAATATTATTGATAGAAGACGAGGAGACACGGTTTAGTCCTGTTAAATCCTGTTTGATCCTGGTTTAGTCCTGGTTTTAGTCCTGGTTTAGACCTGGTTTTAGTCCTGGTTTAGACCTGGTTTTAGTCCTGGTTTAGACCTGGTTTTAGTCCTGGTTTAGACCTGGTTTTAGTCCTGGTTTAGACCTGGGTTTAGTCCTGGTTTTAGTCCTGGTTTAAACCTGGATTTAAACCTGGTTTAGACCTGGTTTAGACCTGGTTTTAGTCCTGGTTTAGACCTGGTTTTAGTCCTGGTTTAGACCTGGTTTTAGTCCTGGTTTAAACCTGGATTTAAACCTGGTTTAGACCTGGTTTAGACCTGGTTTTAGTCCTGGTTTAGACCTGGTTTTAGTCCTGGTTTAGTCCTGGTTTAGACCTGGTTTTAGTCCTGGTTTAAACCTGGATTTAGACCTGGTTTTAGTCCTGGTTTAGACCTGGTTTTAGTCCTGGTTTAGACCTGGTTTTAGTCCTGGTTTAGACCTGGTTTTAGTCCTGGTTTAAACCTGGTTTTAGACCTGGTTTAGACCTGGTTTTAAACCTGATTTAGACCTGGTTTAGACCTGGTTTTAGACCTGGTTTAGATCTGGTTTAGACCTGGTTTTAGACCTGTTTTAGACCTGGTTTTAGACCTGTTTTAGACCTGGTTTAGACCTGGTTTTTGTTGTTGTTGTTCACACTCCCAAAGAGAAATCATTTTGTGTTTTGGAATCTGCTGCTCAGTCACAAACCCAAGACTGAGCAGCTTCAGTGCAAAATCTGGAACAACTTCACCCACTGGGAAAGAAATTTGGACTTGGTACAAAAAGTTTAAAGATGAAGTCTGCTTATGTAGGATAAAAGATCTGGTAGACCAACATCAGCATCGTCACTGAGCTTGACTTAGCGGTTTTCAAGATAATTGCTTTTAAAATTATGTCAGTTTTTTGGGGATTATACCTGTATTATTCTTGTCTGTTCCAAAAAAACTTACATTGTAAACTTCCAAATAAGGAAATAAATTTATACTTCTGCACTTTTGTGGGTTATTTCTACTACTACTACTACTACTACTACTACTACTACTACTACTACTACTACTACTACTACTACTACTACTACTACTACTACTACTACTACTACTACTACTACTACTACTACTACTACTACTACTACTACTACTACTACTACTGTTAGAATACTAAAAGAATAAAGAAATATTATTATCACTGTACTCTTTCTCTTCTACCCCTCTCTCTCTCTCTTCTGTCTCTCTGTCTCTCTCTTCTCTTCTCTACTCCTCTCTCTCTCTCTGTCTCTCTTCTCCTCTCTCTCTCTCTCTCTTTCTACCCCCTCTCTTCTCTCTCTCTCTCTTTCTGCCCCCTCTCTCTCTCTCTCTCTCTCTCTTCTCTTTCTACCCCCTCTGTCTCGCTCTCTCTCTGTCTCTCTCTTCTCTCTCTCTCTCTTCTACTCTCTTCTCTCTCTGTCTCTCTGCTCCTCCCTCTTTCTCTCTCTCTCTTTCTGCCCCTCTCTCTCTCTTTCTACCCCCTCTCTCTCTTTCTACCCCCTCTGTCTCTCTCTTCTGCCCCCTTTGTCTCTCTCTCTCTCTTTCTCCCCTCTGTCTCTCTCTCTTTCTGCCCCTCTGTCTCTTTCTGCCCTCTTCTCTCTCTTTCTTTCTGCCTCTCTCTCTCTCTCTCTGCCCCTCTGTCTCTCTCTCTCTTTCTCCTCTGTCTCCCTTCTCTCTCTGTCTCTTTCTACCCCTTCTCTCTCTGTCTCTTTCTGCCCCCTCTGTCTCTTTCTGCCCCTCTCTCTCTTTCTGCCCCCTCTGTCTCTCTCTTCTTCCCCCTCTGTCTCTTTCTGCCCCTCTGTCTCTCTCTCTTTCTGCCCTCTGTCTCTCTCTCTCTCTTTCTGGCCCCCTCTGTCTCTCTTCTGTCCCCCCTCTGTCTCTTTCTGCCCCTCTGTCTCTCTCTCTTCTGCCCCCTCTGTCTCTCTCTTTCTGCCCCTCTGTCTCTCTCCCTCTCTCCCCCCTCTGTCTCTCTCTTTCTGCCCCCTCTGTCTCTCTCTTTCTGCCCCTCTGTCTCTTTCTGCCCCCTCTGTCTCTCTCTCTTCTGCCCCCTCTGTCTCTCTGTCTCTTTCTGCCCCCTCTGTCTCTCTCTTTCTGCCCCCTCTGTCTCTTTCTGCCCCCTCTGTCTCTCTCTTTCTGCCCCCTCTGTCTCTCTGTCTCTTTCTGCCCCCTCTGTCTCTTTCTGCCCCCTCTGTCTCTCTCTTTCTGCCCCGTCTGTGTGGTGCCCACCTGAGTGCCCGTTGTTGCCCAGGGTGAGCTGCTGGGTGGGGGGCAGGTGGTAGTTGTGGAGCTGGACGGGGGGCAGCGTGGGGTCAAACCGGAGCAGGTCGGAGCTGATGTGAATCGGCGACTGGAAAACTCCACCACAGAACGGGAAGAGTCTGGACCAGTGCTGCTCCCCGTCCAAACCTGCAAACAAATCAGCATTTTTACACAAATCAAGATGAAAAATAAAAGTTTAAAATAAAATTAAAAATAGGTTAAAATGTACAGGAAATCGAGTCTAAAAAATAAAAGTCTCAAAAGTGTCATAAGAAAAACTTTTACTTTTACTGTGATTTTAAACATTATTTCAACAAAACAAAGGCGACTAAACCAGGACTAAACCAGGACTAAAACCAAGATTAAACCAGGACTAAAGGACTAAACAGGACTAAACCAGGACTAAACACAGGACTACTAAACAGGACTAAAACAGGTCTAAACCAGGACTAAACCAGGACTAAAACCAGGACTAAACAAACCAGGACTAAACCAGGACTAAACAGGTAAAACAAGTCTAAACCAGGACTAAAACCAGGACTAAAACAGGACTGAACCAGGTCTAAACCAGGACTAAACCAGGACTAAACCAGGATTAAAACAGGACTGAACCAGGTCTAAACCAGGACTAAACCAGGATTAAAACAGGACTGAACCAGGTCTAAACCAGGACTAAACCAGAACAGAACCAGGACTAAAACAGGACTGCACCACGTCTAAACCAGGTCTAAACCAGGACTAAAACAGGTCTAAACCAGGACTAAACCAGACTAAAACCAGGACTAAAACAGGTCTAAACCAGGACTGAAACCAGGTCTAAACCAGGACTAAAACAGGACTAAAACAGGACTGAACCAGGTCTAAACCAGGTCTAAACCAGGTCTAAACCAGGACTGAACCAGGACTAAACCAGGTCTAAATCAGGACTAAAAAAGGACTAAACCAGGACTGAACCAGGACTAAATCAGGACTAAAAAAGGACTAAACCAGGACTGAACCAGGACTGAACCAGGACTAAACCAGGTCTAAACCAGGTCTAAACCAGGTGTAAACCAGGTGTAAACCAGGACTGAACCAGGACTGAAACAGGACTGAACCAGGACTAAAGCAGGACTTAACTAGGACTAAACCAGGTCTAAACCAGGTCTAAACCAGGACTAAACCAGGACTAAACAAGGACTTAACCAGGTCTAAACCAGGTCTAAACCAGGTCATAAACCAGGACTAAACCAGGTCTAAACCAGGACTAAACCAGGACCAAAACCAGAACTAAACCAGGACTAAACCAGGTCTAAAACAGGACTAATCTCGGACTTTAAAGCAGCGTTACTCCTGTACCAAGATGGCGGCTTTGTTGACGCATTCGTTCCGTTGAGCTATAATAAAATCTAAATAAATAAATTATAATCCAAAAAAATCTACAATAAAAAATAAACTGTAATGAAAAAAATTACCATAACAAACTATAATAAAATAAACTATAATAAAACTCTAATTTAAAAAAGTTTTAATAGTCGATGCGAGATCTACAATTATATATGTTTATGGACTAGAAAAGTTGCGGAAAAAAAAAACGTTGACTCACCAGAATAGCTCCATTTTGCAGCTGAAACACAAAACATCAATTATTTTCATCTTCCCTGCCTTGAAAAACGTTTAAATTGACACAGTTTGAAGCTTAAACCGCGTATTATTATTATTTTTCGCTCATATTGTGCCTAGAGCGCGTAGTTACCGTGCAGCAGGGAGGCGGCGCGCAGGAGCAGGGCGGATGTCAAAGCCGTCCGCAGCTGCATGTCTCCGGCCTGAGGAGTCCCGACAGCCCCGGTGTGCGCACGGGAGTCCCGGAGCCCGCTTTTATAACCATGCCTCGGCCTCGGTGTTCCCGGAGTGACGTAGAGAAGAGCGCGTGCGGGCGGCGGAGGGCAGCGGAGGGCAGTGACCAGTGAGTGACCGCGCTTCACCCGCCCACGTGCCAGGGCCGGGAGGGCATCCGACACACACCGACACAAGCTGACATTATCATAAACAATGCTGGGAAACAGAGGTGGGGGTTTGGACTCGAGTCAGACTTGAGTCACAATTTTTAAGACTTGGGACTTGACTTGGACTTGAGAAAAACTTTTTAAATCTGAATTCTTTTTATTCTTACCGTAATGATGCACTCTTAAGATCTTGTCAAGACATTTAAAAAGGAAAAAAAATCACAAACAACTCTTATTTAAATACACATATAAATTTATATAAAAATACTATGATTTTTTAAAGTTCAATTTATCTTAAAATTCATTTAAATTGCAAAAATCTTTGGTACTTTGGTTTAGAGACTTGAAATAAGTTGAAGCTCAAAGCAGACAACATGGACTTGACTTGGATTTATGGGCCAGTGACTCGAGACTCGACCTGGACTTGCTTGTATTTGACTTGGGACTCGACTTGGACTTGAAACTCACTAACTTGGAAACTTGACTCGGACTTGAGGCCTGTGACTTGACTCAGACTTGAGAAGCACTTTTAAATCTGAATTCTTTCTGTTCTGACCGTAATGATTCACTCTTAGATCTTGTCAAGACATTTAAAAAAGAAAAATTTACATTTCTACAACTCTTACATACTCTATAAATACTCATATATAAAAATACTATGATTTTTTAAAGTTAAATTTATCTTAAAATTCAGATAAACTGCAAAAATCAAAGCTATATTTGTTACTTTGGTTTAAAGACTTGAAATGACTTGAAGTTCAAAGCAGATGACTTGGACTTGACTGGGACTTATGGGCCAGTGACTCGAGACTTGACTTGGACTTGCCTGTATTTGACTTGCGACTTGACTCAGACTTGAGAAGCACTTTTAAATATGAATTATTTTTATTCTTACCATAATGATTCACACTAAGACCTTGTCAAGACATTTCAAAAGGAAAAAATTAAATTTCTACAACTCTTATATAAATACTCTGTTATAAATATTAGGGGGTGTAACGATATCCAAGTCTCATGATACGATATCGTCACAGTATGAACCTCACAGTACGATATTTATTGCGATATCGTGGGAAAGCTCACGATGTGGAGGGAGGTTCATGAATAATGATGTAACTTGTAAAAATCTGAGCTACTTTGGTTTAAAGACTTGAAATGACTTGAAGCTCAAAGCAAACGACTTGGACTTGACTTGGACTTATGGGCCAGTGACTCGAGACTTGACTTCACTTGCCTGTCTTCGACTTGGGACTTGACTCGGACTTGACTCGGACTTGAGGTCAAAAACTTGAAACTTACTTGAGACTTGCAAAACAACGACTTTGTCCCACGTCTGCAGGGAAATAGTCAAACTAAATGCATGTACCCAAAACAAACAAACCGATTACAATACTCAGAATAAATAACTTTATTCTGATACAGTTCCATCCATCCATTTTCCAGACTTCCTTCACCCTAGACATGTCCTCCAGCTCCTCCAGGGGAACCAGCCCAGAGACATAGTCCCTCCAGCGAGTCTTGGGTCTTCCCCAGGGCCTCCTCCTGGTGGGACATGAACACCTCCTGAGGGAGGCGCCCAGGAGACATCAGAACAGATGCCCGAGCCTCAGCTGCTCCTCTCGACGTGGAGGAGCAGCGGCTCTACTCCGAGCTCCTCCTGTGTGACTGAGCTCCTCACTCTATCTCTCAGGGAGCACCCAGACACCCTGCGGAGGAAACTCATTTGTGCCGCTTGTATCGTCGATCTCGTCCTTTCAGTCATTACCCAGAGCTCATGACCAGAGGTGAGGGGAGGAACAGAGACTGACGGTAAATCGAGAGCTTCACCTTTCAGCTCAGCTCCTCTTCACCACAACGGTCTGATACAGCGACCGCATCACTGCCAACGCTGCACCTGTCCACCTGTCAATCTCACGCTCTGTCCTCGAGAACAAGACTCCGAGATACTTGAACTCCTCCACTTGAGGCAGAGACTCTCCACCCACCTGGAGAGGACAAGACGCCTTTTTCTGATCGAGAACCTCGACGTCGGACTTGGAAGAGCTGATCCTCATCTGGTACAGTTATTTTTCTAAATTAAAAGGAAAACATGCTCTGAAAAAAAACAAACAATATCTGTGTAAGTTAAAATGACTTAAATTAAGAATATTTGACTTTATTTGAGTCGATTCAACTTGAGGAGTAAAATTTTCGACCAGTGGAACGAGTGTGTTTTTCTTAATTCCACAAACATTCAATTTTGTTTCTTATTTTAAGTGTAGCCAGATGTATTTTCTTATTTTAAGTACAAAAAGTCTTCTTCCACTGGCAGATCATTTTACTCCTTAAGTGAAATTTACTCAAATCGTGATAAAACTTTCTTAATTCAAATCATCTTAACTTGACTAGATTTTGTTTTTTGCCGTGTAGTAATGATGATGATAAATTTAGGGTGACCAGAATTTCAAAATAAAAAACTGGGACACTCCTGGTTTGTGGTGGTTGGTAATAATAAAATTTATGGAGTAAGAAAGCTTTAAAAAATATTCGTGTGCATAGAAAAGAAATCCATGCATATTTGTCTGTAGTTGCGCATAAAATAAATATTTGTAAACTCTCAAATGATTCCAGTCGTACATAAAATATATTGTGTGTATTTTATCCATCAGAATACGAACTGAAAAGTTACGACGTCAAGAATTACAATTACAAAATTAAAGTTTACGATAACACTTTCATCAGTACGAATACGAATTCACAGACGCAACTTTACTGTCAAAAATACATCGTCACTTCACAGACATTATTTATCGAGCAGAAGAAACATCGATCATGATCAAGACTGAGCAGGTTTAAGTTTGTAGCAGAGTAAAAACAGAGTAATGACACAACAAGGAGCTACAACAGAAGAACAACAAGTGGGAGAACTCAAATTTATTGTAAAAATGTCTTGTCTTGCCACATTGAATTCGGGAACCGAACGCTGCTGTGTGATATTGTGTAGAAACACCTCCTCTGAAAGGAAACTGCACCGATATCAGTCTGCAGCCTGAAGTGACCCAAATCTGATTTTTTGTCTCTATGTTCCTGTATCTGATCTTTTAATGACAGTCTGAACCACACAGATCCTGATTTTTTCAAATGTGACCCAGGACACTTGGATATGTGCTCCTGAAACTGATACATATCTGATCTTTTGACATGTGACTTCAGTCTGAACGGCCAAAGTGCATTCATCCACCTACACGTTATCAACAAGACACAAACGTCACTATTCTGCACTGAAGTAGGTGAAAAATTGTTAATGAACTCCATGTCACTGAAGTGAAGCACATCTCCACTCACCACTCTTGGCTCCGTCTCCACATCCACACGTTCCTTTCAACGGACTGAACCACAAAACACAACGACCAAAAACCTCGTCCTTCTCCTTCTCAATCTCCTCCTTAAAACAAGTAAGTTGTTCATGTTCTGGCTCCGGTACGAGAGGAACTTTAAAATCTCCAGGTGCTCGATGCTGCGTCCATGTTTGGACAACTTCTGTAAACACAGAGACGCTCGCTGCGGTTGACGTCGTCGTGTCTCCAGTGTCACATGTGGGACACTTTGGAGCCGTTTAACGTTCACACTGGAGTCACATACAAGTCACATTTAAATTGGAAATGTGAACGACCTCGAAAAAACATCGGATTTCACCAAAAAAATCAGAATGAGCATTAAGCCCTGCAGTCTGAACATAGACTTAGTAGAAACATAGTGGAGCCAGTTGGCGATATCAGACGTAACGTTATCCCAGGGTGAATCAGCAAATATCAGATTCTCTGCATGTTTAGATTAAAACATTCACGGCCACAGCCACAGCGAGCATCAGTCAGTCTTAACCTTCATCTCAGCTGCATTTCTCGCATGAAACTCATAACACTGGGTTATATATGAGTTAGGGACGGGCATTCGATGAAATTTTCTTAATCGATCGTCGAGAAGAATTAACGATCGATTATCGATTAATCATTAACATTTTTTATATTAAAATGATCATCATTATTATTACTATCTGCACTAATCTGTATAAATAATTCAACTTTACGACATATAAACCGTAACGACTCTAGAGCCACATCAGCTGTTTGACATTATAATGTGTTTAATTCAGTTTTGTTCAAATCTCACAGAAACAAAACTTAAAACCACATCACTAATTTACATAAACTGAAGTGAAGATAAAACTCCAGCTCTTGTGTCTCGCTGATGTGGTTCAATTTCTGTCGGATTAAAAGACACGACTCAGGTGAATACAGGTCAGTGTGACCAGATTTGTGTTTGTCAAAACCAGGACAGCGTACGGGGGAGGGGGCGGGGCCTCGTCATCCACATTGAGCGACTCTCACCTGGTAAACTTTTTCCCACTGGACACAGAAACATATGTGCTGCTTTATCCACTGTGCACATGGACTCACACTTGTCCAACGCAACGGAAAAGTGTGGAATTTCTTGTACAAATCATCGTTAAATCCACATTTGTGCTTCGGTTCGTTACAGACTGACCCACTGTTTGTGTCTCGCGTCCTTCTGATGCAGAGACACATGTACACACCTGTTTGGTCACGACACACAAACATACATTCGGTTTGTCGATTAAAATTAACGTAATTGATGAAATTCTTAATGATCAATTATCGATTAATCGACTAATCATGCCATCCCTAATATGAGTTATAATGAGTTACAACTAGCAAATCCATCCACACCACGACACGGTTATACTCACCGGTAAATACTGTAGACCAGGGGTGTCAAACTCATTTTGTTCCGGGGCCACATCAAACCGACTTTGATCCCAAAGTGTCCGGATCAGAAAACTCATGTCATATAAACCCCAAAAATAACAACAAGTTCAAATATTTGTGCAGAGAAACACAAATCTATTACAGAAATCTTTTTTAATTGATGAACTCTTTCTTTTACAAAATATTATAATATTAAGAACAACCTGAAACTTTAAGAAAAATGCAATTTCAACACAATGTTTTAACATGAACTTGTATACAAACAGGAATAAGTCATTTTTTGTTGTAAAATCCTGCACTCGGCTCCACTTTTCTCATGTTGGACATTTTTCTGATGAGGGTGTCACGGTCAACAGTCAAAACGATCGTCCTTTAAGAGCGTTTGGAAAGAGACAAGTCTTCATTTGTGCTGCTCTGGTGGGAGGGGCCACGTACAGAGACGCTGGAGACGCTGCTGTGATAAACACCACAGAAAATTAACAAGATTTTAATAGAAAATATAATTACAATATTTTAGTAGAAAATCAGCCGAGGGCCAGATTAAAGGTGTTGGAGGGCGGGATCTGGCCCCCGGGCCGTATGTTTGACACCCTTGCTGTATACATACTAGGGCTGGGTATCATTAAGAAGTTGTCGATACGATATAAACCTCGATACATAGGCCACGATACGATACGCTTGCGATACAGTGAGCTTTCGATTCGATAGGATTCGTTACAATATATTTCACATTGATTCGATGTGGTTCAGTGTAAAAAAGGCTCATGTCTGTTATACTAAACGTTTACTAAGTTTGTGCAAAGTTCATTTGAAAAACACCAATTTTACTCATCAAAAATTGTGAAAATGTCAACACTTCTGTAGCTCTTACACAAAATAATTGGTAACATTTTATAATAACTACACCTTATTTAGCCTTAATAAAGCATGAACAAAGACTTAATTAATAATGATTCACGCTTAGTAACTACTTAATTACTACCTGAATTAGCACTTAACTTGCACTTAATTCACCTGTGCTGTAAATAGTTACTCATAAGTATTTCTTACTTAATTACTCATGAACTAACCATTTTGTGTGTGCATTTGTAAAATGTATATTTTAAGTACAAATTTGAGCATTTATTAATGATTAGTAAACCATGAGAGAATGATTTCTCGTAATGCATTATTGTTTCTCTGAAATTTGACCTTAATAAATGTTTAATAAAGCATAATTAGTCTTCACTTTAGAAAAGCTCTCAGAAAGACTTAACGAACAGATAACAGCTGCCTGAATTATCACTGCATTACATTATTAGTAAATCATTCTCTCATAGCTAATTAATCATTAATAAATGCTCAAATCTGTACTTAAATATGCATTTGTAAACATGGAAATGGTTAGTTCATGAGTAATTAAGAAGTATTGAGTAACTATTTACAGCACAGGCGAATTAAGTGCAAGTTAAGTGCTAATTCAGGTAGTAATTAAGTAGTTACTAAGCGTGAATCATTATTAATTAAGTCTTTGTTCATGCTTTATTAAGGCTAAATAAGGTGTAGTTATTATAAAGTGTTACCAAATAATTTTGTAAAATATACCAAAAATTACTCTTGCCGATATATCGATACAGCAGTCCACGATATCGATACTGTATCATCACATTAAAAGATACGATATATCGATATTTCAGTATTTTTGCATACCAAGGTGTTGCCTGTAAACACGAACGTTAATTGATGCTGGAAGCTGCATTAAACTGTAATGTGTCACATTTCATTGGCTGTGACGTCTGTAACCAGGACAGTTTGGTCGTGTTTGGTGTAAACTGGGACATTTCAGCGTCCGGAGGAACTTTTGGTCCCATTTCATGCGAGAAATGCAGCTGAGATGAAGGTTCAGACTGATGCTCGCTGTGGCTGTAGCCGTGAATGTTTTAATCTAAACATGCAGAGGACCTGATATTTGCTGATTGACCCTGGGATAACGTTAGGACTGGTATCATTAAGAAGTTGCCGATACGATACATACCTCGATACACAGGCCACGATACGATACATATCTCGATACAGTGCACTTTCGATTCGATACGATATATTTCAAATCGATTCGATACAGTTCAATAAAAAATAAAGTCTAAATCGTGGCTGTGATACTAAAAGTCTTTGTTAAACCACTTCTTCTTGTGCAAAATTCCAATGAAACACAAACGTTTTAATCCTTAAAACAGAGTCAAAATGTCAAATGTGTCGCATAAATGAGTTTCCTTTCACTCCACAAGCAACAAAAATGTAGCTGTAACAAAATAATTTAGTAAAACACACGTAAAAATACTCTTGGTGATATATCGATACAGTAGCCCACGATATCGATACTGTATCATCACATTAAACGATACGATATATTGATATTCCGATATTTTTGCACACCCCTAGATAACGTTACTTCTGATGTTCGTCAACTGGCTCCACTGTGTTTCTACTAAGATATCGGTGCAGTTTCCCGTTCAGAGGATTAGTTTCTACACAATATCACACAGCAACATTCATTTCTTAAATTCAATGTGACAAGACAAGACATTTTTACAATAAATTTGAGTTCTCCCACTTGTTGTTCTTCTGTTGTAGCTCCTTGTTGTGTCATTACTCTGTTTTTACTCTGCTACAAACTTAAACCTGCTCAGTCTTGATCTCGATCGATGTTTCTTCTGCTCGATGAATAATGTCTGTGAAGTGACGATGTATTTTTGACAGTAAAGTCCCGTCTGTGAATTCGTGTTCGTACTGATGAAAGCGTAATCGTAAATTTTCATTTCGTGATTGTAATTCTTGACGTCGTAACTTTTCAATTCGTTTTCTGATGGATAAAACACACACAATATATTTTATGTACGACTGGACTCATTCCAGAGTTTACGAATATTTATTTTATGCGCAACTACAGACAAATACGCACGGATTTCTATTCTATGCACACGAATATTTTTTAAAGCTTTCTTACTCCATAAAAATTGTGAAACGAGTGCTTATAGTAATTATAAGCAAAATTTTTCTGTACTCGACCCATTCATGACGAACATGAGCCAATATAGTCACATTTTCTTTGTGTTTTGGTCATTTTTAAACAGATTTTCTGAATGTTACACACTTCTTTTTACTGTTAACAGGGATCAGATTGGTAAAAATTGTGACAAATTGTGGTTTAGTTTTAGTTTAGACCTGGTTTAGATCAAATTGGTCAAAAAATAGTGACACCTGGAACATTTCTTGTAAAAAACAAATTGGACAAATCAGTGGTTTTGTATAAATCTGCTGGGACAGGGGACACAGGCTCAAAAGGAAAACGTGACACCTTATTTAAATGAATAAATTAGTTTAAATTAATAACAACAAACAAATAAAACTGTTTGTAATCTCGTGTTTTTCACTAGCTCATAATATAATGAAAGTCTACGTAAAAGTATTCTAGTAATACATAACAAAAAACATCTGAATTTGGCTTTTCTGTATTCTGTTCCTAAATAAAAACCTAAAAAGTGCTCTTCCCGTCCCTGACCAGAGCCGCGGTGAAGCCCGATGATCTATGGACGCCTGAAAATAGCTCTATGTAAAGTTTTAGTCCAACTCCGAGCACAAAAGAAAAGGAAAAGTTAAACAGAGCGACCGCCGTGACGCGACTGATGTGGTGTGACCTTCAGGAGGACGCCATAAATCAACTGGAAATCACACAAATATGGATTTAAATGTTACTGGTCAAGTGGAAAAATGCAGTCTAATTGAAACGGCATCTTAAACTCTCATGTCTGTGCTTTCACTGTGGCGCCCCCTGCTGTTCTTTTAGTGGAATTGCATTAGAATATGGGCTAAAAAACTGCTACAGACATTTAAAACCTGCAAAGTTACCAAAATTTTAGAAGTTTGAGGGTCCAAATTACGCTATTTTCTGATTTACTTTATGTTCTAATGTCTTTTCCTCATCACAAAAAGACCTGGAGTTGTGTTTTTTTGTTTTATTCACACAAGTTTAACACAGAAACTCTGCAGATTTAGGTTGAGTGAATATGACTTAAATTAAGAATATTTTATTTTATTTGAATCAATTCAGCTTGACAAGTCAAATTATCTAAGTGTGTTTTTGTCTTAATTCAAGCAATATTTGATTTTGTTTTTTATTTTAAGTGTAAAAAGTTGTTGTTTTTCATATTTGAAGTGCAGCCAGATGTATTTTCATATTTATTTTAAGTACAAGACGTCTTGCTCCACTGGCAGATCATTTTATTTGTCAAATGAAATTTACTGAAATCGTGATCAAACTTTCTTAATTTAAGTCATCTAAACTTGACTAGATTTTACTTTTTGCAGTGCGCTCCACTGTGTTTTTAAACCCCACACACCTTCACGAGAATTATTTGGATAATTTCAGCTGCTGGAACTGCTGATCTCTACTGAAAACTACCCCATGACATCACAAGGTGGAGCAGAACATTTTGAGGTTTGCAGATGTAGACAGACTAATAATAAAGAGTTGAATGAAACAGAACGACTCCAGGTCTGTTTTTGAGGAGGAAACAACATTACAGTTTATCTTTATTCCAGACTCACGGTTCATTTTTAAAACAAGGACAGTGACACAAAACAATAAACATTTTTGTTTTTAAAAGACAAATCAGTGTCGCCACATGTTGAACTGAAATCGAACTGCACTGAAACTTATATTTGTGAGTGACATTATTATTTAACTGTCTGATTTATAGATAAAACTACATTAAAGTTCTTAGTCGATCGGGCAGATTTTTCACTCGTGCAATAACAAACATCTCAGTCGTACTCGTCCTCCTCAAAAGCTCCACAAAGCCTCACTGTAGCACCTGCAGATTTTGCAAACTGGCTTTTTATAATGAATCTGGAGGTGGGCTGTGTATAACCGTGTACGATATGATTTAAACAATGACTTTACATCTTTTGTACAAGAGTAAAACTTAAAGGTTGTATAGAGGATTTTTTAAGGGAAGAGAAATACAGCGACAGTCCTTGTGCATGTGTGACACCACCTTCCTCCTCCACAGCTTCCTCAGTAGAAACTTCTCCTCCCGCCTCTTTACTCTAGAAATCACACTTGTTTACAGCCAGTGCGCTTTCAGAATTACTCTTGAAGTTTCCTGTCTAAAAATAATTTAGCGACCGACGCGTCTTCAGTTTTTAGACCCTAAGTCCGCTTCATTCGCGCCATCGCTGGAAGGAATCTCCAAGATCACCTCCGTTTATCTTCTCGCTCCTTTTCTCCTTCTCTTCTTCTTCTTTCAGCGACCTCAAAAACGGACTTTCTTTTGCGGCGAACTGGTCGTGGATTCTCGTCCGCCGTCTCGACAAAGTTTGTGCGAATTGCGAGGAAGCGACAGTTTGAAAAAGCCTCTAAAAACCGTTGCATAAACCACGTAATCCCCGTGCGCCGATGAGTCAGTTACACTAGAAACATAAGGAGTTTGATTGACAACCTAACAGCCAATAGAAAATGAGGCAGCCTCGTTTTCTATTGGCTGATGTTTCTCTGGCCTCACTACGTCCACAGTTGATAGATTTTCATTCTTTTTTTTTTTTGGTCATCATAATTACAAAGCTGCTGAGTTTCTGTAATGGTATTTTGAACTTTCAGTGAAAATTTGAAACAAAAAAAAATCCTCCATACAACCTTTAAGCATAAGAGGATTTGCCTGAGCAGAGCCTCTTACCCCGTCTACACCAGAGTTTCCCAAACTTTATTTCTGGGGATCCATATTTTAAAAATCACAAACCTTGACCCAAATCAACAGACAATATTCATAAATCACAAAATAAAGTTGGTTTTGTTGAACATTAATGAGGATATTTTATTGTTGACTGAGTGATCGTGTCTCTGAACATTTAGTTTGACCCACAGGTGCCAAGAGATTTTTTTGGGGGGGGTTCCCTTGTTCCCTTGTCACGATCTTCTTGTCGGGCTGCAATATACTGGAGCTCTTTGCCCATTGAGTTCTGGTCCATCCCTGACCTGCTGCTGTTCAAAGCCAAACTTAAAACCTACTTATTTAGAATGAGTTTTAACACTAAGGCTGTGTTCAGTCTGCAGCCT
>NW_026571152.1:41591112-41637612 GCF_026225935.1 Boleophthalmus pectinirostris | reverse complement strand
CAAAAGGAAAAAATTAAATTTCTACAACTCTTATATAAATACTCTGTTATAAATATTAGGGGGTGTAACGATATCCAAGTCTCATGATACGATATCGTCACAGTATGAACCTCACAGTACGATATTTATTGCGATATCGTGGGAAAGCTCACGATGTGGAGGGAGGTTCATGAATAATGATGTAACTTGTAAAAATCTGAGCTACTTTGGTTTAAAGACTTGAAATGACTTGAAGCTCAAAGCAAACGACTTGGACTTGACTTGGACTTATGGGCCAGTGACTCGAGACTTGACTTCACTTGCCTGTCTTCGACTTGGGACTTGACTCGGACTTGACTCGGACTTGAGGTCAAAAACTTGAAACTTACTTGAGACTTGCAAAACAACGACTTGGTCCCACGTCTGCAGGGAAATAGTCAAACTAAATGCATGTACCCAAAACAAACAAACCGATTACAATACTCAGAATAAATAACTTTATTCTGATACAGTTCCATCCATCCATTTTCCAGACTTCCTTCACCCTAGACATGTCCTCCAGCTCCTCCAGGGGAACCAGCCCAGAGACATAGTCCCTCCAGCGTGTCTTGGGTCTTCCCCAGGGCCTCCTCCTGGTGGGACATGAACCACCTCCTGAGGGAGGCGCCCAGGAGGCATCAGAACAGCTGCCCGAGCCTCATCTGGCTCCTCTCGACGTGGAGGAGCAGCGGCTCTACTCCGAGCTCCTCCTGTGTGACTGAGCTCCTCACTCTATCTCTCAGGGAGCACCCAGACACCCTGCGGAGGAAACTCATTTGTGCCGCTTGTATCGTCGATCTCGTCCTTTCAGTCATTACCCAGAGCTCATGACCAGAGGTGAGGGGAGGAACAGAGACTGACGGTAAATCGAGAGCTTCACCTTTCAGCTCAGCTCCTCTTCACCACAACGGTCTGATACAGCGACCGCATCACTGCCAACGCTGCACCTGATCCACCTGTCAATCTCACGCTCTGTCCTCGAGAACAAGACTCCGAGATACTTGAACTCCTCCACTTGAGGCAGAGACTCTCCACCCACCTGGAGAGGACAAGACGCCTTTTTCTGATCGAGAACCTCGACGTCGGACTTGGAAGAGCTGATCCTCATCTGGTACAGTTATTTTTCTAAATTAAAAGGAAACATGCTCTGAAAAAAAAAAAACAATATCTGTGTAAGTTAAAATGACTTAAATTAAGAATATTTGACTTTATTTGAGTCGATTCAACTTGAGGAGTAAAATTTTCGACCAGTGGAACGAGTGTGTTTTTCTTAATTCCACAAACATTCAATTTTTGTTTCTTATTTTAAGTGTAGCCAGATGTATTTTCTTATTTTAAGTACAAAAAGTCTTCTTCCACTGGCAGATCAATTTTTACTCCTTAAGTGAAATTTACTCAAATCGTGATAAAACTTTCTTAATTCAAATCATCTTAACTTGACTAGATTTTGTTTTTTGCCGTGTAGTAATGATGATGATAAATTTAGGGTGACCAGAATTTCAAAATAAAAAACTGGGACACTCCTGGTTTGTGGTGGTTGGTAATAATAAAATTTATGGAGTAAGAAAGCTTTAAAAAATATTCGTGTGCATAGAAAAGAAATCCATGCATATTTGTCTGTAGTTGCGCATAAAATAAATATTTGTGTAAACTCTCAAATGATTCCAGTCGTACATAAAATATATTGTGTGTATTTTATCCATCAGAATACGAACTGAAAAGTTACGACGTCAAGAATTACAATTACAAAATTAAAGTTTACGATAACACTTTCATCAGTACGAATACGAATTCACAGACGCAACTTTACTGTCAAAAATACATCGTCACTTCACAGACATTATTTATCGAGCAGAAGAAACATCGATCATGATCAAGACTGAGCAGGTTTAAGTTTGTAGCAGAGTAATGACACAACAAGGAGCTACAACAGAAGAACAACAAGTGGGAGAACTCAAATTTATTGTAAAAATGTCTTGTCTTGCCACATTGAATTCGGGAACCGAACGCTGCTGTGTGATATTGTGTAGAAACACCTCCTCTGAACAGGAAACTGCACCGATATCTAAGGCTGCGTTCAGTCTGCAGCCTGAAGTGACCCAAATCTGATTTTTTGTCTCTATGTTCCTGTATCTGATCTTTTAATGACAGTCTGAACCACACAGATCTGATTTTTTCAAATGTGACCCAGGACACTTGGATATGTGCTCCTGAAACTGATACATATCTGATCTTTTGACATGTGACTTCAGTCTGAACGGCCAAAGCGCATTCATCCACCTACACGTTATCAACAAGACACAAACGTCACTATTCTGCACTGAAGTAGGTGAAAATTGTTAATGAACTCCATGTCACTGAAGTGAAGCACATCTCCACTCACCACTCTTGGCTCCGTCTCCACATCCACACGTTCCTTTCAACGGACTGAACCACAAAACACCACGACCAAAAACCTCGTCCTTCTCCTTCTCAATCTCCTCCTTAAAACAAGTAAGTTGTTCATGTTCTGGCTCCGGTACGAGAGGAACTTTAAAATCTCCAGGTGCTCGATGCTGCGTCCATGTTTGGACAACTTCTGTAAACACAGAGACGCTCGCTGCGGTTGACGTCGTCGTGTCTCCAGTGTCACATGTGGGACACTTTTGAGCCGTTTAACGTTCACACTGGAGTCACACACAAGTCACATTTAACTGGAAATGTGAACGACCTCGAAAAAACATCGGATTTCACAAAAAAATCTGAATTGAGCGTTAAGCCCTGCAGTTTAAACGTAGACTTAGTAGAAACATAGTGGAGCCAGTTGGCGACTTCAGACGTAACGTTATCCCAGGGTGAATCAGCAAATATCAGATTCTCTGCATGTTTAGATTAAAACATTCACGGCCACAGCCACAGCGAGCATCAGTCAGTCTTAACCTTCATCTCAGCTGCATTTCTCGCATGAAACTCATAACACTGGGTTATATATGAGTTATAATGAGTTACAACTAGCAAATCCATCCACACCACGACACGGTTATATTCACCGGTAAATACTGTAGACCAGGGGTGTCAAACTCATTTTGTTCCAGGGCCACATCAAACCGACTTTGATCCCAAAGTGTCCGGATCAGAAAACTCATGTCATATAAACCCCAAAAATAACAATAAGTTCAAATATTTGTGCAGAGAAACACAAATCTATTACAGAAATCTTTTTTAATTGATGAACTCTTTCTTTTACAAAATATTATAATATTATGAACAACCTGAAACTTTAAGAAAAATGCAATTTCAACACAATGTTTTAACATGAACTTGTATGTAAACAGGAATAAGTCAATTTTTGTTGTAAAATCCTGCACTCGGCTCCACTTTTCTCATGTTGGACATTTTTCTGATGAGGGTGTCACGGTCAACAGTCAAAACGATCGTCCTTTAAGAGCGTTTGGAAAGAGACAAGTCTTCATTTGTGCTGCTCTGGTGGGAGGGGCCACGTACAGAGACGCTGGAGACGCTGCTGTGATAAACACCACAGAAAATTAACAAGATTTTAATAGAAAATATAATTACAATATTTTAGTAGAAAATCAGCCGAGGGCCAGATTAAAGGTGTTGGAGGGCCGGATCTGGCCCCCGGGCCGTATGTTTGACACCCTTGCTGTATACATACTAGGGCTGGGTATCATTAAGAAGTTGTCGATACGATATAAACCTCGATACATAGGCCACGATACGATACGCTTGCGATACAGTGAGCTTTCGATTCGATAGGATTCGTTACAATATATTTCACATTGATTCGATGTGGTTCAGTGTAAAAAAGGCTCATGTCTGTTATACTAAACGTTTACTAAGTTTGTGCAAAGTTCATTTGAAAAACACCAATTTTACTCATCAAAATTGTGAAAATGTCAACACTTCTGTAGCTCTTACACAAAATAATTGGTAACATTTTATAATAACTACACCTTATTTAGCCTTAATAAAGCATGAACAAAGACTTAATTAATAATGATTCACGCTTAGTAACTACTTAATTACTACCTGAATTAGCACTTAACTTGCACTTAATTCACCTGTGCTGTAAATAGTTACTCATAAGTATTTCTTACTTAATTACTCATGAACTAACCATTTGTGTGTGCATTTGAAAATGTATATTTAAGTACAAATTTGAGCATTTATTAATGATTAGTAAACCATGAGAGAATGATTTACTAATAATGCATTATTGTTTCTCTGGAATTTGACCGACCTTAACAAATGTTTAATAAACATAATGAGCCTTCACTTTAGAAAAGCTCTCAGAAAGACTTAACGAACAGATAACAACTGCCTGAATTATCATTACATTACATTATTAGTAAATCATTCTCTCATGGGTTACTAATCATTAATAAATGCTCAAATTTGTACTTAAATATGCATTTGTAAACATGGAAATGGTTAGTTCATGAGTAATTAAGAAGTATTGAGTAACTATTTACAGCACAGGCGAATTAAGTGCAAGTTAAGTGCTAATTCAGGTAGTAATTAAGTAGTTACTAAGCGTGAATCATTATTAATTAAGTCTTTGTTCATGCTTTATTAAGGCTAAATAAGGTGTAGTTATTATAAAGTGTTACCAAATAATTTTGTAAAATATACCAAAAATTACTCTTGCCGATATATCGATACAGCAGTCCACGATATCGATACTGTATCATCACATTAAAAGATACGATATATCGATATTTCAGTATTTTTGCATACCAAGGTGTTGCCTGTAAACACGAACGTTAATTGATGCTGGAAGCTGCATTAAACTGTAATGTGTCACATTTCATTGGCTGTGACGTCTGTAACCAGGACAGTTTGGTCGTGTTTGGTGTAAACTGGGACATTTCAGCGTCCGGAGGAACTTTTGGTCCCATTTCATGCGAGAAATGCAGCTGAGATGAAGGTTCAGACTGATGCTCGCTGTGGCTGTAGCCGTGAATGTTTTAATCTAAACATGCAGAGGACCTGATATTTGCTGATTGACCCTGGGATAACGTTAGGACTGGTATCATTAAGAAGTTGCCGATACGATACATACCTCGATACACAGGCCACGATACGATACATATCTCGATACAGTGCACTTTCGATTCGATATGATATATTTCAAATCGATTCGATACAGTTCAATAAAAACTAAAGTCTAAATCATGGCTGTGATACTAAAAGTCTTTGTTAAACCACTTCTTCTTGTGCAAAATTCATATGAAACACAAACATTTTAATCCTTAAAACGGAGTCAAAATGTCAAATGTGTCGCATAAATGAGTTTCCTTTCACTCCACAAGCAACAAAACTGTAGCTGTAACAAAATAATTTAGTAAAACACACGTAAAAATACTCTTGGTGATATATCGATACAGTAGCCCACGATATCGATACTGTATCATCACATTAAACGATACGATATATCGATATTCCGATATTTTTGCACACCCTAGATAACGTTACTTCTGATGTTCGTCAACTGGCTGTGTTTCTACTAAGATATCGGTGCAGTTTCCCGTTCAGAGGAGGAGTTTCTACACAATATCACACAGCAACATTCATTTCTTAAATTCAATGTGACAAGACAAGACATTTTTACAATAAATTTGAGTTCTCCCACTTGTTGTTCTTCTGTTGTAGCTCCTTGTTGTGTCATTACTCTGTTTTTACTCTGCTACAAACTTAAACCTGCTCAGTCTTGATCTCGATCGATGTTTCTTCTGCTCGATGGATAATGTCTGTGAAGTGACGATGTATTTTTGACAGTAAAGTTCCCGTCTGTGAATTCGTGTTCGTACTGATGAAAGCGTAATCGCAAATTTTCATTTCGTGATTGTAATTCTTGACGTCGTAACTTTTCAATTCGTTTTTCTGATGGATAAAATACACACAATATATTTTATGTACGACTGGACTCATTCCAGAGTTTACAAATATTTATTTTATGCGCAACTACAGACAAATACGCACGGATTTCTATTCTATGCACACGAATATTTTTTAAAGCTTTCTTACTCCATAAAAATTGTGAAACGAGTGCTTATAGTAATTAGAAGCAGAAAATTTTTCTGTACTCGACCCATTCATGACGAACATGAGCCAATATAGTCACATTTTCTTTGTATTTTGGTCATTTTTAAACAGATTTTCTGAATGTTACACACTTCTTTTTACTGTTAACAGGGATCAGATTGGTAAAAATTTTGAAAAATTGTGGTTTAGTCCTGGTTTAGTTTTAGTTTAGACCTGGTTTAGATCAAATTGGTCAAAAAATAGTGACACCTGGAACATTTCTTGTAAAAAACAAATTGGACAAATCAGTGGTTTTGTATAAATCTGCTGGGACAGGGGACACAGGCTCAAAAGGAAAACGTGACACCTTATTTAAATGAATAAATTAGTTTAAATTAATAACAACAAACAAATAAAACTGTTTGTAATCTCGTGTTTTTCACTGTAGCTCATAATATAATGCAAAGTCTATGTAAAAGTATTCTAGTAATACATAACAAAAAACATCTGAATTTGGCTTTTCTGTATTCTGTTCCTAAATAAAAAACCTAAAAAGTGCTCTTCCCGTCCCTGACCAGAGCCGCGGTGAAGCCCGATGATCTATGGACGCCTGAAAATAGCTCTATGTAAAGTTTTAGTCCAACTCCGAGCACAAAAGAAAAGGAAAAGTTAAACAGAGCGACCGCCGTGACGCGACTGATGTGGTGTGACCTTCAGGAGGACGCCATAAATCAACTGGAAATCACACAAATATGGATTTAAATGTTACTGGTCAAGTGGAAAAATGCAGTCTAATTGAAACGGCATCTTAAACTCTCATGTCTGTGCTTTCACTGTGGCGCCCCCTGCTGTTCTTTTAGTGGAATTGCATTAGAATATGGGCTAAAAAACTGCTACAGACATTTAAAACCTGCAAAGTTACCAAAATTTAGAAGTTTGAGGGTCCAAATTATGCTATTTTCTGATTTACTTTATGTTCTAATGTCGTTTCCTCATCACAAAAAGACCTGGAGTTGTGTTTTTTGTTTTTTTTTCACAAATGTTTAATACAGAAACTCTGCAGATTTAGGTTGAGTGAAAATAAGAATATTTTATTTTATTTGAATCAATTCAGCTTGACAAGTCAAATTATCTAAGTGTGTTTTGTCTTAATTCAAGCAATATTTGATTTTGTTTTTTATTTTAAGTGTAAAAAGTTGTTGTTTTTCATATTTGAAGTGCAGCCAGATGTATTTTCATATTTTAAGTACAAGACGTCTTGCTCCACTGGCAGATCATTTTATTTGTCAAATGAAATTTACTGAAATCGTGATCAAACTTTCTTAATTTAAGTCATCTAAACTTGACTAGATTTTACTTTTTGCAGTGCGCTCCACTGTGTTTTTAAACCCCACACACCTTCACGAGAATTATTTGGATAATTTCAGCTGCTGGAACTGCTGATCTCTACTGAAAACTACCCCATGACATCACAAGGTGGAGCAGAACATTTTGAGGTTTGCATATGTAGACAGACTAATAATAAAGAGTTGAATGAAACAAAACGACTCCAGGTCTGTTTTTGAGGAGGAAACAACATTACAGTTCAGTTCAGTTCATCTTTATTCCAGACTCACGGTTCATTTTTAAAACAAGGACAGTGACACTAAACAATAAACATTTTTGTTTTTAAAAGACAAGGCAAGGCAAGTTTATTTGTACAGCACAATTCGTACACAAAGTAATTCAAAGTGCTTTACAGAATAAGAAATACATTAAAATCATAATAAAAACAAATCAAAACATAAATAATCATGAAGATAAAAATTTTAAAAAAGAGAGACATAAATTGGAGAGAAGAGTGCGGAATGAAAACCTTTCAGTTATTTGCACAGTTAAACAGAAATGTTTTGAGTCTGGATTTAAACAGCGTCACAGAAGAGTCTGTCTCACATGTTCAGACTGTTCCAGGTTTTAGCTGCATGAACCTGAAACTCTGACTCCCCTTGTTTAGTCGTGACTCTGGGCACCAGCAGGAGGCCGGTCCCTGAGCTCCTCAGAGTGTGAGATGTTCATATGACACTAACATGTCACAGATGGACTTTGGTGCTCGGACATGGAGACACTTGTACAAACAGAGCTGCTTTAAAGTCTCTGAGCCACAGGAGCCAGAGCAGAGACCTGAGACCAGGACTTATGTGCTCGTACTTCCTAGTTCGAGTCAGGACCTGAGCTGCAGCGTTCTGGATGTTCTGGATGTTCTGGATGTTCTGGATGTTCTGCAGCGTCTCACAGCTCGTTTGGAGAGACCAGTGAGCAGAACATTACAGTATCTAACCTACTGGAGACAAACGCATGGATAAGTTTCTCCAAGTCTGATTTAGACAGTAAACATTAGATTTTTGCTATGTTTTTTAGATGGTAAAAGGCTGCAGATGTTATTGATTTGATGTGGCTGTTAAAGTTCAAGTCTGAGTCCATTATTACCCCGAGATTTCTTGCCTGATTTGAAGGTTTTAGAGAGAGAGACTGGAGGTGATGCTGACACTGTCCCTTTGTTTCTGTGGACCAAACACTATGACTTCAGTCTTGTCAGAGTTTAGCTGGAGAAAGTTGTTTTGCCTCCACACACTGATCTGTTGGATGCAGTGACAAAGTGAGTCCACTGGTCCATAGTCTCCTGCTGCAAATCAGTGTCGCCACATGTTGGACTGAAATCGAACTGCACTGAAACTTATATTTGTGAGTGACATTATTATTTAATTGTCTGATTTATAGATAAAACTACATTAAAGTTCTTAGTCGATCGGGCAGATTTTTCACTCGTGCAATAACAAACATCTCAGTCGTACTCGTCCTCCTCAAAAGCTCCACAAAGCCTCACTGTAGCACCTGCAGATTTTGCAAACTGGCTTTTTATAATGAATCTGGAGGTGGGCTGTGTATAACCGTGTACGATATGATTTAAACAATGACTTTACATCTTTTGTACAAGAGTAAAACTTAAAGGTTGTATAGAGGATTTTTTAAGGGAAGAGAAATACAGCGACAGTCCTTGTGCATGTGTGACACCACCTTCCTCCTCCACAGCTTCCTCAGTAGAAACTTCTCCTCCCGCCTCTTTACTCTAGAAATCACACACTTGTTTACAGCCAGTGCGCTTTCAGAATTACTCTTGAAGTTTCCTGTCTAAAAATAATTTAGCGACCGACGCGTCTTCAGTTTTTAGACCCTAAGTCCGCTTCATTCGCGCCATCGCTGGAAGGAATCTCCAAGAATCACCTCCGTTTATCTTCTCGCTCCTTTTCTCCTTCTCTTCTTCTTCTTTCAGCGACCTCAAAAACGGACTTTCTTTTGCGGCGAACTGGTCGTGGATTCTCGTCCGCCGTCTCGACAAAGTTTGTGCGAATTGCGAGGAAGCGACAGTTTGAAAAAGCCTCTAAAAACCGTTGCATAAACCACGTAATCCCCGTGCGCCGATGAGTCAGTTACACTAGAAACATAAGGAGTTTGATTGACAACCTAACAGCCAATAGAAAATGAGGCAGCCTCGTTTTCTATTGGCTGATGTTTCTCTGGCCTCACTACGTCCACAGTTGATAGATTTTCATTCTTTTTTTTTTTTGGTCATCATAATTACAAAGCTGCTGAGTTTCTGTAATGGTATTTTGAACTTTCAGTGAAAATTTGAAACAAAAAAAAAATCCTCCATACAACCTTTAAGCATAAGAGGATTTGCCTGAGCAGAGCCTCTTACCCCGTCTACACCAGTGTTTCCCAAACTTTATTTCTGGGGATCCATATTTTAAAAATCACAAACCTTGACCCAAATCAACAGACAATATTCATAAATCACAAAATAAAGTTGGTTTTGTTGAACATTAATGAGGATATTTTATTGTTGACTGAGTGATCGTGTCTCTGAACATTTAGTTTGACCCACAGGTGCCAAGAGATTTTTTTGGGGGGGGTTCCCTTGTTCCCTTGTCACGATCTTCTTGTCGGGCTGCAATATACTGGAGCTCTTTGCCCATTGAGTTCTGGTCCATCCCTGACCTGCTGCTGTTCAAAGCCAAACTTAAAACCTACTTATTTAGAATGAGTTTTAACACTAAGGCTGTGTTCAGTCTGCAGCCTGAACTGACCCAAATCTGATTTTTTGGCCCCTATGTTCCTGTATCTGATCTTTTAATGTCAGTCTGAACCACACAGATCAGATTTTTTCAAATGTGACCCAGGACACTTGGATATGTGCTCCTGAAACTGATACATATCTGATCTTTTGACATGTGACTTCAGTCTGAACGACCAAAGTGCATTCATCCACCTACACGTTATCAACAAGCCACAAATGTACACAAACGTTCTTCTCGTCAAATGAAAACCTGTTAATGAACTCTGTGTCACTGAAGTGAAGCACATCTCCACTCACCACTCTTGGCTCCGTCTCCACATCCACACGTTCCTTTCAACGGACTGAACCACAAAACACCACGACCAAAAACCTCGTCCTTCTCCTTCTCAATCTCCTCCTTAAAACAAGTAAGTTGTTCATGTTCTGGCTCCGGTACGAGAGGAACTTTAAAATCTCCAGGTGCTCGATGCTGCGTCCATGTTTGGACAACTTCCGTAAACACAGAGACGCTCGCTGCGGTTGACGTCGTCGTGTCTCCAGTGTCACATGTGGGACACTTTCGGACCGTTTAATGTTCACACTGGAGTCACAGACAAGACACATTTAATTGGAAATGTGAACGACCTCGAAAAAACATCAGATTTCACACAAAAATCTGAATTGAGCGTCAAGCCCTGCAGTCTGAACGCAGCCTTAGTGGCCCTTTGACACTTTCTTTATTTTAATGGTGTAATGTGCTTTGTTGACCTGTTTGTATGATGTTTATTGTTTGTTTTTTTTTACAGTTTGATTGATTGATTGATATACAGTTCTGCCCCTGATCTGCTGCTGCGTCTCCTCCTGCACTCGGACTGAACACGCTACAAAACACACACAGGTCCACCTGTCTCACTAGAAGTGTTGATCTGTTAAGACATGTTTTGTATCATTTCTAATCTTTTTGTAATTATTTTATTGACTATTTTGTTCCAGTGTTGTTGGTTCAATTGAATGTTGAAAAGAAAAAGAAACGGGCCACATTTAAAGTCCAAATAGGCGACTTATGGATCCTTTTATTGCTGCTTCAATCACTGCTTAAAACTTGAGTATGAGTGTAACGATATTCAAGTCTCACGATACGATATTGTCACGGTATGAATCTCACGGTACGATATTTATTACGATATCGTGGGAAAGCTCACGATATGGATGGGAGGCTCATGATTAGAGATGTAACAATATCCAAATCTCTCTGTACGATATTTTCACGATAAACCGATATTTATTGTGATATTTTGTTAATATGCTACTTTTTCCTCTTAAAACGCCTCGACAAGACTTAATCCAAAGAACTAAGACTTAAAAGTGTTAGAACTGTTCGGTCAAGCAGTAACGGAGGGAAACAGGGCAGATTTTTGACATTCAAATGTCTCTTATTCAGAAACTAGAGGAACTATTGAAATAAGTAAAGTATCAGAATGTAGGAAAGAGTTACACTCCAACAGGGTCAAGTTAAACCTGTGATATTCTTTCAAGTTGTTGACAAAAAATTTAAAAAACTCATGTCGGTAACGGAGGGAATGAAATATGCAGCACTTTTTGGGCAATAAATCCAAACAGTGATAACTCTTGGTTCTCACTTACATATCCTTAACAAACTGGTTTGAATATTTGCTTCATATAGTTTTCTACCATATGGTACAAGATTAGGCTGAAAAACCTCTTACTTTTTGACTCATGAGATTTTTTATTAAGAAAGTTCATGGTAACGGAGGGAAAAGTAACGGAGGGAAAATTGTGCAAACAAGTAGAAGGTGCAGGATTTTACATCATTTGTCACTTTTTTCTTTTACTTCAAAATGAAAGGAAACTATTTCTATAAAATATATCAGTCCTTCCAAGCAAATTTTTATCATTTTAAATACATTTTAAAAAAAAATCATGTACCTTCATCAACAGTTCAAAGATGGAATAACACAAGATATGATGAAATACATCCATTTATTTACATGATTTTCAGGTCTTTGAAATTTGGGAAATAATTTTTGTTCCATGTTTCATACATGGTCTGTTTAAAACATATGGAACTTTAGAACCAAAAATGGTACAGAAAAAAGGTCAACAGTTTCATAAACTAGAGTACATATGTATCTGTTCAATACATTTTTATATCAGATGAATTAACTTGAATTTTTGGCCTTGTTGTTTACTTCTGCTTGACTGGGCCCAACTGTTATTTCTTCTTGTCGTCTGCACTGAAATGGAGCAAAGGATCATGGTCTATGTAGTTCCCTCTGTCTTTTTTTAGTTATTGCTGCACCAAAACTCTTAATTTAAACAGAGACACTTGTGATTCGATATATTGTGATGATCCACGATATTATTGTGAGAACTTTGACGATACGAGATCACGATATTTTTCGGTTATTTTTACATCACAAAACTTGAGTAAAACTAATTGTTGAGAGACACGAATACTCAGTCAACAACAAAATATCCTCAATAATGTTCAATAATGATCAAATACAACTTTATTTTGTGATTTATGATTAATGTCTATTGACTTGGGTCATGAAAATATGGGTCCCCCCCAAAAAAAAGACAAAGCAGTGAACCCAATACACTGAAAAAAAAGGTCGCTGGATTTGCGTAAAAAAGTTATGTAAAGCGGTTGCATGCAATAAAATTATGTTTAGGCTTTGAAACTTTTTTCGAACCCCTCTACACATATTTATCTCAGAACATGAACGGCACTTTTTCACGTTGATGAAATCTGAACAAATCCTGCTGAATAGGCATATTTATCTTACGTTACCTTATCATGAAATGTATAAGTATGTATAATTTAATTTAATTGATCTAATTCTGTAAAAGAATACAAAAACAGTCTTTAGTTTTCTGCAGTTCTGTTTTGTCTTAAACAGAATCAAACACACAGAGAGACACAAGTACAGAGACACACTGAGTTCCACATGGCAAAGAAGAAGTGTCCGTGGCCTTTATGTCAGAGCAGACTTCTCTCTCTTATCTCTGCGCGGTTGGAGGTGCCATAAACGCCGAGTGGAGCGGCTGGTTTCGATTGCAGCGCCGCCGCTTCACTGGAGAAGGTTCGAAGTTCATCCGTGTGCCTCCCTTTCTGCGTCCTCGTTCTTATTTCTCCCCGAGCCGGACAAAGAACCCGAACCTCTACCTTTACCATGAAGCTGCTGCTGTTTTTAGGCACCGCTCTGACGCTGGTTCACTCTGGATTTCAGACTCCAGGTAAAAACAAAATCTTCTTTAACCATTTCTAGTTTCATAATTAACAATTCTAACTTAATTTTTGCTGCTTTTAGACGTTAGAACAGTTTATAGGTTCATGATGCTGTTGTTAATATTGTTAAAAAAGCAAATTTGGTGAGTTTTGTTCAGAAATTATTCAAGTTACTCATTTCATTTTGGATTTTTCGTGGTAAAATACAATGAAATCAATTAGAAAACCTGTCTCTTGCTTCCCACGTTAAGAGTTTATGACCTAATTGCGTTTTTTAATCTGAAAACCAACAATAATTTCAGGTATGTCATTCAGAAACTTGGAAAACATGCAAAATTGAACTAAAAAATGCAGATAATATTCATTTTTGTGTCATATTTTCAGCTCTTCCAGGTCTAATAACACACAGGAATTTTGTTTTTTTCCATTTTTCTTCCTTCGTAATTGTCTTTATTGGAGTTTCGGGTCAGTTTTTTTGCGTGTGTTGTGTAAATTTTGGGTTAAAAAGAGGCCGGAGACGTGGAAATATCGATTTTGTTTGCGATGTTGTTCAAGATAATGATGAGAGAAGTTAAAGCTTCTGTGTAAAAGGGCGGGAGAACAAAGATGTACCTTCAACTATAGTTTTATTACGGCTGTAAAATCAGGGAGTGGATCCGTGCGGGTTAAATATTACACCAGACGTCATCGTTTTTGCTTCTTACTATCAACCACGCAAACAGGAAGTGGCCAAATAAGGCAAACATTTCAAAAATAAACAGAAAACTTTACGATACGGATGTTTTTCTTCACGGAGGTGTTGTTGCTTTGTCTGGAATGTTTCACAGTGTGGCTTTAAACGTTTCTGTCTTCACGGAGACCGAACTGGACCAAGTTACAGGCAGTGATGTGGAGTAACAGATTACATAAACCAGGACTAAACCAGGTCTAAACCAGGTCTAAACCAGGTCTAAACCAGGTCTAAACCAGGTCTAAACCAGGACTAAACCAGGTCTAAACCAGGTCTAAACCAGGTCTAAACCAGGTCTAAACCAGGACTAAACCAGGACTAAACCAGGACTAAACCAGGTCTAAACCAGGACTAAACCAGTAAACCAGGTAAACCAGAACTAAACCAGGACTAAACCAGGACTAAACCAGGTCTAAACCAGGACTAAACCAGGTCTAAACCAGGACTAAACCAGGTCTAAAACCAGGACTAAACCAGGACTAAACCAGGTCTAAACCAGGTCTAAACCAGGTCTAAACCAGGTCTAAACCAGGACTAAACCAGGACTAAACCAGGACTAAACCAGGTCTAAACCAGTACTAAACCAGGACTAAACCAGAACTAAACAAGGACTAAAACCAGAACTAAACCAGGACTAAACCAGGACTAAACCAGGTCTAAACCAGGACTAAACCAGGTCTAAACCAGGACTAAACAAGGACTAAAACCAGGACTAAACCAGGACTAAACCAGGTCTAAACCAGGACTAAACCAGGACTAAACCAGGTCTAAACCAGGACTAAACCAGGTCTAAACCAGGTCTAAACCAGGACTAAACCAGGTCTAAACCAGGACTAAACCAGGTCTAAACCAGGTCTAAACCAGGACTAAACCAGGTCTAAACCAGGACTAAACCAGGTCTAAACCAGGACTAAACCAGGACTAAACCAGGTCTAAACCAGGTCTAAACCAGGTCTAAACCAGGACTAAACCAGGTCTAAACCAGGACTAAACCAGGTCTAAACCAGGTCTAAACCAGGTCTAAACCAGGACTAAACCAGGTCTAAACCAGGTCTAAACCAGGACTAAACCAGGTCTAAACCAGGTCTAAAACCAGGTCTAAACCAGGTCTAAAACCAGGACTAAACCAGGTCTAAACCAGGACTAAACCAGGTCTAAACCAGGACTAAACAGGTCTAAACCAGGACTAAAGGACTAAACCAGGTCTAAACCAGGTCTAAACCAGGACTAAACCAGGTCTAAACCAGGTCTAAACCAGGTCTAAACCAGGACTAAACCAGGTCTAAACAGGACTAAACCAGGTCTAAACCAGGACTAAACCAGGTCTAAACCAGGACTAAACCAGGTCTAAACCAGGTCTAAACCAGGTCTAAACCAGGTCTAAACCAGGTCTAAACCAGGACTAAACCAGGTCTAAACCAGGACTAAACCAGGTCTAAACCAGGACTAAACCAGGTCTAAACCAGGACTAAACCAGGTCTAAACCAGGACTAAACCAGGTCTAAACCAGGACTAAACCAGGACTAAACCAGGTCTAAACCAGGTCTAAACCAGGACTAAACCAGGTCTAAACCAGGACTAAACCAGGTCTAAACCAGGACTAAACCAGGTCTAAACCAGGACTAAACCAGGTCTAAACCAGGACTAAACCAGGTCTAAACCAGGTCTAAACCAGGTCTAAACCAGGTCTAAACCAGGTCTAAACCAGGAAACTAAACCAGGACTAAAAAAGGACTAAACCAGGTCTAAACCAGGTCTAAACCAGGACTAAACCAGGTCTAAACCAGGTCTAAACCAGGTCTAAAACCAGGACTAAACCAGGTCTAAACCAGGACTAAACAAGGACTAAAACCAGGTCTAAACCAGTCTAAACCAGTCTAAACCAGGACTAAACCAGGACTAAACCAGGTCTAAACCAGGTCTAAACCAGGACTAAACCAGGTCTAAAACCAGGACTAAACCAGGTCTAAACCAGGACTAAAACCAGGACTAAACCAGGTCTAAACCAGGACTAAACAAGGACTAAAACCAGGAACTAAAACCAGGACTAAAACTAGGTCTAAACCAGGTCTAAACCAGGTAAACCAGGTCTAAACCAGGACTAAAACCAGGACTAAACCAGGACTAAAACCAGGTCTAAACCAGGACTAAACCAGGTCTAAACCAGGACTAAACCAAGGACTAAAACCAGGAACTAAACCAGGACTAAACCAGGACTAAAACCAGGTCTAAACCAGGTCTAAACCAGGACTAAACCAGGACTAAACCAAGGACTAAAACAGGATAAAAGGACTAAACCAGAACTAACAGGACTAAATCCTGCTGTGTGGACGTGTTTCTTCTTCTATCAATAATATTTTTAATTTGGTTAAATAAAGTCTGGGCTTTTTATTTTCTTTTATCAGATAAAACATCTTATGTGAAGATTTCCTCGTCTTTGTTTCTCTACAGCAAATCAAGTAATCCAAAGTATTCAGATTACATTACTCACTTTAAGTAATTTAATGGATTCTGTTACAAACTACATTCTGGGGTATGTAATCTGTAATCTGTAGGGGATTACATTTTAAAAGTCACCTTCCCAACACTGATTTCAGGTCAGATCTGTGGAGAGGCGACCTGCTCACAATCAGAATGTCTGTTTTTCAAGGGATTTTTAAGTGATTAAACCTGTGATTGAATAAATGTATAGTAGAGCTGTTTAAAGTCACACTGTGGAACATTCCAGGCAGAGCAATGACGTGTCCGTAGAAACAAGCAGGTGACAGAGACGCCACCCTCCAGAAAAGTTACACAATGCATCTTTAAAGTGCATATAAAAAGTTGGACAGCTCATTTTACTAAAACATTTGTCTCAAAAATGTGACATCATTTCGCAGGCCGATAATTTTGGAAATTTTTGTTGAAATAACCTAAAATTTTCACAGAATGTCGAGATAAAAGATCAAGATTGAATGTTTCGTTTTTGTTCTTGTTTTCTTGTTGTTCTCAGGTTGAGCCGTTCACTCCCAAAGAGAAGTCATTTTATTTACTGCAAAAAACAAAATCTAGCCAAGTTGATTTCAACAAAGTAACTGTAATCCAATTACCACTCACTGAAACAGTAACTGTAACTGAATACAGTTACTCATCATTTGTACTCTGATTACGTAACTCCAGTACATGTAATCTGTTACTCCCCAACACTGATTATAACATAGATCAGAAAATGGATTAATGAGCCCTTTAATTTAAACTCCCATAATATTTGATTTGTTTTTCAGCGTTCTGTCAGCTGCCCAAAGATGAGGGCACGGGCACCTTAATCTCCTTCTCCTTGTATTACGACTCTGCGCGGGGCCTGTGCCGGCCCTTCCTGTACTCGGGCGAAGGAGGAAACGCCAACCGCTTCGTCAACGAGATCGAGTGCATCCGGAACTGCTCTGCCAACGCCGAGAACATCTACCCCATGGACCGTGAGCGCCACACATGGATCTGTTATAATCACACACCAGACCACACACAACGAGTCCAGTCTCTGTTTATTTGTACAGAAACTGTTGACAGATTGGACCTGAAATGAACCTCATCATGTTTGACAACAAGACAAAAGAGTCAAATATCCAACCAGATCCTTTTAACGCCTCCATCTGCTGGTCTGTTTGATTTTTTTCACCAGTCAGTGGCAGATGAAACCCACGACCCTGCAACACATAAACATGTACCTCATTATAATCGGGCTTCTGTTTTCTCAATTTTAAAGGCCATTTTTTCACTAATGGCATTTTCAAACTGGCTTTTAAACCCTGATGATTTTTTATAAATTTAATATGATTGATTAGAGCAGGGATTGAGCTTTGGATAAAAGTGTGAAAAAATCTGAATCTACGATGACCGCTGTTTTTGTAAGAGGACATTTATGTCCTTAGGGTCCTTAGTGTGACCTTTTTAAAGGTAGAGCAGATGCCACGTGTGCAGAGGAAAAGTGTCAAATCTAAATGCCCCACAGTGACTGAACGTGCATCAGGGAGTCTGTGAGAATCCAAACACCTCGGGCCCTTGTCTGTCAGTCTGTGCTCACAGTGTTTAGTTGGTGCTCCGTCCTCTAGGGGGCGCAAGGCCCAAACGAGACTGTAATGGTTAAACAGCAGAGGTCCTGATCTTAACAGACGTGCTTCACACTAAACCAGGAGTCTCCAACCTTTTTCCTCCTGTGAGCTACTTTCTGTAAAAGGAAAATGACAGAGAGCTGCTCATTTTAGCGGCTGCCAGAAACAGAGGAAACATAAGAGCCACAGTGAGCCTCAGACGGAACAGTTAGAGGTCTGTAAAACATAAACAGTTATCTCCTATCAGTTCACAAAGTTAGGCATCAAAATTATACATTTACAGTGGAAATAGACATTTGATCAGTCAAATTTTAGTTATTCAATGCAATACGTATAATTCAAAAATCCCTTGGTGAGCTGCTTGGAGGTGGATGGAGATTGACTGGTAACAGCTACAGGCTGGAGACGCCTGCACTAAACACTCTGCTGCACAGGAGACAGACACCAAAGAGAAATGTGTTTATTCACTGAAATAGGTCAATAATTAGGCCTTGTTCCTCTGCTGATCCAAACATCAAACCACCAGAGCAAACGTCCTTGTGCTCTGGACTCGAGCGTCTGCAGAATCAGTGAAAGACACACAGGACCGACTCCGGACAACTTTTTTATGTCGTTCATATTTGACAGTGTTTTTTACAGTGTGTGTGCATGTCACCTCCTCTCTGTGCTGCTCCTCTCTCCTTCTCTCTGCTCCTCTCTCCTCTCTCTCTCTCTCTCTGCTCCTCTCTCCTTCTCTCTGCTCCTCTCTCCTTCTCTCTCTCCTCTCTGCTCCTCTCTCCTTCTCTCTCTCTCTCTCTCTCTCTCTCTCTCTCTCTCTGCTCCTCTCTCCTCTCTCTCTCTCTCACTCTCTCTCTCTCTCTCTCTCTCTCTCTGCTCCTCTCTCTCTCTCTCTCTCTCTCTCTCTCTCTCTCTCTCTCTCTGCTCCTCTCTCTCTCTCTCTCTCTCTCTCTCTGCTCCTCTCTCCTTCTCTCTCTCCTCTCTCCTCTCTCTCTCTCTCTCTCTGCTCCTCTCTCTCTTCTCTCTGCTCCTCTCTCTCTCTCTCTCTCTCTCTCTCTCTGCTCCTCTCTCTCTCTCTCTCTCTCTTCTCTCTCTCTCTCTCCTCTCTGCTCCTCTCTCCTTCTCTCTGCTCCTCTCTCCTTCTCTCTGCTCCTCTCTCCTTCTCTCTGCTCCTCTCTGCTGCTCCTCCTTTTGTCTGTAAATATAAATGTTCTCTGATGTGTTTTCATTGTTTTTCTTGGACAGGGACCAAAGCCTGTCACTTCCCAAAGGCTGTAGGAAACTGCACTTCCAATCTGCTCAGGTATTACTACGACTCTGTCAACGACCGCTGCAGGAAATTCATCTACACCGGCTGCTATGGCAACGGAAACCGCTTCACCGACATGGGCCTCTGCAACTCCACCTGCCACGGCATCCACGGTGAGACAGGCACCCGGCTGGTAAAGCTGGGGAGCCAAATATTAATAATTCAAAGCTTAAAGGGCCTGTTCTGATCTCTGTGATAAAGGTTCACAAACAGACCTGGAGTTGTGTTTTGTTTCATTCACTCACGTTTAAGACACAAACCTGCACATTTAGACTTGAGTTTTTCTCTTACACAGAAGACGCTCTGTTCCACTCTAGCTGTTTTCAGGTCACTGAGAACAGTGCTGGTGCTGGTTACACTGGGAACCAAAGTTTTCACCGGTGAACGACTCACTTTCAAACCGTTTAAGTGAATCCACGCTGCGTCATCGACCAAATAAAAACAAGGCCACACAAAAGTGGATGTCACAGCGAGGAAAATTATGGATCGAATCATTGACACCAGTGAGCATTTGTACTCACAAAACATCTACTGTGGAGAAACATCTGCTGTGGAGAAACATCTGCTGTGGAGAAACATCAGCTGTGGAGAAACATCAGCTGTGGAGAAACATCTGCTGTGGAGAAACATCAGCTGTGGAGAAACATCAGCTGTGGAGAAACATCAGCTGTGGAGAAACATCAGCTGTGGAGAAACATCAGCTGTGGAGAAACATCAGCTGTGGAGAAGGCGGCAGCGATGCTGAATCCAAAGATTGATCCTTACATCTTTGGATGAACATGATTAGAGCAAATATTTGGTCTCCTCCTCTGACCACGGCACAATCTTCTTGTCACTTTTCTTCACCATGTTCCACACACACATTTTCTTTATTTTCCTGTGTGTGACCCAAATGAACCTGCTCACGTCGACTGTCGTCACAGTTTGCTTAGAAAAAAACAAGTTTTACTTGGTTCCCGTCAAGAACCAACTTGTCGGTTCCCAAACGCTTTGATTCTGAACACGTCGGTTCGCGGGTGTTGGGACCAGCACCGGCTCAGTTCTCTGTCGGCCTGAAAACTGTACTTGTGATGTCATGTGGTGATGCAGGAAGTGCTCCATTTTGTTTTTAAACTTTAATCACCTTCACTAGAATCATGTGGAAGATTTCTGCTCTGGAACTAAATGTAAAAGGTATATCTGTTAGAAACTACCACTTCATGACATCACAAGGTGGAACACAGCATTTTGGGCTTTGCAGATGTAGACAGACGAATAATAAAAAGTTTCTCAAACATGTGAATGAAACAAAACACAACTCCAGGTCTGATTTTGAGGAGGGAACAACACAAGAATCTATTTTGTGTAAAGGCACAGTAGAGTAGATCACACTCTTATAACGAGAGTAGAACAGACAGAGGCCAAAACTCCAGAGCCTCAGCTTCACAAAAAGTCCAGCCATTTGCGTGAGCTCCAAATGATTCAGAAACAGAATCACTTTGAAACGAGAGTCATTTTAGTCAGACGTTTTAGGAAAGTTACTCCGGAATGGTGAAAAGAGCAATCGAAATTTACGAAGTTTACCCAAATCATGATAAGATTGGAATTGTGATCTGGTTCCAAGAAAATCACAAACGCGTATTCATTTTTTGCCATATTGTAAATTCTAATTTTGTGTTGTTTTTATTTTACAGCGATCATCTGCGCAGTGTTGCTGACTCTGGTCGTCGTCGGTATCATCGTAACTATTGCCGTTTTAACTGTCAAGTCAAAGTGAGTGGCACCAAAACATCTGCGCTCTGCCCGCTGTTTTTTTTACGAAGCATCTCAACCTGTTTTTGTTCAATCCAGGCAAAAGGAAGCGAAGAAGAAGGGAGCGGGGAAAAGAAAACAGCAGGACGTCCCTCTGCAGGAAACCACAACGGAGGTGGCGTGAAGGGTCATGTGACCACGATCATGTGACCGCAGACAGAGACGAGGGACAGAGCACTAGAATGGCTCACTCTGGTCACTCTGGTGCTTTATTTACAGTTTTTTTTTTCAGTCGCTTTGACACTTAAATCTGCTCTTGCCCTGAATGTTCCACGCCTCGGTATAACTTTAAACATTTCTATCAAGAATTTATTCATTACGGGTGTTTCTGTTGCTCAAAAATACAATAATTCCTTCTTCTGTGAATAGGGGTGACTCTCCGCAGATCTGAATTTTAAGTAGTTTAGTGTAACTTGCTCGTCTTCTTCGTGATGGTACGTTTAATCTATACTGTGGAACATTCTAGACAAAGTAATAACATTTTCATACAGACATCGTATGGCAGATCCTCCTCTAGAAAGGCTCAATTTCGGCACAAATCCCAAAACTTGCCACTCAAGCCTTAATTCTCAGATCAAAACTCCAAAACACCTTTTACAGAAACTAAAACTCAGCGATCAACTATTTAAAGAGAGACTGCAGATGTAATACTAATACTAATACTCTTAACCAAAGTCCAAAGACACAAAGTACAAAACTGAACTCACAAGAATCAGAAACTTGGAGCTCCAGGACAGATTTGAAAACATTTGTAATATTGTGCGTCCTTGTCAAACAGAAACAGTGTGATGCTGGTGATGTTTAGATGAGTTTATAAATCTGATGACTGTGTTTGTGTTTTTTTCACAAAGTTTAATTTTTCAAACATTCTGAATTGTTTTGTGTCTTCTGTGATTTTTTATTTTTTATTTTTTTGCCAAAAGTTTCAGAAAATGTGCCAAAGAGACTGAAAAAAAACTGTAGACCTGCTGAATGCAGATCATGTGACTGTTCTCACACAGATGGGCTCAGGTTTACACTGGACTGTTATGTGTTCTGAATCTTTAGAACAGTTTTAATCCATGAAGACTTGACTGAACACGATAAATCTTTGTTTTTTTAAAGGTAATATGGAACAAATTACCAACACGATTAGGCCTAGTGAACAGTGAAGTGTGATTAACACTATTTTGGAGTTGAAGCGGTTGGTTATTTTGTCAACTCATTCTGTGTTTTATTTTTTCATATCAGTGAATGTTAAAAACCTCTGTAAACTGTTCAACACGATGTTGTCTCAATAAAGATATGTGGACTTGTTTTAAAGAATTGCATTTTCTGCATTACCAATCACAGGCACACAATCAAGCAAGGTAAAAGTATTTTGCTCAAAGGCACACAGGCAATGCAAAGATTAGAATCACTGATGTTTACATTAGTGGATGAGCAATGAAGCAAAGCTAAAATATACTTAGGCTTAAGTGACAATTTTACAGACTGAAGCTTTGATCATGGGTGGGCACACGTGTCTCCATGTAAAGAGTTGATATTACACAATTTTCTGTTATTTATAATGTTTCCTCATCACAGACTAATTTTAAAGTTTTACTCAAACGTGTGAATGAAACAAAACACAAGTCCCAACGTTCTAACTCGACTATAAGCTCACAATCACAACTTAATATAGTATATATCACCAGTACTGTATATAACTGCATATCATGCCAACATGTTCATATTACATCTGATACATAACTTTATATTTATTTATTTATTTACAGCACCTGTTCATGTATATCTTTTGCTCATTTATATGTCATACATATTTATATTTTCTATAGCACCCAGTATGTCTGTTCTTAGTATATTCTACTAACGTTTTCCATGTAAACTGTGTTATTGTTTACAGTACATCTGCTTTTATATCCCCCATGTATATTATATTATATCTAATTCCCTCCTGTTCATACTGACATATTTATTTGTATATATATGTAATATACTGTATATCAGGAGTGTCAAACTCATTTTGGTCCGGGGGTCGTATCCAACTGACTTTGATCCCAAAGGGGCCGGATCAGAAAACTCATGTCATATAAACCCCAAAACTAACAATAAGTTCAAATATTTGTGCAGAGAAACACAAATCTATTACAGAAATCTTTTTTTAATTGATGAACTCTTTGTTTTACAATATAATATAATATTATGAACAACCTGAAACTTTAAGAAAAATGCAATTTCAACACAAAGTTTTAACATGAACTTGTATGTAAATAGGAATAATTAAATTTTTCTTGGGAAAATCCTGCACTCGGCTCCACTTTTCTCATGTTGGACATTTTTCTGATGAGGGTGTCACGGTCAACAGTCAAAACGATCGTCCTTTAAGAGCGTTTGGAAAGAGACAAGTCTTCATTTGTGCTGCTCTGGTGGGAGGGGCCACGTACAGAGACGCTGGAGACACTGCTGTGATAAACACCACAGAAAATCACCAATATTTTAATAGAAAATATAATTAAAATATTTTAGTAGAAAATCAGCCGAGGGCCAGATTAAAGGTCTTGGAGGGCCGGATCTGGCCCCCGGGTCGTATGTTTGACACCCCTGCTGTATATTGTCTATATTGTATATACTCCACATTCTGTATATAGCGCACTTGCTGCTCCTTACACTTCTGATCAGAAACCATATTTCATTATCTTGTATTTATACTTGTGTAAAGACAATAAAGTTAAATCTAATCTCATCTACTCTAATACAGAACTTTTACAATCTCCTTCTAAGTAGCCAAAATAAAACCCTTGAAAGTACAGCAATATCAAGTTTATTCATTTATTATCATGAAAATGTGTGTTTTGTAAGCGTTTTATGACCAATAAAAAAAAGCTATTTGGCGCAGTAAAAAGGCAACGAGGGGAGTGCGCATGCGTACAACAATTTATTAACCCGTAATAAAGTAAATATTAAAAAACTCAAGAGACTGGCCAAATCGTAAATTATTATTATTATAATTATTATTTTGATAAGTTTGATGTGAAACGTGATATCCGCAGCAAAGTTTAGCTATTTTTATATTTAAAAAAAAAAAAAATCTTCAGCACGCAGCCGGTTACGCATACGTCACTTCCTTGAGATCTTTCCATTTGTTTATGGCCAGGGTTTGTAGTTATCTTTCCAAAAATAAAGGACGGATTTTCACGTAAATGAACGAAAGTAATATTTTCACAAAGCCACGTTGATTCAGCTGTAAAATCTCGGCCGGAGAGGGGAAAGCGCCGCGTTATACGGACGGACGCGGCGAGGTTTGGTTTAGCTCGCTCAGGTGGTGGATCCTCGTTTCCTTGTGTTCGTCCCCCCGGTTCCGTGTTCCGTTTGTTTCTCGTGACTGATGGAGTGTCCTCATCTGAGCTGCACCGTGAGCTCAGGCCTGGACCCGACCCGCTTACCCCAGGGCACCCCGTCCTCCTGGAGCTGCCAAGGTGAGGAGGAGAAGGAGGCGCATGGAGAAGGAGGCGCACGGAGGAGGATCTCTCTTGTGTTGCAATGAAATGAAACGGTGCGCGCTTTTTCCACTTCATCCGCTTCTTTCTTCGCTAAATCTCATTCTTTTCCCCCCCGCAGAGTGCAGGTCCGATCAGAATTCGTGGATATGCTTAACCTGTCTGCAAATCCACTGCGGGAGGTGAGTTTCTGCACAACTGCGGCGATGTTTTGTTTTGTTTAGATGTTTACGAAGCTACAGCGGAAATCTGATCATTATCTGATTTCTAGAGAGTGTTGGGGAGTAACGGATTACACGTGCCGGGGTTTACTTAATCAGAGTACAAATTATGAGTAACTGTATTCGGTTACACTTACTGTTTTTTGGATTACAGTTACTTTGTTGAAATAAATGGATTATACAGCGGTATTTTTCTGTTTTCACATTTTGAGCTATATCCCCCCTTTTTGTTTTTGTCGGTAATTTCACTCATTGCCGGAAACTAAACCAGGTCTAAACTAGATCTAAACCAGGACTAAAACAGAATTAAACCAAGACTAAACTAGATCTAAACTAGGTCTAAACCAGGACTAAACCAGGTCTAAAACAGGACTAAAACAGGACTAAAACCAGGTCTAACCTAGATCTAAACAAGGTCTAAACAAGGTCTAAACCAGGTCTAAACCAGATCTAAACTAGATCTAAATTAGATCTAAACCAGGTCTTAAACCAGGTCTAAACCATTACTAAATCAGGTCTAAAACAGGACTAAAACCAGGTCTAAACTAGATCTAAACCAGGTCTTAAACCAGGTCTAAACCAGATCTAAACTAGATCTAAACCAGGTCTTAAACCAGGTCTAAACCAGGACTAACACCAGGTCTAAACTAGATCTAAACCAGATCTAAAACCCGGACTAAAAACCAGGACTAAACCAGGTCTAAACCAGGATGAAACCAGGTCTAAACCAGGACTAAAACAGGATTTAACAGGACTAAACCATGCTGTACGGACCGTGTCTCACCTAAAGTAATTTAATGGATTCTGTTACAAACTACATTTTGGGGTATGTAATCTGTAATCTGTAGGGGATTACATTTTAAAAGTCACCTTCCCAACACTTTTTCTGGAGTTATCAGTTTATTAAAATGGCGCGTAAACAGTTAAATATGATTAATCTGATTTCTTTCTGATCATCTGTGCAAGTTTTGACGAGTAAAAATGTGCAAAAACTAATGTGGCAAAGAGGAAATGTTAAAAATGAATCTGTGTACCATTCGTTCTTTTGAATTTCAATTTAAAAAAAAGAAAAGAAAAACAATAAAATGGGAAAACTGTTTGTTATTTCATTTTTCTGTTATAGTGTCAAACAAAAAAAAAAAGATTTCAACCTCTATTTCCAATATTTAATTTAAAGTTTATTTCAAATTACCAATCAAAAATCAGCCTCTGTGCCTATTTTGATTCTGATATTTTATTCTCTCTGGTTCATTTGCGACAGAAAGTTTGCTGCTTCGTGCTCCGCGTGTGATTTCAGCGTCAACCACGGATCTGTAATAAAAATAGTTTTTATTATAGTTCTGTGGTGTCAGCTGAATAAAGTTTATTGCTTTGCTGCTACCTGTTTCTGGTCATGGAGTTCAACAATTATTTTCTAAGACCCAAAAGTAAACATGTCGCAATAAAAGAACACGACATGTTTGTCCATAAAACTGCAATAATTTTTTTAGGTGAGTCCTTCAGCAGCAGAACTTCCTGGGCAAATAAAATAGACACCAAGACAGTTTTTGATTGATGTTATTTTTAATAAACTTTAAATTAAATATTGGAACAAGAGGTCAAAATCTATTTTTTGTTTTGTAAAATAATGAAATAACAAACTGTTTTCCCATTTTATTGTTTTCCATTCTTAATTGAAATTCAAAAGAACGAATAGTACACGGACCAAGATTGAAAGAATTATTGTAAAATTCTGTGTACTTTTTCTTCAAAAATACAACAGTTACTCTTAATAATACAGGGTCATTCCACACCATTTCATCAAATTTCCAGAAAATCTCACGCATCATGTTTTTTTAAAAATTTAGAAAAAATTACCAGCTGGTCCCTTAGTATCATGTACCAACCCTGTGAAGTTTTAGTCATTTTCGATCAATACTTTTTAAGTTACAACTCATTTAGTGAGGGGAGTATGTGTCAATTTACAGGCCCAAAATCACATAATTTTTTTCTGTCACTGTAAACTCATGTCATTGTGTCAAATATGAATGTTCAAGATACAGTTAAAAATTGAAGGAGCGTCATAAAATACATATGTTTGGTGCCATATGAAAGGTCTTTTTCTGGTCTTTCAAAAAAAAAATTATTCACATTTTTTTTTAATCACTACTCAAATGCCATAAATTACATGTGAAAATCTGACCATGTTACGTTTTCTTGTTTTTAACAGGATCCTCACACATAAACTATTTCAAATGTTCAACATTTGGTGATTTTTTTTTTTTACAGTCCTAGTACAAATCTTGATTCTCAAAAAAATTAAGGGTCTACTACACCTACAAGTAGGTTTAAAAAGGGGCTAAAATCGTACGCCACGGAAATGAACGTGGATGTGGGCATTTTTTATTTTTATTAAGCTCATATAAAATGACATTGAGTTGAGATACCAAACTTTCAATAGATGTTATTTGAACACAGAGTAGAGGAGCACAAGCCCTGTGTGTGTGATACTTACAGAGATATCGACCTGTGAAAACGACCGAGAAAAAATGACGCGCATTTTGGGCCCGTAAATTGACACATACTCCCTTTACTAAACGAGCTGTAACTTAAAAAGTATTGATCGAAAATCACTAAAACTTCACAGGGTTGGTACATGATAGTAAGGGACTATTTGGTAACTTTATTGATCCACAAGGGAAATTATTTGGACACAGCAGCTCACACATCACAACATAATATAAAAACAGAGTAAAAAATATAAATGGTAACAATAAGTTCAACATAAGTCGCAAAAAAGAGCCAGAGACTGGTGTGAAATAAGAGATAATTATATAAATGTAAATGTACAAGTCCAAATAAAATACAAAAATAAATAATAAAAAACTCAGCTATATACAAGAGGTCACATAAAAGTTAAATGAAGACTGGTTTACACTGAATTATAAACCAAAGAGAGAATATGATAGTTGTGTAGATACAGTTGTGCTGCTTTTGACCGTCCATGTAAACGTACCCAGTGTCTTTCAGAGTTTAACTTGTCGTAATTGCATCGTGGTCCAAGAAATCCTAACCAGTGTCCTTTTAAAACTCCTGCTGTGTGCGTGTGTCGTGGACAGGTACGTGAACGGACACGCTCTGAAACACTTCGAGGACGGTTCCGGCGTCAACCACGAGAACGGAGAGAAACCGGAGAAGGAAGGAAGCCCCCTGCACTGTGTGTGTATGGACTGCTCCAACTACAGCATCTTCTGGTGAGATTTGACTTTTAGATTTTGAGACTCATCAACGTTCTCTGGGGGTGTGACGCTAACTGTAGGCTCTGCTCCGTCTGAAACTCTGATATTCAAGCTAGACTTAAAGCTGCATTATGTAACTTTTCGTTTTGGAGTCCATCACCTGCTTGTTTCTATGGATGTGTCACTGCTCTGCCTGAAATGTTCCACAGTGTGACATTAAACAGCTCGACTTTACAGTTACTCAATTACAGGTGGTTTTACGGCTTAAAAATACCTCGAAAAACAGGCACAAAAGAAGGTGCATTGTGTAACTTTTCTGGTGAAGGGTTCATCATCAGAATCCGTTTTTTCCCGTTTTCTCCGATAAGACGGTTTTACGCAGGACCGCTCGTGTGTCTCGCGGTCCTGTTTCCCCCCAACATCTGGACGGTTTCTCGGCGAGTGCGTTCGAGGTGCACACTCGACGCCGACGCCCACAGACACTTACCAACAGCAGCCTCTGCGCCGTTCTCTGGTTCGGGGGCCAAACCGAGGCACTTCCTGATTGTGCTTTAAATAGCGCATAGTGGCGCGCTCAAGGGGGGACATGTGATCGTGGACTCGACCATTCTGGTCTATTTGGGGTGTTATTTTGGGTTTTTAAGTTATTTAATGGAATTTATGTTACCCTTATGAGGGGTTTGTGGGTTTTTTCTGAAGGTTCCATGCGTGTCCTAAAAAGAAGCACGAGAGATAGAGAATCCGAGAGAACAGGCCACTTTATTTCGTCATTTTCCATTGAGAGGATTCAAGTTGATTACCAAGTACAACTGTCACCCCGGAACGACACCTCAATGACCAACTCAAACTCAGGGGTAGCTTTATACTACATCTTGACAAAACATTAACTTGTTGATTTAGCATATACAGCAAGAAAATGAACAATACTGCTGACCCAGTGCACCTCATCATGGGTGGGAACATGCCACGGGGACCACATATGTCAGTTTTGCTGCTTCATGGCATCTCAAAGTCCAGAAAAACATGTTCTTTATTGCACTCTAAATGCAAGAAAAACATGTTATGTAGACCTATGGATATCACACGTGTTTTTCCACCCTGTTGTCATTTCAAAGTCCATAATGTTAGGTGATTTTAGCATGGCCCACCACATAATTTCCCACAGGTTCTTTAAGTTATTTTTATTATGTTTATTTCCAAGTTGATTTGTGTTCATCAAGACAGTTTGTGTATGTTAATTCCTTTTAAACCCCATTTTTGGTTAATTGGTTTAGCCCGGGGGGGAGGGGCTAAGGGGTATAAAAGGAGGGAGCTCCAGTCATTTGGGAGTCTGTTTTTGGCCTGACTACGTGGGTGCTGGCTTCTGTAAGTGAGATTGCTCTAAATATTGTGGTACATTCTTATTTTTTTTGTTGGACTCTACCACCTCATTTTTCCACAGTAAATATTCCCCTCTGCACTTTGGGCTGTGGTGTGAATAAAAACACACTTAAGTGAAATTTTTCGACTGAGCCATCATTTTTTTTTACATTTATTTCGGATGAACCCGTGACAACATATTATTGCTTTGCTTTTCTATCTTCACGGAGACCAAACCAGACCAAGTTACGGGCCAGATCTGTGGAGAGGCGACACCGCTCACAGTCAGAACGTCCGTTTTTCTAGGTATTTTTGAGCTTTAAAATCACCTGTAACTGAATGAATGTAAAGTAAAGCTGTTTAATATTGTACTCCAAAAAAAAAAAAAAAAAGGGAAAAGAATACAGAAATAAATAAGTAAATAATAAATAATTAACAAAGGGGTAATAAAAGGCGAGGAAGGAGAAGGAACAGGGAAAGAACGAAAAGAAAGGAAGGACTTTAGATCGGAACGAAGACGAAAAAGAGACTTATCATTAATTACAAAAATAGTCTTTTTTTTTTTTTTTTTTCCCGTCTCGCCTGTACCAGCTCTTCTCTTTTATTACTTTCCTACTTGAACACACAGACACTCGCCCTCCCAAACAAGAATAACAGAAACCATTGTTATTGTCTCGTCACCTCCTTTAAACCTTGATGTTTGCATTTCCGATCCTGTCGAGTCAAAATATCTTTTACTGTTTGTACTGTCTCCAATATCACAATGAAAATCAAAAAAACAAAAAAAAAAAAACAGTCCAGGCAGAGCAACAGAGCAGTGACATATCTACAGAAACACAGATTCTCAACCAAAAATGTACACCTTTTAAAACTTATTTTTTTGACAGTTTTTTAAATGTGTGCACTGTGTCACCATTAGGACTGTAACCAAATCCATGTATCATTCGTTCATTCGTTTTTCAATGTAAAACCAAAAATAAGAAAACGGAAAACATCAGTTTTCTTCATTATTTGTCTCCAAAACCAAAATTAAAAAACAGATAACGATTAGTTTTTTCAGTTTTCGATTTTGTGTTTAAATGAAGAATGGAAAAAACGGATAACGGCCGTTTCTCGTTTACGTGACGTCCGTGACTGCGATGCCGGACTTTTGCACCGTGTACGGACTGAACCAGGACTGATCCAGGTCGGGACCAGAGCGCAGGACCAGAGCGGGACCAGACCGGAGGCTTAGAGCCCACGGCAGGGCCGGAGCTCGAAGCTGAGGCTCGGACCCTGCGGAGGCTCAGAGTCAAAGCTCGGAGTCCTCCCCAGTCCTGCCCTGGTCCCACTCTATCCGTTTTTTCCATTTTTCATTTAAACACAAAATCGAAAACTGAAAAAACGAATCGTTTTCAGTTTTTTTATTTTGGTTTTGGAGACAAATAATGAAGAAAACTGTAGTTTTTTTGTTTTCTTATTTTTGGTTTTATATTGAAAAATGAACGAATGATACACGGATTGTAACCATATCCAAGTCTAACGATACGATATCGTCACGGTAAGAACCTCACGGTACGATATTTATTGTGATATTGTGGGAAAGCTCACGATATGGAGGCGAGGATCATGATTAGAGATGTAACGATATCCAAATCTCTCTGTACGATATTTTCACCATATACATCTCACAGTACGATATTTATTCCGATATTTTGTGGAGGCTGCGAACAAAACTGAAATGCCTCAAAAAGACTTAATCCAAAGAACTAAGACTTAAAAGTGTTAGAACTGTTATTTCTTCTTGTCGTCTGCGCTGAAATGGAGCAAAGGATCATGGTCTATGTAGTTCCCTCTGTGTTTTGCTGCACCGTAACTCTTCATTTAAGCAAAGACACTTGTAATTCGATATATTGTGATGGTCCACGATGTTATTGTGAGAACTTTGACGATACAATCCCGAGTCACCGTGGTAACTCCTGAACAATCCCCCATAGACTTACACGTGGAACACCCCCAGCGCGACGTCACTGCAAAGTATCAGTAGCTGAAAGTGATCGAGTTTATGTAAGTGAACTGTTTTCATTCTAGTTACAGATGTGATGAGTTTGTTGTAAATGACACGGCTCTTGGACAAGTGCAGAAGCTCAGAGAACATCTGCAGAATTTAGAAAAGTAAGTTTGACTTTACGAGACAATACTGTACATTTTGTGGTAAAGAATAATGTTATAATAATGTAATAATAATAATAAAATAATACATGATGCTGAATGTTGTTTCAGTCCAGGAGGCGTCTGGGATGGCGAGAGAAAACGTAAACTTCAAGAAAGTTCTGGTCCAGACAACAAAATACTTAAACCAAATGTAAGTGATCTGTTAATGTTTATTTAAAAGATCAATTATTATAATATTCCATATATAATCCTTTTCATTATTAAGTATCATCATCATCATTGCTGTTATGTTATTTATTGTATTATTATTTAGTTATTTAGTTAATTTAATTTTTTTTATATATATTTATTTTATTTTTTTATTTTTTTTTATTTTTTTTATCTGCTTTCTACATTTATATTGATTTTATGTTGGGGGGGTAGGGCATGTAGACTGTGACTTATGTGGACAAAAAAAAAAAGCACTGAATAAATTGCAAATAAAAAAAAAGAAAAAAATATTATAATAATTAAGATGCTTTGAATTTACATTAAAGGTTGTATAGAGGATTTTCCAAGGAACGAGAAATCCAGCGACTGTTTGTCCTTTTTCAAATGTTGCGCATGTGTGAAACCACCCCCCCTCCCCTACAGCTCCTACGTAGAAACACCTCCTCCCTCCTCCTCCTTACGCCAGAAACAGGTTTGTTTACAGCCGGTGCTGCACATGACTTGTAAACAACTAACTACAGTGTTGGTTAGGCAAGACGGAGAAGTGAGGAGCAGGGGGAGCGGGTGTGCGGAGAGCGGAGAGAAGTGAGGAGCAGGGAGAAGAGCGGAGCAGGGAGAGAGGAGAGAGGAGAGAGGAGAGGGAGTCGGGCGCGGAGATTCGGGAAGTGAGGAGCAGGGGAAGAGCGGATCGGGCAGCGGGGACAGGAGCAGGAAAGGGGTGCAGAGAAGGTGCGCGGAGATTCAGTGCGAATGAACTAACTACAACACGCAGCAGCAAGCGGACTCTTTCTTTGCCTTGAAAATTACGTTTTCAGACATAGGATATCGCTTTCGTGTCCTGAAAAACGTTTGTCTAGCTCTTTGGAAATAAAGTACGTTTTCATAATAAGCAGAAGTTTCCTGTCCAGGAGTAATTTGTGGACCAGTGCGTTCAGTCTTTAGACCCTTCGTCTGCTTCAGTCGCGCCATCGCTGGAATGAATCTTCAAGAATCACCTTAGTTTGGCTTCGCTGCTTTTCCCCTTGTCTTCTTCTTTCAGCGACCTCAAAAACGGACTTTCTTTTGCGGCGAACTGCTCCTGGATTCTTGTCGCCATTGCAACAAACTTTGTGCGAACTGCGAGGAAGATATAGGTCAAAAAAAGCCGCTAAGAACTGTTGCGTTGGTGGAGTAAACAGCGTCTGTGCGTCTTGCGTCTGTGGACTGCGTGACAGTCGTACGTAAACCACGTACCGGCGGCGCAGGCAAGTCAGTTACACTAGAAACGTAGGGAGTTTGATTGACAGCCTGTCAGCTCACAGATAACGAGGCAGTGTCGTTATCTATTGGCAAATGTTTAGCCCCACCACGTCCAGAGTTGATGAATTTTTATTCTCTTTTTTTTGGTCATCATAATTACAAGGCTACTGCATCTATAATCTATCATTGACAATTTGAAACAAAAAAAATCCTCCATACAACCTTTAAAGGTCTTATATTACACAAATCTGACTCTTGTGAGCGTTAAGCCATTTCAGAATACTGTTCCCTCCTCGAAAACAGACCTGGAGTTGTGTTTTGTTTCATTCACATGTTTGAGTAACTCTTTATTATTAGTCTGTCTACATCTCCAAAGCTCAGAATGCTCTGTTCCACCTGGTGATGTCATGAAGCTGTAGTTTTATCGTTTTACACAGTGGAGCATCACAAGGTTGAACACAGGCCACGATACGGATCTTAAAAGGACAGTTTGGAATTTTGGACATAGGGCCTCATTTCCTCGTGATCCAGAGTGTCGCTTTTTTAAATGTCCTTGTAATGTCTGTGACTGTCGATGTAGAATAATGTTTGAAATAAAACTAATCTTGTATCGCATGAATCGTCGCACGTTGAGGGACTATTTTCTCATATATCAGTCCGCCGCTGCTTTTATCAGAAAGAACAACTCACTGCTGCTGCTCAGACATAAATCCTTCAAATGCAAGGTTAGTTTTATTTCAAACATTATTTCTATCACATGGACAGTCTGGTGTAATAATAGATTTTGTTCGAGTGTTTTTGTGGAGTGGGTAAGACCTGTGACCCTCTGCAAATACAAGGACTCTGGATCACGAGGAAATGAAGCTCTATGTCCAAAATTCTGAACTGTCCCTTTAATACAGTGAGCTTTCGATTCGATATAATTCTATCACTCAAATCGATTCGATATGGTTCAATAAATAAAAAATAAAGGCTAAATCATGTCTGTGATACTAAAAATCTTTGTTAAACCACTTCTTCTTGTGCAAAGTTCATATGAAACACAAACATTTTTATCAACAGAACAGCGAAAATGTCAAATGTGTCACATAAGATTTTCCTTCCTCTGAACAAAGAACAAAACTGTAGCTGTAACAAAATAATTTAGTAAAATATACAAAAAAAAAGTACCCTTGCCGATATATCAGTACAGCAACCCACGATATCAATACTGTATCATCACATTAAACAATACGATATATCGAGCCGAAACTCAGTCTAAATGTGCGGGTTTGTGTGTTAAACGTGTGAATGAAACAAAACACAACTCCAGGTCTGTTTGTGATGAGGAAACGACATTAGAACAGATCAGAAAATTGAATAATATGGGACATTTAAACTTAAAATCCACGGGAAAAAGCTTCATATTGTTGTAGAGATTCATCATTCACTCGTTTAACAGCTGGTGTGGTTTGGTTTGTTCAGTGTCTCGTGTTTCTCGTTTGTTCAGGACGGAAGCGCTCTGGCCGCCACAGGTTTGAGGAATCTCGGGAACACTTGCTTCATGAACGCGGTTCTTCAGTCTCTCAGGTAAGAGCGCAGGTCAGTGAGTCTCAGACGCTCAGACGACTTTAACTCTTTCCCCCATGAAGACGACATTTGACGACCCCCCTGTTTCCTTAACGACGTGTTTTGACTCCTCCGCTGTTTCACTAAAGACGGGATTTGACGACCTTTAGAAACGGCTCAGGTTTTTCACATTTAAACAGAGACTGCGATAGGTCAGGGCCACTACAACCCACACTAGACTGACCAATAGGATTCAAGGATATGTTTTCGCCGATTTTTTCCAAAGTTAATCGAAGTAGTGACGATGGTAGCTTCCGGAAAAAACACAACACGAAACACGAGCAATGGAAAGATCGTGACGCTGCGGCGCACAGTTTTAGAAATAATGAGGAGCGGACGTATTTTATGGATAAGTTTAGAGAAAGTGACTTTTATAGATTTCAAAGTGACTAAACCTGGTCTAACTCAGGACTAAACCAGGTCTAACCGGGACTAGACAGGGTCTAACCCAGGACTAAACCAGGTCTGACCCAGGACTAAACCAGGTCTAACCCAGGACTAAACCAGGTCTAACCCAGGACTAAACCAGGTCTGACCCAGGACTAAACCAGGTCTAACCCAGGACTAAACCTGGTCTAACCGGGATTAACCAGGTCTAACCGGGACTAGACAGGGTCTAACCCAGGACTAAACCAGGTCTGACCCAGGACTAAACCAGGTCTGACCCAGGACTAAACCAGGTCTAACCCAGGACTAAACCAGGTCTAACCCAGGACTAAACCAGGTCTGACCCAGGACTAAACCAGGTCTGAACCAGGACTAAACCAGGTCTGACCCAGGACTAAACCAGGTCTGACCCAGGACTAAACCAGGTCTAACCGGGACTAGACAGGGTCTGACCCAGGACTAAACCAGGTCTGACCCAGGACTAAACCTGGTCTAACCGGGAATAAACCTGGTCTGACCCAGGACTAAACCTGGTCTGACCCAGGACTAAACCGTGTCTAACCCAGGACTAAACCGTGTCTAACCCGGACTAAACCTGGTCTGACCCAGGACTAAACCAGGTCTAACCCAGGACTAAACCAGATCTGATCCAGGATTAAAAGTGGTCTAACCCAAGACTAAACCAGGTCTAACCCCAGGACTAAACTGTGTCTAACCCCAGACTGACCTGGTCCAGACCTAGCCCTGGTTCCTGCTCTGGTCTGGTCTGGTCTGGTGTAGTTGGTCTCTCTCCTGTGGAGTCCTGGTTTCTTTGTGGTCCAGGTTCTGAGCCTCTGCAGAGGGACGTCCAGAGGAACTCACCTGGGCACTGGGCTCAGATAAACGCCCCAAACACTTTTACCTGTCTGTGTCTCACGTCTGCCACCCGTGTCCAACCAGGGACTAACATTTTAAAATTCACCAAATTAAAAAAAGAAAAAAAACAAGATAAGATTTGTACTAAAATGTAATGATGTTAAATATGTTTGAGTGAGTCAGTGTTCTCAGCAAAAGTGATAAAACCAGAGTAAAAGAGATTCAGACAGAGCAGTGCTTTCATTTAGCTTCACTCCCCCAGAGAATGTTTATCACATCAGCTGCAAAGTATCAGAAAGACTTTAATCCTTCTGAGCCTTGTAAATGTCACATATTGTAAAAGTCACATATTGTAAATGTCACATGTCTGTTTCTGCGTGTGTGTTTGTCCCGCAGTAACATCGAGCAGTTCAGTGGTTTCTTTAAGTCTCTCCCGGCCGCCGCTCAGATCAGTAAAACAGCAGGAAGGATGTACCACACCCGGAGCCAGGGGGACACCAGCGTGTAAGTCTCCCTCTGCTCTGATCGTTACAGACACAGTTTAACGACTCATGGCTCGATAAACTAAAAGATAAACTCTTTTATTCCAGATCTTTAGTGGAGGAGGTGAGAAAAACCCTGTGCTCGCTGTGGCAGGGGAACCAGAGCGCCTACAGCCCCGACTCGCTCTTCTACACCGTCTGGAAGCTCATGCCCAGCTTCAGGTGACACTGATCTTCATTTAACGAGAGTGAGACAGGCTCATGGGCCAAGTCCAGTTAGGGCAAAAAATCAATTTAATTAATTCAATTTGAAGTTCAAATCGATTTCATTTATAAAAGATTTCACCTATGGCCAGTGGGTTAAATATGATCACTGAATACAATCTTTTCAGTTTTGATAGTTTTCTGTAGTTTGTAGAACATTTTCAGTGGAGACGGGGTTTGTGATAAACTCTTCTCTCACATCAGTGACTCTGCAGACTCTGTCGTCTTTAAGCAGGTTTAGGCTGCGTTTACACAGAGCCGGGTTTGTTGAGAAACAAATATTTCCCTCCCTCCGTGTTTCAAAAGAACATTGTGCTCACAGCATCGTTTTCAAAAAAGTTTTCGTTTACATCAATCCACATAAATACACCATCGAGCGCTGTTGCCTGTAGCTTTTATTTCATTACATTTGTAAGTTTTACTCACAAATACCTTGAAAAATGTGCATTAGTGAGCGGCTCGCCTCTCCACAGATCTGTTTAGGGCTCATTGGTCTCTGGTCATGGATATGAAACATCAGCTGTTTGTACAAATGAAACACATGAAAAGTGTTTCAGCAGAAGAAATGTGACTGATGCTCTGATGCTCAATCATCATCATCATCATCATCAGAGCAAAAGGGAAACACTTTTTTCTCATCAGCTCCTAAAACTCAGTTTTTCTCACTTTACACACAAACACCAAACTGTAGTTTTCCAGAATCTCAATTTGAGCTGGAGATTTTATAAAGATTTGTGTTCAGAGGTGTGACAGATGGGGCAAACGAAGGGAAATGTCCATCCATCCATTTTCTTCCGCTTATCTGGGGTCTTCCTTCACCCCAGACACGTCCTCCAGCTCCTCTGGGTGGACCCCGAGGAGTTCCCAGGCCAGCGTTTTTTAAAAAACGGAGCAAATGTCTCAGTTTAAAAAAAAAAAAAAAAACCTGTGCACCTGTAACGGGGCCTTAATGATGCTTGAAAAGGTGAAACTAGATTAGACAAATATAAAATTACAATATGCCTGTAACAATTAACCCTAAAAATATACAGTAAACAATTGTAAGTACAAGGTTGTAAATCCACACAGTGAAAGTTTTCTGACACCATTCTGAGAGCTGCGTGGTTCACATGTAATTACCATGTTACAATTCTAATATTACAAACATCACAATGCTGAACTTACAAATAATTGTGACTTAAGATGTTGATCATGGATACAAAATACACACCAGTGATACAACCTTAAAATAAACTAATTTACTGACTCAAACAGAAACTTACAACTGTTGACTATTAAAAGTTCAATTCAGAACTTGTGCTCTGCCTGCAATTCCAAAAGTGTCCACTAGATGACACCATACACAAGAGAAACTTAAACTCAAAAACAAGTGAATTATAAATTTTTTAAAAACTTATATTTATTAAATAATTTTTGGTGCAAGTCACATAGTTATGAAACAGCAGTAAAAATACAATAAAAGTAAAATGACAATAAAGTTACAGTGGAGATGCAATCGTACAATAATATACGTACTAGATCTGTCTTCATTTGTAACCTTGCACTTATTTGCTCTCATTATAAACGTTTTGAATCAACTTTTTATGCATAACAGATCACAGGGATAAATCGAGAATAAAATTTTTGGAAAAACAATTGATAATGTTATTTTCAGCCATAAGTCCAGTGTGAATAATATGTGTGTGTTTGTTTTGTATTTGTTTGTGTGTTTTGTGTGTTTGTTTGTGTGTGTGTTTGTGTGTGTGTTTGTGTGTGTGTGTGTTTGTGTGTGTGTAGGGGCTATCAGCAGCAGGACGCTCATGAGTTTATGAGGTACCTGCTGGATCACCTGCACAGGGAGCTGCAGGACGCTCAGAACGGAGACGCGCACGTGTGTGAGGAGCAGGCCGGGCCCACACGAGACAAAAGCTGCCTGTGAGACTCAGATTAAAGCTCGTTTATGGAACATTATCCTTTTAAAAATTGATAAATACATTCAGTTTGTGTTGTGTTTTCAGAAATGGAAACAGCAGTGTTGTCACCAGTTTATTTGGGGGCGTTCTGCAGAATGAAGTGAACTGTTTAATCTGTGGGACGGAATCACGCAAGTTTGACCCGTTTCTTGGTAAGAAAATAATTCATTTAATGTTTTATTTTTCATAACCGTTTCTACTGTTAGATGGTCTGCTTTTACCGTGTTTGTGTTTGGTTCAGATTTGTCTCTGGACATTCCTCGTCAGTTCAGGCAGAAGAAGAGTAAAGAGCAGGAGCCCGGGCCCCCCTGCACTCTGCACGGTCTGTTACCATCATGTTCATACTGAAATAATAATTACCCTATTTTTCAGACTATAAGTCGCTCCGGAATAGGGATGGGCATTCGATTAAATTTTCTTAATCGATCGCCGGGAGAATTAACGATCAATTATCGATTAATCATGTTTTTATATTAAAATGATCATCATTATTATTACTATCTGCACTAATCTGCATAAATAAATTCAACTTTACGACATATAAACTAGGGATGGGCATGATTAGTCGATTAATCGATAATCGATCATTAAGAATTTCATCGATTACATTAATTTTAATCGACAAACCGAGTGTAGGTTGCTGTGTGTATCGTGACCAAACAGGTGTGTACATGTGTCTCTGCATCAGAAGGAGCGAGACACAAACAGTGGGTCAGTTTATAATCTGCAGAATCTGATTTTGTTTTTGGGGGCATTTGTGTTCAGTCTCTTCTCAGTCTTTGTCTTTATAAGTTTAATTTAATTTTAGATTTTTAGTAACGGTGCGATCGACTGACACGATACAGACAGGACAGAGGCTCTTTCTGCAGGAGACATGCGCAGTAGAGCCAAGTGACAGTGGTGCAGGAGGAACAGGAGACTAGAACCTCTCGTGGCTGTCAGTCTAAAACATTTTAATAGTCACACTGGAATATACTGTATTTTCCGGGCGATTAGTCGCGCTCTTAAGCCTCTAACCGCATCAAAAAACGACTGCGCGCCACAATCCATAGCGCCCCATACACGAATCCACTCGGGTGTCCCCAGCTCGACTTCAGTAAACTACAAAGCCGCACCACCCACAGAACACACAAACACACACGGAGCAGACAGCGACCGCACAGGGAAACACACCCACAGACACACTCATCACTCCACGCCGACGAGGAACGGAACGGAGGAATGAACCGAAAAAGCGAGCGCAACGTGCCACTTCTAGACACGACTGAACAACTGAGTCACTGCGAACACGCCGACAATCCGTTGGTCCCAGACACACCCTCCCTACACGCCACAACTGAACAAAGCCCAGAGTCACCGTGAACGAACAAACAAACAAAACCACTCACCCATCACACTGTTGGGTTTCCTTTAAAGTCCCACGCGGTTTATTTGTGAAAAAAGTTCGAAAATAGACCCATTTAATGACAGTGGTCTTATAATCCAGAGCGACTAATAGCCTGGAAAATACGGTAAGTCACAGGAAACACCCAAACCATGAAAAAAAAGTGCCCCTTATAGTTTGAAAAATACGGTAATCCATAAGATTTGTGTAATGAGGCTCATGTGTGGTGTGTTTTTCAGACTGTTTACAGAGCTTCACTGATTTAGAGGAGCTCGATGAGACTGAACTGTACTACTGCCTCAAGTGTAAAAAACGACAGAAATCCACAAAGAAGTTCTGGATAAAGAAGCTGCCAAAAGTACATTTCTCTCCAGCTGTGATGATGGTTCTGATCTCGCAAAGTTCTGAACGCACTCGTGTGTCGTAGGTTTTGTGTTTGCACCTGAAGAGGTTCCACTGGACGACCTTCATGAGGAATAAAGTGGACACTTATGTGAAGTTCCCCATGAAGAGTCTGGACATGAGGAGCTTCCTGCTGGAGGTGAGAGCTGAGCACAACTGTGTGAAAATAAAAGATCTGAACATTTAACTCGTGTTTGTGTTTTTTTAGCCTGAAGCTGCAGCTCCCGACAGCTGTCTGTATGATCTGGCTGCGATCGCCGTGCATCACGGGTCCGGGTGAGTGACGTCTGTTATCTTAATAAACTATGATTAACATGGAGCTGGAGGGTCCACCACCTGCTGGTCCCCATGGAGATGTTCATGATATGATATGCATGAAGTGAACCTTTTTCACAACAGCCGAAACAGTCATGATGTAAGGTGAACGTAACGTCCGGTTAGTGTTTTTCTGTGTCAAAATGTGTCAATGTGTGTAAATGTGTGTGTGTGTGTGTGTGTGTGTAAATGTGTGTGTGTAAATGTGTGTGTGTGTGTGTGTAAATGTGTGTGTGTGTGTGTGTGTAAATGTGTGTGTAAATGTGTGTGTGTGTGTGTGTGTAAATGTGTGTGTGTGTGTAAATGTGTGTGTGTGTGTAAATGTGTGTGTGTGTGTGTGTAAATGTGTGTGTGTAAATGTGTGTGTGTGTGTGTAAATGTGTGTGTAAATGTGTGTGTGTAAATGTGTGTGTAAATGTGTGTGTGTGTGTGTAAATGTGTGTGTGTGTAAATGTGTGTGTAAATGTGTGTGTGTGTGTGTAAATGTGTGTGTGTGTGTGTGTAAATGTGTGTGTGTGTGTGTGTAAATGTGTGTGTGTGTGTAAATGTGTGTGTGTGTAAATGTGTGTGTGTAAATGTGTGTGTGTGTGTGTGTGTAAATGTGTGTGTGTGTGTGTGTAAATGTGTGTGTGTGTGTAAATGTGTGTGTAAATGTGTGTGTGTGTGTGTGTGAAATGTGTGTGTGTGTGTGTAAATGTGTGTGTGTGTGTGTGTAAATGTGTGTGTAAATGTGTGTGTGTAAATGTGTGTGTGTAAATGTGTGTGTAATGTGTGTGTGTAAATGTGTGTGTGTGTGTGTGTGTGTAAATGTGTGTGTGTGTGTGTGTGTAAATGTGTGTGTGTGTGTGTGTGTAAATGTGTGTGTGTAAATGTGTGTGTAAATGTGTGTGTAATGTGTGTGTAAATGTGTGTGTGTGTGTGTAAATGTGTGTGTGTGTGTGTAAATGTGTGTGTAAATGTGTGTGTGTGTGTAAATGTGTGTGTAAATGTGTGTGTGTGTAAATGTGTGTGTGTAAATGTGTGTGTGTAAATGTGTGTGTGTGTGTGTAAATGTGTGTGTGTGTGTGTGTGTAAATGTGTGTGTGTGTGTGTGTAAATGTGTGTGTGTGTGTGTAAATGTGTGTGTAAATGTGTGTGTGTGTGTAAATGTGTGTGTAAATGTGTGTGTGTGTGTGTGTAAATGTGTGTGTAAATGTGTGTGTAAATGTGTGTGTGTGTGTGTGTGTGTAAATGTGTGTGTGTGTGTGTAAATGTGTGTGTGTGTGTAAATGTGTGTGTGTAAATGTGTGTGTGTGTGTGTGTGTGTAAATGTGTGTGTGTGTAAATGTGTGTGTGTGTGTGTGTAAATGTGTGTGTGTAAATGTGTGTGTGTAAATGTGTGTGTGTGTGTAAATGTGTGTGTGTAAATGTGTGTGTAAATGTGTGTGTGTGTGTAAATGTGTGTGTGTAAATGTGTGTGTGTAAATGTGTGTGTGTGTGTGTGTGTGTGTGTAAATGTGTGTGTGTGTGTGTAAATGTGTGTGTGTGTGTAAATGTGTGTGTGTGTGTGTAAATGTGTGTGTAAATGTGTGTGTGTAAATGTGTGTGTGTGTGTGTAAATGTGTGTGTGTGTGTAAATGTGTGTGTGTGTAAATGTGTGTGTGTAAATGTGTGTGTAAATGTGTGTGTGTCAAATAAATCTGCCCCATCACCAAATCTTCAACCAACAAACTCCACAAAGGATAAACATTCTAACATGAACAATTTATCCACAACTATCAAGAGAAGAAAAAGACAAAACTTAAAGGAAACAACGACGACGCATTAGAGACACACTGAACAAAACTAATGTTACAGTCATGAAAAAAACAGAAGTAATAAGTAATGAATTAATAAGTAATTCGTTAATAAGTTCACTTAACTTGTTCACCAAGAAATTAAAAACTGATTTCATGATGTAGATTTGTGTAGTTCAAGTGCTACAGTCTGAGTGAACAAGTTCCTTCTGTTTTATTCATGATCATAACATTAGTTTTGTTCAGTTTGTCTCTGTGTGTGTGGATTTTATTTTCAGTTTTTTTCTGGTCCCGTAGTTTTTATTACAGCCACATGACACAACTACAGCAGCAGATCGTCAAATAACCAGTGTTGGGAAGGTGACTTTTAAAATGTAATCCCCTACAGATTACAGATTACATACACCAAAATGTAGTTTGTAACAGAATCCATTAAATTACTTAAAGTGAGTAATGTAATCTGAATACTTTGGATTACTTGATTTGCTGTAGAGAAACAAAGACGAGGAAATCTTCACATAAGATGTTTTGTCTGTTAAAAGAAAATAAAAAGTCCAGACTTTTACTGAACCAAATTAAAAATATTATTGATAGAAGAAGAAACACGTCCACACAGCAGGATTTAGTCCTGTTTTAAAGTCCTGTTTAGTCCTGTTTTAGTCCTGGTTTAGTCCTGGTTTAGTCCTGTTTTAGTCCTGTTTTAGTCCTGGTTTAGTCCTGGTTTAGTCCTGGTTTTAGTCCTGGTTTAGTCCTGGTTTAGTAGTCCTGGTTTAGTCCTGGTTTAGTCCTGGTTTTAGTCCTGGTTTTAGTCCTGTTTAGTAGTCCTGGTTTTAGTCCTGGTTTAGACCTGGTTTTAGTCCTGGTTTAGTCCTGGTTTAGTCCTGGTTTAGTCCTGGTTTTAGTCCTGGTTTAGTCCTGGTTTAGACCTGGTTTAGTCCGGCAATACTTACCAAAAAGGAAAAAAAAAAAAAAAAAAAAAGGGGGGGGGTACAAGTAACTGTAATCCAATTACCACTCACTGAAACAGTAACTGTAACTGAATACTGTTACTCATCATTTGTACTCTGATTGACTCTGCAAATAACAGGTTGTAGTGAAAAAACTGATGTATAACTCTTCATTAGGAGGTAAAATGGGGAGAGTTTTAAACGCAAAATTAAGAAAAAAAATCCAGGTGAGGACAAAAGTACTAAAATTTCCTTTCGGTCTGAAGGGTTGCAGCTCTTTTTTTGGAGACTGTGATTCATTGTGTCACCACTAGATGTCGCCGTCACACCGCTCTGTCCCCTCGCGTGTGTCCAGGGTCGGCTCGGGCCACTACACGGCGTACGGCCACCACGAAGGACGCTGGTACCACTTCAACGACAGCACCGTGAGCCTGACCAGCGAGGACGCCGTCGCCAAAGCCAAGGCCTACATCCTCTTCTACGTGGAGAGCGCCGCACCCCCGACGAGAACCGCGTCCGAGGAGGAGGAGGAGGAGGGGGGCGGAGTCTCGGACCGCCCCGCCAAACCCGCGCCGCCGCCGTCCGAAGCCACGCCCGCCCCGAGGCAAACCGACGGAGACACAGATACCTCGAGCACCACAGGCCCCTCGCTCCCCTGTGTATGACTCCAACGCACACGCAGAGTATTTTTTTACGTGTTTCCTTTTATATTATTCTGTATTTTGTAAAACTGCACTGGATTTTAATCGTTATTTGTTGCTGTTTAAATCCAAACTAGATTCCAAAGTCTATTGTTTAAAACGAAGCCTTCTTTAGCGTGATAAACGTGTAACTCTGAATTTTAATTAAAGTCCGTCTTAGGTAAACGAGTCCAGTGTTTTTGACGGGATTTGAAGAAAAAAAAAAACATCCTGTTGCAAATCTGTCTTGACTTTGAGCACAAGAAATAAAAAAAAACACACACAAAACCACAAACAAAAACATGTACCAAATATTTCTAAGTATAAGTCGCTCTGGAATATAAATCACACCAGCCAAAAAATGAATAATGAAGAAGAAAAAAACATAAGTCGCACTTTTGGGGGGAAATTTATTTTATAAAATCAGGGACCAGGAACCGACATTTCATCTCCAAAGGCAAATTCTATTAAAAACAACAGAATAAACAACAACAGACTGAACAGGCGTCTGGTATCTTCACGTCGCACTTTTAAAATGTAATCCCCTACAGATTACAGATTACATACACCAAAATGTAGTTTGTAACTGAATCCATTTAATTACTTCAAGTGAGTAATGTAATCTGAATACTTTGGATTACTTGATTTGCTGTAGAGAAACAAAGACGAGGAAATCGTAACATAAGATGTTTTGTCTGATAAAAAAAAAAAAAAAGTCCAGACTTTACTGAACCAAATTAAAAATATTATTGATAGAAGAAGAAACACGTCCACACAGCAGGATTTAGTCCTGTTAAATCCTGTTTTAGTCCTGTTTAGACCTGGTTTAGATCTGGTTTAGACCTGGTTTAGATCCTAGTTTAGTCCTGGTTTTAGACCTGGTTTAGACCTGGTTTTAGATCTAGTTTGGACCTGGTTTAGATCTGGTTTGACCTGGTTTAGATCTAGTTTAGACCTGGTTTAGATCTAGTTTGGACTGGTTTAGACCTGGTTTGGACCTGGTTTAGTCCTGGTTTAGACCTGGTTTGGAGCCTGGTTTAGTCCTGGTTTAGTCCTGTTTAGACCTGGTTTAGATCTAGTTTGTGGACCTGGTTTTAGATCTAGTTTGGAACTGGTTTAGACCTGGTTTAGACCTGGTTTAGTCCTGGTTTAGACCTGGTTTGGACCTGGTTTAGTCCTGGTTTAGTCCTGGTTTTAGACCTGGTTTAGATCTAGTTTGGAGACCTGGTTTTAGATCTAGTTTAGAACTGTTTAGACCTGGTTAGACCTGGTTTTAGACCTGGTTTTAGTGTCCGGCAATGAGTGGAAATACCAAAAAAAAAAATAAAAAAGGGGGGGATTTAGCCCAAAATGTGAAAACAGTAAAATCCCTCTGTGTAATCCATTTATTTCAACAAAGTAACTGTAATCCAATTACCACTCACTGAAACAGTAACTGTAACTGAATACAGTTACTCATCATTTGTACTCTGATTACTCTGGTACATGTAATCTGTTACTCCCCAACACTGTCTGTTATAAATCTGTCTTTATATCAACGAAAATTAAAAAAAACACATAAAATCACAAACAACAACAAAGGTAAAAGAGTTTAACTTGATGAAACTGAGAAAAATGACTTTAAAGTTTCTGTTTTGTTCAAAATTTTTCCACAAATTTGACACTAGTTGCTTTAATCAAAAAAATATTTGTATGTGAAAAAATATTGAGCTTAAAATTGACCTTTGATTCGTATTGATCAGTTCCTGTTCTCTGCCTTTGTATCATGAGCCAAAACTAAGTTTTCGTGCAAAGACAAAAGGCAGAATCGGACATGATCGGTGTTTTTATTTGCTTGATTTTGTCCAGACTTAATCCATTATATGAAACAAAAAAACCTCACCAAGCTTGAGTCATCGTGGGGTTTGTTTGAAATGATCTGGAAGAGCTTTGGGTTTCCTGTTTAGTGCTGATCAGGATCGTGCGGCGACACTTAAACCGGACGATCACCGCACGATGTTTTCGATGGTTTCACTCGGCCCCGGCTCAAACTGCACCAACACATCACAGGGTTTAAAAGTTCACGGCTCACGATTCATGTTCTCACACTGAACGAACTTCAACAAAAGTTTCACGAGAGGCGACTGGATTCAGACGGGTTTGAGACTCTCTGACCTACGACGGCCGATCAGGAGTCGTGACGTATTAGTCGGTTTTCTTTACCCCATGTTTACGACACGAAGCACGACACGATGAAGCCAAAAACTCGATCCCCAAAACAGTCGCA